>NC_140181.1:91903034-91963034 GCF_963971535.1 Notolepis coatsorum | reverse complement strand
ATTCTATTTGTTACCAGGTAAATTAGCTAGCTAAGCAGTTGTGTCCATTTTTAGATGTATTATTTGTTATCTTTGTTACAAGGAGAATGCGCTAGCTATGCAGTGGTGTCCATGTAGATATATTATGGGAATACCCACGCAGCACGCTAGCTAGCATCTTTGCCAAGAAGTTTGGCAACCAGAAATAGAACTACGAAATGGTAAAAGTGGGCAGAATAAGGTCATTACTACTGCGTGACAAGCCTTGTTAAATATGATATTTAAATGTATTCCAGCTCCCTTGATAGCTGTAGATTATGGGGAAGAATTGAGTGAAAACGATTTATTCCCTCTCCAATATTCTCCCCCCCCCTTGTTTTGGACTCTACGCTCCGCTCACCCACTCCAGCGGACCCTGTAACGACCGCTCTCCTACCGTTGACCTCCAGCACAATATCCGGTGTGGTACGAAACCTTTCTTGGATGTGGTTCATACCTCCGCTGTCTGTTTCATTCTGCACTCCAGGTGCCAGTAAAGTTCAAACTGAACCCAGGAAGCTGTGCTTTTGTCCTGCGTCCAGCTCCTTCAGGGGGCCTGTGGAAGCGGAGAGGTTGCGAGGTGGAGCTGTGCGGTCTCACTGAACCCCCCGAGGGGCTGCTGGAAGGAAGACCCTTCACCTCTCGTGTGTGTGTGCATGTGTTTGTGTAATCATGTTGTGTGCCTGAGTGTTCGTGTGTGTGTGTGTGTTTGTGTGTGTGTGTGTGTGTGTGTGTGTGTGTGTGTGTGTGTGTGTGTGTGTGTGTGTGTGTGTGTGTGTGTGTGTGTGTGTGTGTGTGTGTGTGTGTGTGTGTGTGTGTGTGTGTGTGTGTGTGTGTGTGTGTGTGTCTGTGCGTGCGTGCGTGTCTGTGCGTGCGTGCGTGCGTGTGTGATGAGGCAGACCCCCCTCACCTCTTGCTGACTGGTTTGAATAAGACTGCATGTGGCCAGCAGTGGACAGGGGTAATTACTGAGGTTTGACTTGGTTTGGTGTGTGTGTGTGTGTGTGTGTGTGTGTGTGTGTGTGTGGTGTGTGTGTGTGTGTGTGTGTGTGTGTGTGTGTGTGTGTGTGTGTGTGTGTGTGTGTGTGTGTGTGTGTGTGTGTGTGTGTGTGTGCGCGCGCGCGTGTGTGTGTGTGTCTATGTGTGTCTGTGTGTGTGTGTGTGTGTGTGTGTGTGTGTGTGTGTGTGTGTGTGTGTGTGTGTGTGTGTGTGTGTGTGTGTGTGTGTGTGTGTGTGTGTGTGTGTGTGTGTGAGAGAGCGAAAGAGAGAGCGAGAGAGAGAGCGGATTAGTGGCTTTGGCCTAGAGTAATCTGTGGTTCCCCAGGGAGTCTACAAGGCCCACTGCTGCACCAAGTGAGTTGGAATGAAGTGTGTGTGTGTGTGTGTGGTGTGTGTGTGTGTGTGTGTGTGTGGTGTGTGTGTGTGTGTGTGTGTGTGTGTGTGTGTGTGTGTGTGTGTGTGTGTGTGTGTGGTGTGTGTGTTGTGTGTGTGTGTGTGTGTGTGTGTGTGTGTGTGTGTGTGTGTGTGTGTGTGTGTGTGTGTGTGTGTGTGTGTGTGTGTGTGTGTGTGTGTGTGTGTGTGTGTGTGTGTGTGTGTGTGTGTGTGTGTGTGTGTGTAGGTGTGTGTGTGTGTGTGTGTGTGTGTGTGTGTGTGTGTGTGTGTGTGTGTGTGTGTGTGTGTGTGTGTATGTCTATGTGTGTCCAGGCTCTACTACTACTACTACTACTACTACTACTACTACTGCATAGCTTCCTCTCTTACTCTAACAATCCCATTGAGTTGTAATTAAGATTTATCACAGTAGGTGGTGAAACACTTCAGTGTGTGTGTATTGTTTTCCTATTTTTGTGGGGATCAAATATCTTTTTATCATTGTGGGGACATTGGCCAGAAAGTATATGAGCTATTTTGGGGTTAGGGGTTATGGTTCGTTTAGGGTTAGGGTTTATAGGTTAAGGTATTCTATGGTTATGGTTGGGGTTAGGTTGAGTCTGGTCTCTTTTGAAAGGAAACATTCTGAACATTATTTATCACTTTGAGTGCTAATGTAATAGAGTTACAGACGTTTGAACACACTGAAATAAATGTTTTGTTTACTTGCAAACAGATGCATTTTTTGAGTTCCAACTAAGAGGTAGGAGCTGGAAAACACAATGGTTCCATAGCTTGAAGTCTTATCTAGTAGCCTACAGGTCCAAAGTTTATAACAATCCCATGGAAAATGTAATGTTTGTTTCGGTAATAATTAGGCAAAATTGTCAACCGCTGTAATTATTTTCGACAGGTGAGCAAGACATTCTCAAAACAAACAACTTCTCCGTCTTCTTCTCTCCCTTTATCGTAGGGATCAGCCCTCATGTAAGATACCGTTAGCTCCAGAATTTCATTGGCTAATCATGGTCAATCATCAGGGCCAGGTTAAACCGGATGTTTCGTGGAAGCATATAATAGGGTGTCAATCAAACAGCGGCCATTTGATCTGCACTAGTCTATTGCACTATTCTACTCTGTCTATTCTATCTTACTCTTTTTATTATTTTTAAAACTGAATCAAATCATAAACAAGGTGGCCTGTTGGGATGTTAGATCCTAATGTGAACAACTGTGATTTTATATGTCTGCACTTTATGTGTTAATTTTATGCCTGTCTTTTTTCTGTTGTAAAGCACTTTGAGCTGCAATGTCTGTATGAAAGGTGCTATACAAATAAAGTGTATTATTATTATTATTATTATTATTATTATTATTATTATTATTATTATTATTATTATTATTATTATTATTATTATTATTATTATTATTATTATTATTATTATTATTATTATTATTATTATTAAGATCTTTTATGGTTAGAGGTTAGGGTTAGGTTAAGGTATTTTAGGGTTATAGGTTATGGTTAAGATATTTTAAGGTTATGGGTTCTGGTTAAGATTACAGATCGGATTCGGCAATGATGTTCTTGTCATATTTGATCTTGACAAAATCACAGTAATGGAATAATGAGTTGATTTGTGATGTGTTGATGTTTTGAAGTGTAATACTATATTATATTTAATATTATAACTGAAATTGAGATTATTATATTATATTACTGTACAGTTATTACTGTAATGCATTACTAATGCATTTCTGCCCAACATTGGTAGTGGTTATAGTTAAGGTTGGAACGAAAACATCACTGTGTGCGTGTGTGTGTGCGCGCGTGCGTGTGCGCGTGCGTGTGTGTGTGTGTGTGTGTGTGTGTGTGTGTGTGTGTGTGTGTGTGTGTGTGTGTGTGTGTGTGTGTGTGTGTGTGTGTGTGTGTGTGTGTGTGTGTGTGTGTGTGTGTGTGTGTGTGTGTGTGTGTGTGTGTGTGGTTCAGTAGCCGGGTGAACCACCTCTCTGCGGGTGCTCTTTAATTAGAGGATCATTACAATATCCGCTCAGTAAGAGGCATCCTCTGCTCTGACTGAGTCTGGACTGAGTCCAACACTTTCACATGGTTTGATAAGGTCATGGTACTAATGAAAGAGGGATGAATACGAGGAGAAAGTGGGTGGCCTCAGATGGAGGGAGAGAGAGGGAGAGGGGGAGAGAGGGGTGGAGAAGGGGATAATGACGTGTGATACTTCGCCCTGCTTCCAAACTACAGTTACACATTTACACTGACTACAGTACATTTACAAAACACATAGTATTCCAGATGCTAGTGTAGGTCATACTGTATATCCTGGTTAAGGTCTTAACCACTTATGCATCTGGCAAAAATGAGGCTATTTATTTTCTTTTTTCGACGATTGCATACCCAAAGTAATTTGCGACTTATTATACTTTATACTTTTAGCACATGCCTTCGTCTGGTCTCTTTTGAAAGGTGACATTCTGAAGTGTCTCACACAATAAAGATAAATCTATTTGAGTGCAAATGGAATAGAGTTACAGAGGTTTGAACACACAGAAGTAAATGTTTTGTGTACTTACATTTCTGTTGACTTGTTGCCAGATGTCTGTTTTTGGGTTCCAGCTGAGAGGTAGGAGCTGGAAAACATAACGGTCCCATAGCCTGAAGTCTTATAGTGATACAGGTCCAAAGTTAATAAAAAATCCCACGGAAAATAAATGTTTTACAAAGGTTTTTGTAATGTGTGTACTGGTAAAAATTCAGCATGGTTATCCAAAATGGCCGTCTGCTCCCAATCATTCAGAGGCTCTCGTCAAAACAATGGACCTCTTCGTCTTTTTGTATCACCTTCCCCCACTCTCAGCTCTCGTCTGGGATCACTTTCGGAGCAGACGCTCCTACAAAGGCGATCAATAATTCTCACCGTCGGGGGTCACTTTGTCAAATGACGCTCGCCGGATGTTTCGTCTTGTAACGCGAGAATGGAAGCATGCAATAGGTTGAGTGGGGAGACAATCGAAAGGCGGCAAATTCAACTTTCCATCGGCGAAAACGGAGCCCGGAGCCGACAGACGAGGGCCAAGTGCCGAGACGTGCATGTGAGTGCGTGACGTGACAGCATGCCGTCGGGCTGTCCGATGCTTAGGGTAAAGTTCAGAATTAGTCATAGACTAGTTAATTGGGCAGATATTTGGCAGTATCTGTGCGCCCACATACGTATATAACAATAGTGCTCCCCCTTGTGTCAATTGATTACAAAACAAATATATTTATTTTAAATTAGGGATGTCCGATATTATCGGCCTACCGATATTATCGGCCGATATCGGCATTAAAATGTGATATTGGATTTTTTTTTTTTTTTTTTTTTTTCTTTTTTTTTTTTTTTACATTTCTATAACCTTTATTTACCCAGGCAAGCAAGTAAGAACAAATTCTGATTTTATTTATTGTCAAAAGTATGCATAATGTTGTGTTAATTCCACAACAAGAGATATGTAATGTTAATTACCTGAAATTATTCAGTTTTTGGGGGGGGAAACCCTGCATATATCGGTATCGGTTGATATCGGCTGATATCGGTATCGGAAATTAAGAGTTGGACAATATCGGTATATCGGTATCGGTAAAAAAGCCAACATCGAGCATCCCTATTTTAAATCAATTAAAATATATATACAGGTGCAGCTCAATAAATTAGAATATCGTGGAAAAGTCCATTTATCTCAGTAATTCAATAAAAAAAGTGAAACTCTCATATATTATAGATTCATTACACACAGTGAAAATATTTCAAGCCTTTATTTGTCACCATTTTGAAAAGTATGGCTTACAGCTAATGAAAACCCAAAATTCAGTATCTCAGAAAATTGTAACATTACACAAGACCAATGAAAGAAAATATTTTTAATATAGAAATGTCTGCATTCTGAAAAGTGTGTTCATGTATGATCACTCAGTACTTGGTTGGGGCTCCTTTTGCACAGATTACTGCATCAATGCGGCGTGGCATGGAGGCGATTAGCCTGTGGCACTGCTGAGGTGTTATGGATGCCCAGGTTGCTTTGATAGTGGCCTTCAGCTCGTCCGCATTGTTGGGTCTGGCGTCTCTCATCTTCCTCCTGGTCCTGGTCTACAAGATACACTACACAACCAAGGTACCCATGTACATGTCAAAATACTTCCCAAAGGTCAGTGAATACCACAATCACAACACCAGAGGGAGCTCCACAAATCATGTTAAACCCAGATTCAGCTCAAACAAGGGACTAAACACGTTTCGCAATTATGCCACATAAATGTGGAACGCCCTACCTAAAGCTGTAAAGGAATGTGAATCACTACCCACTTTCAAAAACACTCTCAAAGAACACCTACGGAAGACTGCAATTCGAAACTGGCCCCTGTAAATGTCCGAACACAACCCCCTACAATGTACAGTAAATTACCAAGTATGGTTTTGTCAATATTCCAATGTACAGTTTTGCTTGTACAGTTGTACAGTGTCCCCCACCCACCCACCCCTCCTACCCAACCTCCCCCCACCACCCACCCAACCACCTCCAATGTACAGTCCCCCCCACCCCCCCAACCCCACCCCACCTACCCAACCTCCTCCAATGTACAGTTTCTACGTCAAATGTATATACTCTCTTTTCTGGACTCTTTTCGTATCACAAACAGTACTGTATTTGCAAATCTGGTATGTCATAAATGTATAGATGAAACCCGTACTGTCTATCTGTATGTCATGTATGTCATATATGGTATGATGAATTGAAAATGGGGGACCCTGATGTAAACAAGACGAAAGTCTTTCTCTGGTCTGCATCCCGTTAACAATTGTATGTATTGAGCTGTACTGTACTGTACCCATTCTGCAATCTGTTAATAAAGTGTTCAATCAATCAATCAATCAATCAATCAATCAATCAATCAATCAATCAATCCTCTTGACAATACCCATGGGGTTCAGGTCAGGCAAGTTTGCTGGCCAATCAAGCACAGTAATACCATGGTCATTAAAACTAAAACCTCCTGGTAGACGGCTGCGTTGACTCTGGACTTGAGAAAACACAGTAGGCCAACACCATCAGATGACACGGCACCCCAAATCATCACTGACTGTGGAAACTTCACACTGGACCTCAATCAACGTGGATGAGGATGTGCCTCTCCACTCTTCCTCCAGACTCTTGGACCACAGTCCAGTTATTTTTCTCCTTAGCCCAGGTAAGACGCTTCTGACGTTGTCTCTGGTTCAGGAGTGGCTTGACAGGAGGAATGTGACAGTTGTAGCCCAGGGCCTGGACACATCTGTGTGTGGTGGCTCTTGATGCTCTGACTCCAGCCTCAGTCCACTCCTTGTGAAGCTTCCACAAATTCTTGAATGGGCTTTGCTTGACAATCCTCTCAAGGCCGCGGTTGTCCCTGTTGCTTGTGCACCTTTTCCTACCACACTTTTTCCTTCCACTCAACCTTCTATGGAGCTGCTTGGATGGACAGCACTCTGTGAACAGCCAGCTTCTTTAGCGATGACCTTTTGTGGCTTACCGTCCTTGTGGAGGGTGTCAATGACTGTCAAGTCAGCAGTCTTCCCCATGATTGTGTAGCCCACTAAACCAGAATGAAAGACAATTTAAAGGCTCAGGAAACCTTTGCAGGTGTTTTCAGCTAATTATCTGATTAGAGTGTGACACTGTGAGACTACAATATTAAATATGTTCACAATATTCTAATTCTGTGAGATACTGAATTTGGGGTTTTCATGAGCTGTAAGCCATGATCTTCAAAATTAAAACAAATAAGGCTTGAAATATTTCACTTTGTGTGTAATGAATCTATAACCTATAAGAGTTTCGCTTTTTGAATTGAATTACTCAAATAAATGAACTTTTCTAATTTATTGAGCTGCACCTGTATATAGTCATTTAAGTTCAGCAATTTTGTGTCTTGTTTTTTTTTTTATTATAAAATTTTCTTTTATTAACTTGTATCATAATATTGGCACTATATCGGCCGTTGGCTGCCCTGCTCTCTAAATATTGCCATCGGCATTGTCCACTGAAAAAAATTATCGGTCGAGACACTATTCAGAATTTAATCTCATACTGCTCCTCATACTGTACTGCTCCTCATACTGCTCCTCATACTGTACTGCTCCTCATACTGCTCCTCATACTGTACTGCTCCTCATACTGCTCCTCATACTGCTCCTCATACTGTACTGCTCCTCATACTGTTCCTCATACTGCTCCTCATAATGTACTGCTCCTCATACTGTACTGTTCCTCATACTGCTCCTCATACTGTACTGCTCCTCATACTGCTCCTCATACTGTTCCTCATACTGTACTGCTCCTCATACTGTTCCTCATACTGCTCCTCATACTGCTCCTCATACTGTTCCTCATACTGTACTGCTCCTCATACTGTTCCTCATACTGTTCCTCATACTGTACTGCTCCTCATACTGCTCCTCATACTGTACTGTTCCTCATACTGCTCCTCATAATGTACTGCTCCTCATACTGCTCCTCATAATGTACTGTTCCTCATACTGCTCCTCATACTGTTCCTCATACTGTACTGCTCCTCATACTGCTCCTCATACTGCTCCTCATACTGCTCCTCATACTGTACTGCTCCTCATACTGCTCCTCATACTGCTCCTCATACTGTACTGCTCCTCATACTGCTCCTCATACTGTACTGCTCCTCATACTGCTCCTCATACTGTACTGCTCCTCATACTGCTCCTCATACTGTACTGCTCCTCATACTGCTCCTCATACTGTACTGCTCCTCATACTGCTCCTCATACTGTACTGCTCCTCATACTGCTCCTCATACTGTACTGCTCCTCATACTGTACTGCTCCTCATACTGCTCCTCATACTGTTCCTCATACTGTACTGCTCCTCATACTGCTCCTCATACTGCTCCTCATACTGTACTGCTCCTCATACTGCTCCTCATACTGCTCCTCATACTGTACTGCTCCTCATACTGCTCCTCATACTGTACTGCTCCTCATACTGTACTGCTCCTCATACTGCTCCTCATACTGTTCCTCATACTGTACTGCTCCTCATACTGCTCCTCATACTGTACTGCTCCTCATACTGTACTGCTCCTCATACTGTACTGCTCCTCATACTGTTCCTCATACTGTTCCTCATACTGTACTGCTCCTCATACTGTTCCTCATACTGTTCATCATACTGTACTGCTCCTCATACTGTACTGTTCATCATACTGTACTGCTCCTCATACTGCTCCTCATACTGTACTGCTCATCATACTGTACTGCTCCTCATACTGTACTGCTCCTCATACTGCTCCTCATACTGTACTGCTCCTCATACTGCTCCTCATACTGTACTGTTCCTCATACTGCTCCTCATACTGTACTGCTCCTCATACTGTACTGTTCATCATACTGTACTGCTCCTCATACTGCTCCTCATACTGTACTGCTCCTCATACTGTACTGCTCCTCATACTGTACTGCTCCTCATACTGCTCCTCATACTGTACTGCTCCTCATACTGCTCCTCATACTGTACTGTTCCTCATACTGCTCCTCATACTGTACTGTTCCTCATACTGCTCCTCATACTGTACTGTTCCTCATACTGCTCCTCATACTGTACTGCTCCTCATACTGCTCCTCATACTGTACTGTTCCTCATACTGCTCCTCATACTGTACTGCTCCTCATACTGCTCCTCATACTGTACTGCTCCTCATACTGCTCCTCATACTGTACTGCTCCTCATACTGCTCCTCATACTGTACTGTTCCTCATACTGCTCCTCATACTGCTCCTCATACTGCTCCTCATACTGCTCCGCATACTGTACTGCTCCTCATACTGTTCCTCATACTGCTCCTCATACTGCTCCTCATACTGCTCCTCATACTGTACTGCTCCTCATACTGTTCCTCATACTGCTCCTCATACTGCTCCCCATACTGTTCCTCATACTGTACTGCTCCCCATACTGTTCCTCATACTGTTCCTCATACTGCTCCTCATACTGCTCCCCATACTGTTCCTCATACTGTTCCTCATACTGCTCCTCATACTGCTCCTCATACTGTTCCTCATACTGCTCCTCATACTGCTCCTCATACTGCTCCTCATACTGTTCTGTTCATCATACTGTTCCTCATACTGTACTGCTCCTCATACTGCTCCTCATACTGTTCCTCATACTGCTCCTCATACTGTACTGTTCATCATACTGCTCCTCATACTGTTCCTCATACTGCTCCTCATACTGTTCCTCATACTGCTCCCCATACTGCTCCTCATACTGTTCCTCATACTGCTCCTCATACTGCTCCTCATACTGCTCCTCATACTGCTCCTCATACTGCTCCTCATACTGTACTGTTCATCATACTGTTCCTCATACTGCTCCTCATACTGCTCCTCATACTGTTCATCATACTGCTCCTCATACTGTTCCTCATACTGTTCCTCATACTGTTCATCATACTGTTCATCATACTGCTCCTCATACTGTACTGTTCATCATACTGTTCCTCATACTGTTCATCATACTGTTCATCATACTGCTCCTCATACTGTACTGTTCATCATACTGCTCCTCATACTCGACACCTGGTAGCTCCGGCTAGTTTGCCACAAAATGAATGCAAAATCAGTGGGACCAAGTTCCAGTCTGTTGTGGCAATTCCAGGTGTAGGGGTGGCAGAATAAACAACACACAGACAGGTTGCAGTTCCCAAAATCATACTCTTTATTTTCTTAGTCAAATAATAACGGTTTTGCTGTCGGCCGGGCGGCGTCTCCGCTCTGTGGCCTTTTGCATTGCGCTGCTACGGGGGACTGAGAGGAGGCTCCTCGGCTCCATTAAGTCCCCCCTCTCCAACAGGCACACCGCGCCGTGATTCGCTAATCAGGTAATCACTCTGATGGGTATTTAGTGACAGGTGCGTCCGGAAGCGGACGCCCAAACATGGGCAGCGCCCAGCCATTGGGTCGCCACATAGCGCCCATCAATCACCAAGCCCAGGGGTGGCTTGGGGTTGCCACAGTACCCCCCCTCCAGCTCCGACCGTCGGGGAAGAGCGTCCGACGCCCAACAGGCATCCTTCCTGGAGAGGGCGTCTGCGTTGCCATGCGCCACCCCTGACCTGTGAATGACAGAAAAGTTAAATGACTGTAACTCCAGAAACCATCGAGTCACCCTGGCATTGGTCCCCTTTGTCTTGGCCATCCAGACTAGGGGGGCGTGATCCGTCACCAGCGTGAAACGCCTCCCCAGCAGATAATAGCGGAGCGTCTCCAGTGCCCATTTAATTGCCAGACCTTCGCGCTCCACCGCAGAATAGTTGCGCTCGTGTGGCAGCAGCTTCCTGCTCACATATAAAATCGGATGTTCCTCACCCTCCAGTTGCTGGGAGAGGACCGCTCCCAGTCCCACCTCTGATGCGTCTGTTTGTACCGTCATCTCCTTGTCGAAGTTCGGGGAGATCAGCACCGGTCCCGAACAGAGGGCAGTCTTGAGGTCCTCGAACGCCGCCTCCGCCTCCGGTGTCCACTTCACCGTGAACGGCCGCCGCGCCTGGGTCAGATCTGTGAGGGGAGCAGCGCGAGCAGCAAAGTTAGGGATAAACCTCCTATAATAGCTCGCTAGCCCATTAAATGTCCTGACCTGCTTCTTGGTTAAAGGGCGAGGCCACTCCCTTATTGCATCAATCTTCCTCTTCTGCGGTTTCACATTGCCCCGGCCTATTGTGAACCCCAGGTACTCTGCCTCTTCTAATCCCAGCCTGCATTTCTTTGGGTTGGCGGTGAGACCCGCCTCCCGGAGGGCCCCCAACACCGCTCTCACCTTTTGGAGGTGGGTGTCCCAATCTGACGAGTGGATGATAATGTCATCGAGATATGCGGCTGCATACTCCCGATGGGGCCGTAGTACTCTGTCCATCAGCCTCTGAAAGGTAGATGGCGCCCCATGCAGGCCAAACGGGAGAACTTTATAATGGAACAGCCCATCTGGGGTGGAGAAAGCCGTCTTCTCCCTTGAGGCGGGGGCCAGAGGGACTTGCCAATAACCCTTCGTTAGGTCTAGTGTCGTGATAAATCTGGCCAGGCCCAGTCTGTCAATGAGCTCATCCACTCTAGGCATGGGATAGGCGTCAAACTTTGAAATTTCATTAAGCTTCCTGAAATCATTACAGAACCTGGTTGTTGAGTCGGGGTTTGGCACTAAAACAATAGGACTGGACCACCCGCTATGAGACTCCTCAATTACTCCCATCTCCAGCATGACCCGCACTTCTCTTCTGACTGCCTCTCTTTTTGCCTCTGGGATACGATAGGGCTTCAGCTTTACCTTGTCTCCCGGGCTGGTAATGATGTGGTGCTGGGCCAATGTGGTGCGGCCCGGCGTGGCCGAGAACACGTCCCGGTTGTGTTGGACCAGCTCCCGAAGCTCCTGCCGTTGGGTCGGGGACAACTGTTCCCCGATGGGAACATCGGCCGCCTCTGCCACCTGCTGCGCAAAAGGGGGAAGAGAGGGGGGCGAGAGCAACACATCCCGGGCATGCCATTTCTTCAACAGGTTAACATGGTATAACTGTCGATGCTTCCTACGGTCGGACTGGTGGACCTTGTAGTTGACGGGACCCACTTTCTCGATTATGTCGTAGGGTCCCTGCCATTTGGCTCGGAATTTGCACTCTGCTGTCGGTACCAGTACTAGGACTCGGTCCCCCACATTAAACTCCCGTGGCTGTGCGCCCCGGTCATAAATGCGCTTCTGTGCGTCTTGGGCCTGTTGCATGTGTTCTCTCACCACTGGCCAGAGCGCCTTCATCCTGTCTCTCATTACCTGCACATGCTCTATGAGAGACCGGTGGGGCGACGGCTGTTCCTCCCAAATCTCCTTTGCGATGTCCAGGAGACCCCGCGGCTTGCGGGCGTAGAGCAGCTCAAATGGCGAGAAGCCAGTGGAGGCCTGTGGGACCTCACGCACAGAGAACATCAGAAAGGGCAACAACTGATCCCAATTCTTCCCATCCTTCTCCATCACCTTCCTTAGCATGCTTTTCAGGGTCTTGTTAAAGCGCTCGCACAGTCCATCCGTCTGTGGATGGTATATGGAGGTTCGTAGCTGTTCCACTTTCATTAGTTTGCACATTTCTTTCATGACCCGCGACATAAAGCACGAGCCCTGATCCGTGAGAATAGAGTCGGCAATTCCCACCCGACTAAACAAATGAAAGAGCTTCCGTGCCACAATTTTGGCCGTCACCGTGCGTAACGGGATGGCTTCGGGGTAACGGGTAGCAAAATCTATGATTACCAGTATATACTGGTGGCCTCGGGACGATTTAACTAGAGGGCCCACTACGTCGAGGGCAATTCTTGAGAATGGGGTCTCAATGATGGGCAGCGGGATCAGAGGACTTTTATATTGTACCTTTGGTGCTGCGCGTTGACACTCTGGGCAGCTCCGGCAATAGTCCTCTACCGCTCTCTTCATGCCCGGCCAATGGAAACGCGCCCTTATGCGCTCCATGGTTTTGTCCACGCCCAGGTGCGCTCCGAGGATATGTGAATGCGCCAGCTGGAGTACAGTGGGAATAAAGAACTTCGGTACCAGCAATAGATCCCTAACCTCATCATTCTTTTTTACAACTTGGTACAGCAATTGTCTTTTTATTGCAAAGTGAGGATATGGCAGGTTACTCACCCCCTCCACGGGATTTCCATCTATGGTCTTGATATTCGCCCGGGCCTGCGTTAGGTTTGGGTCTTCCAGCTGGGCCGTTCCGAACTGACCCGCCAGGTCCCTCCCCACCTCGTCCGCCTGGGGGAACTCCGCAAAGGGGTCCTCGTCACTGTTATCCGTCTCGGGGCCCGCTTGGGGCGCTGGCGCGTCGTCACCCACACCTGATGCCGTCTCTGTCTCACTTGCCGGTATATCCAGGGGTTCCGGCGCGTCGTCACCTACATCTGAGGCCGTCTCAGTCTCACTCCCCGTTACGTTCAGAGCACACACCTTCGGCTGACGTAACCCTTTCTTCTTCCTCGGTTTACCCGTAGAGGGTGGGGTGCGCGGGGAGATGACGGCTGAGCACAGCTGGCGATACAGGGGGCAGTCTCGACCAATCAGCAGCGCTACCGGCAGGTTAGGTATGACGCCGGCTGTCATCGAGCAGACCCCCTTGGTGGTTGTCAGGGTGATCGGCGCTGTAGGATACAACTTTGTGTCCCCGTGCACACAGGACACTGACACTTGCGGAGCCTCTGCGTCGCAGTGTGCCAAATGGGGCTGAACCAGCGTTATGGCACTACCCGAGTCCAGGAGCGCTACGGCATCTTTGTCGTTGACGCGCACGGGTAAAAGTGTCGCCGATGTTTCCTTATGGGCCCAACAGGCTGCGCCATAGTTGCACGTCTTTCCGCGGGGGTCTGAAGCTGCCGCCGATGGCATGGACACATCCCGGCCTGGGCAGTTCCACGAGAGATGCCCGGGCTCGCCGCAGTCGTAGCAGCGTCTTTGGTCCTGGTCGAACAGCGGTCTTCTTCGGGGTAGTTCGGGCTCACCTGCGTTCCCTACCCGGCCCCTTGGGCTGGGCTCGTCGGGACCCCTCCTTGTTCTCGGCCGCTCTGGCTTTTCCCCTCGCCCCCCTTTGAGTAACTCCCACGTTACCTGGTGGGCCTCCACAATATTCACCAGCTGCTCCACGGAGCGGGGGTCCGCTTGACTCGCCTGCTTCTTCGAGTCATAGGGGAGGGCTCTGACAAAGCGGTCCATAACAATCCGTTCCAAAACCGTGGGCCCTCCGGGGTCAGTCATTAGCCAGGCTCGGCTTGTGCGGACCAGGTCGTGCATCTGGGAGCGCGGGGAGGCCTGTGCGTCATACACCCAGTCATGGAACCGCTGCGCGCGGGACTGCAGACTATGGCCGTACCGGGACAGAATTTCCTGCTTTAGCCGAGTGTAGTTCCCGGCTTGCTCCGGTGGCAGGTCCTGGTAGGCCTTTTGTGCATTACCCGACAGGAAGGGGGCCAGCAGTCCCCCCCAGTCGTCTTCGGGCCAGCCCTCCCGGCCGGCGGTGCGCTCAAACGCCAGGAGATAGGCTTCTATATCCTCCTGCTCCGTCAGCTTGGGGATGAAGCGCCCGGGGTTAGGCCGCGTCCCGGCGGCCCCTTCCTCCTGCCGGTGAGCGGCCATCCGCTGGAGCTCCGCGTGGATCATCCCCGTCTGTTTCCTCTGTTCGTGCAGGGCCTCTTCGTGCCGGGTCTGTTGTTCCATGCTCGCCTGTACAAGCTGCTGCACCAGCGCGTCCATGCTTTTTCCGTTATTAAATTTATATATATATATATATATTTTTTTTTTAATTTCTTTTATTCTATTCTGATAAAGTCTATTGTTGTTTATTCTGCACCCCTGATTGCCAGTAGACTATGCCCGCATTCTCCACCACTGTGGCAATTCCAGGTGTAGGGGTGGCAGAATAAACAACACACAGACAGGTTGCAGTTCCCAAAATCATACTCTTTATTTTCTTAGTCAAATAATAACGGTTTTGCTGTCGGCCGGGCGGCGTCTCCGCTCTGTGGCCTTTTGCCTTGCGCTGCTACGGGGGACTGAGAGGAGGCTCCTCGGCTCCATTAAGTCCCCCCTCTCCAACAGGCGCACCGCGCCGTGATTCGCTAATCAGGTAATCACTCTGATGGGTATTTAGTGACAGGTGCGTCCGGAAGCGGACGCCCAAACATGGGCAGCGCCCAGCCATTGGGTCGCCACATAGCGCCCATCAATCACCAAGCCCAGGGGTGGCTTGGGGTTGCCACACTGTACAAGCCCTGAAATAAATGCTGAAACCTACTCCACAATGTACTCGAAGTAGCTTTCTGTGTTTATTTCAACAACATTGGGATAATCCAATTAATTAGGGTACTGATTGTATCTTTATCCCTTTCACTACCACACTACCAAATGGTTAACCCTTTCACTGCGACAATACAGAATGTTAACCCTTTCACTGCCACACGACAAAGGCTTAACCTTCTGTTGTGTGGTTGTGAAAGGGTTAACCCTTTGTCGTGAAGCAGGGAAAGGGTTAACCTTCTGTATTGTCGCACTTTCACTACCACACTGCAGATGCTTAACCATCGGTCAACCATCATCATCATCAGTATTCTTCAACAGGTTGCAGTTTGAAAGTGACCGTCCCTAACGTCCCCTTATGAATGAAGCGGCTGTATGTTTGTGAGCGTCTGCATTTTTTACGGTAGAGGTGGTGAATGGCTTCAGGGATGCTGGTGGGAGTGTGTGTGTGTGTGTGTGTGTGTGTGTGTGTGTGTGTGTGTGTGTGTGTGTGTGTGTGTGTGTGTGTGTGTGTGTGTGTGTGTGTGTGTGTGTGTGTGTGTGTGTGTGTGTGTGTGTGTGTGTGTGTGTGCGCGTGTGCGTGCACGCGTGCGTGCGTGCGTGCGTGCGTGCGTGCGTGCGTGCGTGTGGTGTGTGTAGGGGCGACTTGTACCTCTGGGAGCCATTTAGGTAGAGTCAAACCAAGGATTAGGACAAGGCGCCACATGGAAATAGGAAATTAGCCTGGGGGCTAGAGAGAGAGAGAGAGAGAGAGAGAGAGAGAGAGAGAGAGGAGAGAGAGAGAGAGAGAGAGAGAGGAGAGAGAGAGAGAGAGAGAGAGAGAGAGAGAGAGAGAGAGAGAGAGAGAGAGAGAGAGAGAGGAGAGAGAGAGAGAGAGAGATGAGAGAGAGAGAGAGAGGAGAGAGAGAGAGAGAGAGAGAGGAGATGAGAGAGAGAGAGAGAGAGAGAGAAGAGCGTGTGTGTGTGTGTTTGTGTACCTGTTGTGCACAAACACAAATTTGTGCAGGCAACCATGCGCAATGCACATTTGTACCTGTCATAACTCCAACCCACAGACTCTGAAAAGACGACCTCACGGCACAAACAAACACACACACACTTCCAGAGTTTTACTCTTGGGCTCGAAACAATTCCACACATGTTTCCTTACAGTTGTTGGTTGTGAAGTCCATGACAGGAGGCAGACTAGCTGCTCTTACAGCGGTAGCAATCATCATCATCAATCATCAAAAAAACAAAGTTCTCCGTCATGCGTCCGTCCTGCGTACACACTGCCGTGGCCCTCGCAGCCTGCTGTACCTCAGATGTCAAGTGGAACTAAACAGGCTCAGTGTAGCACAACACCCGTCTCTCTCAGTCAGCCGACTGTCAGATCATTCCTTAGCACCTTCTGACGGCCTGGGGAGAGGAAAACTCAAGTCAGGGGACTTTTTCTTTTGGGTTTTTATTTAATTTTTTTTTTTACAAACAATTCCTCTCTGGGACACAGCAATAATGCAGCAGTAGAGCAGAATCAAATTGAAGGGAACAGAATAGAATGCAGCAACGATATGGACTAGTATGAAATAAAATAGAATATAATTGTGTAGAGCTATAGAAAGGAACAGAATAGAATATATAAATCTAAAAGAGGAATACCTTCAAAAGAAAGAAGGGACCGCACACTCCTCGGGACTGGTTTTTGCTTCTTTTTTTTTGCAAAACTCGTTTCGCTTCTGCTTCCTCAGGTGCTATGCAGCAGGTGTCAATGATCATCATCATATACAAGCATACTCCACCCCCACATCGTAACACATCAAGCCCATTGGCTAATCAATTATCACATTTAATTTATCATTTTGCAGGATGTAATGCATATAAATATGATGCATAAAGACCACATATATACCATAGACTCATTTTTGAACATGATATATAATAACACAGTATGAAGATATTCTCTTCTCTTCTCTTCTCTTCTCTTCTCTTCTCTTCTCCTTCTCTTCTCTTCTCTCTTCTCTTCTCTTCTCTTCTCTTCTCTTCTCTTCTCTTCTCTTCTCTTCTCTTCTCTTCTCTCTCTTCTCTTCTCTTCTCTTCTCTTCTCTTCTCTGCATGTAAAAAGAAGTAAAAATAGAGGTCACAGTGTTCAGTATAGACATATGTACAATGTTCGATGCAGAATAGAAGTAACTGAGTTACCATACAATATACAATATACTATGCAATGTACTAATATACAATACTATATAGTGCAAAGGCAGAAATGGGATGAGGTACAATTTAGGTACAATTTACAGTAAGGTGTACGAGTTGTATTGCAAATCCTTTACCAATAAATATAATGTGTGTTTAGGTGATCTAAAGTGTGGAGAGTGGGTGCTGCAGTGTGTTGTTTGTTTAAAGTGAGTGTGTGCGTGTGGATGTGTGTGCTGTGTGCATTTGATGGTTGTTGTTCTGAGTCTTTCTGTGCTCACCTTGAGACCTCCGGTATCGCTTGCCTGACCGCAGCAGTTCAAAGAGGCAGTTGTTCGGGTGGCTGGAGTCCTTGATGATTCTCTTAGCCTTACCCCTGCACCGCTTGTTGTAAATGTTCTGGAGGGTGGGAAGCCCCCCTCCAATTATGCGTTCCGCTGAACGTGTCACTCTTTGTTGTCTGCTTCGGTCTTGTGCAGTGCTATTCCCAAACCAGGAGGTGATGTTGCCAGTCAGGATGCTCTCTATTGTACATGAGTAGAAGTTCTTAAGGATCTTCTGACTGACTTGGAACTTCCTTAGGCACCTGAGGAAGTAGAGGCGTTGTCGTGCCTTCTTCACAACACTGTCAATGTGTGTGGTCCATGTCAAGTCCTCGGATATGTGGGCTCCGAGGTAATTAAAACTGTTCACATCTCTCAACCGGTGCCCCGTCGATGCTGAGGGGGGCTGTAGTCCCTGACCCCCCGACCTCCTAACGTCCACAATCTCTTCTCTTCTCTTCTCTTCTCTTCTCTTCTCTTCTCTTCTCTTCTCTTCTCTTCTCTTCTCTTCTCTTCTCTTCTCTCCTTCTCTTCTCTTCTCTTCTCTTCTCTTCTCTTCTCTACTCTACTCTACGCTATGCTACGCTACTCTACTCTACTCTACTCTACTCTACTCTACTCTACTCTACTCTACTCTACTCTACTCTACTCTACTCTACTACTCTACTCTACTCTACTCTACTCTACGGAGTGTCTGTGGTTTTACATGGCTTCTCATTCACATGTTTTAAGCGTTCCTCGCTGTGAGTTATGTTTGCCGTACAATAAAACCAGGCTTAAAGGTGAGGCGTGGGTTCTGTTCTGAGGGAATAAAGGGGCGGCCTGTGTTCCATCAGCATTGGAACAGAGGCAGCATCACAAGAATAAAGGGGCGGCCTGTGTTCCATCAGCATTGGAACAGAGGCAGCATCACAAGAGGTGTCGGGCGCGCAGAATAACAAAGCCCCTATTTATCTAGTTAAAGCCCCCTCGTTAAATGACACATTTTGTGTTTATACTGTTGAACCCAATGATTAAATAACACATTTGTGTTTACATTTTACAACCAGCGATTAAATATCCGACTGAAGTTGCTTTTGTTCTAAACCCAGTCATTAAAAACACATTTATGTCTGTTTGCTTGGGTTTAAAGTATCAATTAAAGTATACATCTTGGCTTCAGAACGCTCCCCGTCACCCAAGCTCCGTCTCTCAGCTCATTTCTGTTTCCTCCCCTTCAATCTGTTTGAGTGTGGAGGTGTGAGACTGCTAAAATATTCAGTATACATATATATATATATATATATATATATATATATATATATATATATATATATATATATATATATATATATATATATATATATATATATATATATATATATATATATATATATATATATATATATATATATATATATATATATATATATATATATATACATTTATGTTGATAAGTGGGTAAAGTATGGCACTCACACTACTATGGTTAAAGGTCCCCTTTCCCTGGGCCCACATATATAAAAAATACACACGTATGGTCCTGCTAAGTGCTGTATAAAAAAGCATGTGTAACGCACCGGAATGTTCAGCTAAATCTACCGGTCAGCTAAAGAGAAGCCAAACATCTACCGGTCAGCTAAAGAGAAGCCAAACATCTACCGGTCAGCTAAAGAGAAGCCAAACATCGACCGGTCAGCTAAAGAGAAGCCAAACATCTACCGGTCAGCTAAAGAGAAGCCAAACATCTACCGGTGAGCTAAAGAGAAGCCAAACGTCTACCGGTCAGCTAAAGAGAAACCAAACATCTACCAGTCAGCTAAAGAGAAGCCAAACATCTACCGGTCAGCTAAAGAGAAGCCAAACATCTACCGGTCAGCTAAAGAGAAACCAAACATCTACCGGTCAGCTAAAGAGAAACCAAACATCTACCGGTCAGCTAAAGAGAAACCAAACATCTACCGGTCAGCTAAAGAGAAACCAAACATCTATGAGTCAGCAGAAAATTAACCAAACATCTATGAGTCAGCTAAAAATAAACCAATAATCTACCAGTCAGCTAAAGAGAAACCAAACATCTACCGGTCTGCTAAAAATAAACCAAACATCTACCGGTCTGCTAAAAATAAACCAAACATCTACCGGTCAGCTAAAGAGAAACCAAACATCTACCGGTCAGCTAAAGAGAAGCCAAACATCTACCGGTCAGCTAAAGAGAAGCCAAACATCGACCGGTCAGCTAAAGAGAAGCCAAACATCGACCGGTCAGCTAAAGAGAAGCCAAACATCGACCGGTCAACTAAAGAGAAGCCAAACATCTACCGGTCAGCTAAAGAGAAACCAAACATCTACCGGTCAGCTAAAGAGAAACCAAACATCTACCGGTCAGCTAAAGAGAAACCAAACATCTATGAGTCAGCAAAAAATTAACCAAACATCTATGAGTCAGCTAAAAATAAACCAATAATCTACCAGTCAGCTAAAGAGAAGCCAAACATCTACCAGTCAGCTAAAAAGAAACCAAACATCTACCGGTCAGCTAAAGAGAAACCAAATGTCTACCGGTCAGCTAAAGAGAAACCAAACGTCTACCAGTCAGCTAAAGAGAAACCAAATGTCTACCGGTCAGCTAAAGAGAAACCAAACATCTATGAGTCAGCAAAAAATTAACCAAACATCTATGAGTCAGCTAAAAATAAACCAATAATCTACCAGTCAGCTAAAGAGAAACCAAACATCTACCGGTCAGCTAAAGAGAAACGAAAACGTCTACCAGTCAGCTAAAGAGAAACCAAACATCTACCGGTCAGCTAAAGAGAAACCAAATGTCTACCGGTCAGCTAAAGAGAAACCAAACGTCTACCAGTCAGCTAAAGAGAAACCAAATGTCTACCGGTCAGCTAAAGAGAAACCAAACGTCTACCAGTCAGCTAAAGAGAAACCAAATGTCTACCGGTCAGCTAAAGAGAAACCAAACATCTACCAGTCAGCTAAAGAGAAACCAAAAATCTACCGGTCAGCTAAAGAGAAACCAAACGTCTACCAGTCAGCTAAAGAGAAACCAAACATCTACCAGTCAGCTAAAGAGAAACCAAACATCTACCGGTCAGCTAAAGAGAAACCAAACATCTACCAGTCAGCTAAAGAGAAACCAAACATCTACCGGTCAGCTAAAGAGAAACCAAACATCTACCAGTCAGCTAAAGAGAAACCAAACATCTACCGGTCAGCTAAAGAGAAACCAAACATCTACCAGTCAGCTAAAGAGAAACCAAACATCTACCGGTCAGCTAAAGAGAAACCAAACATCTACCAGTCAGCTAAAGAGAAACCAAACGTCTACCAGTCAGCTAAAGAGACACCAAACATCTACCAGTCAGCTAAAAAGAAACCAAATGTCTACCGGTCTGCTAAAGAGAAACCAATATAGAGAAATATTAGGCTTACTGAGCCTCAGGTCAAGGGAGATATTAGGCTTACTAGACTTCAGGTCAAGAGAGTTATTAGGTTTACTAGGCTTCATGTCAAGGGAGTTATTAGGTTTACTAGGCTTCAGACAGGGCTACTCTGCCACATATGCACCAATACATGCAGAGGTGTTGGCCTATGCATGAAGGATATGTGCTCTGTGTAACACCTGACAAAACAGGTAATTATTAAGACATTAAAGTTAATGTTGTTAAGAATCATTAAAAAACAGTAATTAAAAAACACATTTGAACTATTTGTTTGGTGTAAAACCGGCAATTCAAGTATTAAAATCTGCTTGCTCCACACCCTGGTCATCAAATTACTGTTTCTCAGGTCACTTCCTCTGTTCTGTTTTATTTTGTGCTGTTTTATTTTGTGCTGTTTCATTTAGTTTTGTTCCGTTCTGTTTTGTGCCATTCCGTTTTGTGCCATTTTGTTTTGTTCCGTTCCATTCCGTTCTGTTCTGTTCTCTTATCTTCTCCCTCTTTCCTCAACCCAGCACTATAAACTTTGTGACCAAAATAATTTGGGTACATTTATACTCTGAGAGGCACAGTAAAGTTTGAGAACTCTGCGTGAGCGTGTGTGTGTGTGTGTGTGTGTGTGCACATTTGTGCATGGTTGTACGTGTAAACAATTGAGGCACAGGCCAACAATAAAGTTAATTGGATTGGACATCCACTGTAAATCGTTGTTCTGAGGTCCCCCACACACACACACACACACACACACACACACACACACACACACACACACACACACACACACACACACACACACACACACACACACACACACACACACACACACACACACACACACACACACACACACACACACACACACACACACACACACACACACACACACACACACACACACACACACACACACACACACACACACACACACACACACACACACTCACATGTAGTGAAAGTAAGTCAAACTGACTTTATTGATGACAATTTTTTCCGGGGAGCTATTTGTTTACTTTTTGGTGTGCCACATTCAGACCCAATGGGGAGCTAGCATGCATAGTGTTCCATGGGTCTGACATCTCAGTCTAAGAGAGAGAGAGAGAGAGAGAGAGAGAGAGAGAGAGAGAGAGAGAGAGAGAGAGAGAGAGAGAGAGAGAGAGAGAGAGAGAGAGAGAGAGAGAGAGACAGAGAGAGACAGAGAGAGACAGAGACAGATAAAGACTGTCAGAAAGAGGGGATGGGTGGGCAAGGGGTGAATGCAGGTATGCCTGAAACATAAAGATATAGATACAGTCAGAGCATGTTTAAATAAAGCAAACAAGAGCTGGGACAGAAACTGTGAAAGTTATCTATCTATTACATCTGTCAAGTAAAGATAGAATGACTACAATACAGTTCTCACCACAGACGCCACAAGTAAAATATGTGGGAAAGCAAAACACAGAGAGAGAGAAACCATTTAGAGTTTATACTAGGTCATCTTTACAACATGTACACGTCTTTACATTTTTTCTTTTACATTTGATTACAAAGTTGCAATGTGACACAGCTCTGTTCACACATCTCTTTAAATTTCTTCTTTGAATTGAATTGAATTGAATTGAATTGAATTGAATTAAATTGAATTAAATTGAGAGAGAGAGAGAGACTGAGAAAATTACAAAAAATTTGAGAAAATCTCATCCCATTTGACACGTTCCCATATCCTTACCAGGAGAGAGAAAGAAAACAGTCAGAAAGAGAGCGAGAGCGAGACAGACAGACAGAGAAAGATAGAAAGAGGCGACGAGAGAGTTATTCATACAGAGACACACACACAGAGAGAGCATTATGAATACCAGCTCCTTCTCCTCACAGCTCACACTCCCTGCTGCCCGCCAGTGAGCTCTGAAGCAACAGCATAAACAATCGTGGCTGGTGGCTACGTGGGGTTTTTATAGGTACTGTAATGTGGGGCAGCG
Source organism: Notolepis coatsorum (assembly GCF_963971535.1). Classification (NCBI taxonomy): domain Eukaryota; kingdom Metazoa; phylum Chordata; class Actinopteri; order Aulopiformes; family Paralepididae; genus Notolepis; species Notolepis coatsorum. The sequence goes on along the minus strand of NC_140181.1, from coordinate 91,939,865 downwards.
TGGGGTTTATGTGTTCAGTAAATATGTATTTATGATCTGAGAAAAGATGGAGAGAAGTGCCTCTGGTCTACCACGGGAATGGAGGAGAGAGGGAGAGAGAGAGAGTGTGGTGAGTGGTGTGTATATATGTGGTGTGTCTGAGTGTGTGTGAGTGTACATGAGTGTGTGTAGTGTGTGTGTGTGTGTGTGTGTGTGCATGCATGAGTGTAGGTGGTGTGTGTGTGTGTGTGTGTGTGTGTGTGTGTGTGTGTGTGTGTGTGTGTGTGTGTGTGTGTGTGTGTGTGTGTGTGTGTGTGTGTGTGAGTGTGTGTGTGTGTGTGTGTGGGTGTGTGTGTGTGCGCGTGTGTGTGTGTGTGTGTGTGTGTGTGTGTGTGTGTGTGTGTGTGTGTGTGTGTGTGTGTGTAGTCCACAACTCTGATTCCAAAGTGATAAGAATATGGAGCCAAAGTAACAAACACACATCCATAAAAATGTGTTACTGTCCAGACTATAGAAATACTATAGGGGCACTGGTGTCAGTGGTGTGTGTGTGTGCGTGTGCGTGTACGAACGATAACTGACTATAAAGTCAGCCCCTCCTCAATTGGGAGTGCCGATGCCTCCCTTGCGAACAATCTTAACTCCTTTTACGCAAGATTCGCTCACAGGCTAATGGCGTCACTGGCGCGCCGGTTGTCGTGGAGGGGAGGGGGTCCTCCGCGGGGGAGGAGCATACTCTCCAATTGACGGAACACAGCGTGAGGAGAGCATTCTTGGGGGTGAACACTGGAAAAGCTGCAGGCCCGGATGGGATAACAGGATGAATACTTAGGTCCTGTGCCAACCAGCTGGCTCCAGTGTTCACCACTATATTCAACCTATCCTTGGCCGAGTCCGTGGTCCCTGCTTGCTTCAAGGTGTCCACTATAATCCCTGTGCCAAAAAACTCCTCCCCAGCAGGCCTAAATGACTACAGACCGGTGGCACTCACCTCTGTGGTCATGAAATGCTTTGAGAGGCTGGTCAAGGATCACATCTGTGCCTCCCTCCCCAGTAACATGGACCCTTTGGACTTTGCATACAGGACAAACAGGTCCACTGACGATGCGGTCTCCCAGGTACTGTACAACACCCTTTCTCACCTTGACAGTCAGAAGGGGGGATATGTGCTGTTCATTGACTGTAGTTCAGCTTTCAACACCATATGCCCCTTTTCCACTGCATGGTACCTACTTGACACTATTCAGCCTTTTCGGTTTTATATTGCCAAATACATTTTAGTACCTGCTTTGTCGAGGTTCCAAGCGAGTAGAAGTAGTACCAGAAAAGTGATGTGAAACACTGCAGACCACTGATTGGTCAGAAGAGAGAATCATCACTACGTTATCATTGCGCTACAAGGGAGACGTCCTGCACAAAACACAACACAGCCATCTTTATCCTCACATAGCATGCATTATCTGTTTGCAGCAGGAACAAGTGCAATAAACAAAAAAGGATACATTCACTGTGTATTCTGCCTCATTTATTGATGAAACAAAACCAACATCAACACAATTTACAACCAAGAGTGGAGAGTTTAGTCTCACAAAAAGATCGCTGATTTGTTAGATTACGTGCTAATGTGATTGCGTTTTACCATTATAATAGTTAGCATTGCGCCTAGTGTACATAGCGTGCAAAGATCAATATAACTCGCTATTGATTGTTTGTACTAGTAACGTTAATGCTAGTAGAATAGACACAACGTGAGGTAATCATCATCATCCATTTTAAACCGGTCATTACCTAATGCTAAGGCTAGTAGAATAGACACGAGAAGTAGCGTTAACGCTAGCAGAATAGACACAAGAGGTAACGTTAACGCTAGTAGAATAGACATGAGAGGTAATGTTAACGCTAGTAGAATAGACACAACGAGAGTCTGGTTAATGTTGTTATTGATTGATTGATTGAAAACTGTGTTTACTCTGGCTTGCTCCAAGCCCTAACGGACATAGCTATGCTCACGGAGCTCTCATGCTGTACGCCAGCGGCCCCGCCTCCCCACACGGAGACAAACGGAGTACTACCTGCAGTGGTAAACGAACAAAGTACCAGGTACCTAAAACGAGTAGAGTAGAGTAGAGTACAGTCAAGTAGGTACTATGCAATGGAAAAGAGGCAATAGTCCCCACTAGACTGGTTGACAAGTTGATTGATCTGGGTCTGAACACCGCCCTGAGCGCCTGGATCCTGGACTTTCTGACCGACAGGCCCCAGGTAGTCAGGGTGGGTGGACACACCTCCAACTCAATCTCCGGACGACACGGTGGTTGTGGGGCTGATCTCTAACAATGATAACAGCCTTCTCCTGAACATTTGGTAAAACCAAGGAGCTGATTGTGGATTTTAGGAGAGTACAGCAGGGGACACTCACGCCACTGTGGATACATGGGGTTATCGTGGACAGGGTGAGCAGTTATAAGTACCTGGGAGTCCACATCACAGAGGACCTGACATGGTCAACTCACATAGCCACTGTGGTAAAAAAGGCGAAACAGCACCTGAGACAATTATGGAAGTTCAGAGTATCGGGGAAGATACTCCACTCCTTCTATTCCGGGGCTGTAGAGAGCATTCTGACTGGGAACATCACTGCCTGGTTTGGAAACAGCACAGCCCAGGATAGGAAGGCCCTACAAAGAGTGGTGCGCTCAGCAGAATGGACTACGGGCATTGCACTACCACCACTGCAGGACTTATACAATAGGAGGTGCAAATCCAGAGCCTGTAAAATAATGAAGGACCCTCACCACCCCAATAACTCTGCACCTGCTGTCTAATCACCACACCACCCTACAAGAAGATCCGGATCTCCATGCATCAGCGTCAGATCTTCGTTTATTGTTGGCGTGGCAAGTATCTTAATATTCCTCCCACGGAATATGTCTTTCGTTGTTTACATGTTAACCTTACTCCCGTTGTGTTTTCGTGTATCCACCCGTTCCATGGTTTTTTGACATCTCATGTTTTCTTCGTGTTTTTGTCTCGTGTTTTTCCTGTGTGCTTCCCCTAGTTTTTTCTGTGAAGACTTACCCTGTTTTTCTCTCTGTTGTCTTCACAGCTTCACTCCCGTGCTTCCCACTGGTCACGGTTACCCACCCGCCAGGCTCAAGACGCACAAACACACATCGCACTGGTGTGCATGAATTTTTGCAACGTATTATTAAATGCCTTTTGGGGTTGAACATTCCTCTGTCTCCAGTGTTGTGCATTTGAGCCTACATGTTACCGGTTTGATTGATTGATTGAAAACTTTATTAACAGATTGCAGAATGGGTCAAATACAGTACGGCTCAATACACACAATTGTTAAGGGGATGCAGACCAGATCACAAGGTCCCCCATTTTCAATTCATCATGACATTTATGACATACACAACATACAGATATACAGTACTGTTACATCCAGACATTTATGACATACAAGATATACAAATATACAGTACTGTTTAAGAGACAGAGGTTATAAAAGAAAATAAATACATTCTAGGGGAAATAAACTGTACATTGGAGGGGGTTCGGTGGGTGGGTTGGGGGGATGGGCGGTTTGGACATTTACCAGGGCCAGTTTCTAATTGCAGCCTTCCGTAGGTGCTCTTTGAGAGCGGTTTTGAAGGAGGGTAGGGATTCACATTATTTTACGGCTGTGGGTAGGGCGTTCCACATTGTTGTGGCATAATTGCGAAGCGTGTTTAGTCCCTTGTTTGAGAAAGAAAGTGTTTTCTCTGAGGCATGTTCCCAACAATATCAGGCCTATAAATGACCTTATTATGGCCACGTCACACATCTATGGATCGGGCAAAATCTCCTCTTTCCAATGTCAGAGGTCAATCTGGATTTAGTACCGCCAGGCACCCGTTACAGGGCAGCAAAGACTGTGAATGAAAATCTACTGTAAGTACAATCACTTTTTTGTAATGTCATCGATGCAGCAGCTGATGCAGGCGGCTTGGTGAGGATACTGTACGTGTGTATATTTTCCCTAACGGAGTTGCACTTCCGCGTTCGATTTGTGTGATCTGATTGGCCACTGACTCTACGCCCAAACAGCGCGTTACGCTAGTTCTGCTAACAGCCTGCAGCCAGCATTATCCAATTCATATCAATCGAAATAACATATTGTTTTCATCTCTCTATATTAACGTGATTCCATCAACACAACATAAATGTTCAAAACACGACAGTCAGTTTGCATCACTTCCCACGGTTCTCGGCACTTATTCTACCGGTAGTGCGGTAGTTGTTGCCACGGTATTGGGTCTTTGGGTAAATACTTCATTGGCGGGGAAGAAGAACACTGATAGCGGTGTGTGGACCATCCTGCGAGCCCCAAACCACCGTCCCGCGAGCCCCAGACCACCGTTCTGCGAGCCCCACGGGACGAGACCATGCAGGTAGAATTTTAGGTGCACAGGAAACAAGGCTCGCAGGACGATGGCCTTGGGCTCGCTGGGTGGTGGTCTGGGGCTCGCGGGACGGTGGTCTGCTGGGGCTCGCGGGACGGTGGTCTGGGGCTTGCGGGACGGTGGTCTGCTGGGGCTCGCAGGACGGTGGTCTGGGGCTCACGGGACGGTGGTCTTGGGCTCGTGGGATGGTGGTCTGGGGCTTGCGGGATGGTGGTCTCGGGCTCGCGGTTAATATAGAGAGATGAATATAGAGAGATGAAAACAATACGTTATTTCGATTGATATGAATTGGATAATGCTGGCGGCAGGCTGTTAGCAGAACTAGCGTAACGCGCTGCTTGGGCATAGAGTTAGTGGCCAATCAGATCGCGCAAACCGAACGCGGAAGTGCAACTCCGTTAGGGAAAATATACATGCATACTGTACACACACACACACACACACACACACACACACACACACACACACACACACACACACACACACACACACACACACACACACACACACACACACACACACACACACACACACACACACACACACACACACACACACACACACACACACACATTGACATTCGGACATTAATTAATGGGTTCGAACGTTCGGCGAAAAAAAAATAAAGGAGGCGCACGGGGTTGAAGCGATGTGAAGAGGCAGCACTCGGCTCAACCAGTATGGTCTGCCGGGCTGCTGGCGGCCTGTAGCTGGATACTATTGTCTCAGAGCTCTCAACCAATGCAATAGAACAATTTTGATTGACAGGCGATTCTGCCAATTACGTCACACCGCTTGCACCCGCCTCTGCTGTTACCACCAATCGGCAAGCGTTTATTAGTTTTTTACTTCCGGCAATGCCGCCATTGATCTGCTTCTGCTTGCGAGGAATGCGAGAAGCACAACAGACTTACCGTAGCTAATTCGTTAGCTCCCCGCCGAGAACGTAGATGAGGATGACCAAACGAGTCATAATGATTTTACTGCAACAAATGTTATAATAAAACAAAGCCTTTCTATACATGTGTCTGATTGAAAACTTTATTAACAGACTGCAGAATGGGTACAACTCAGGGCTCTTATGAGCAACAGAAGCCCAAGGGGACGGCTGGGGCGCATGGTGCTCCCACTTAGGTGGGAGCACCATGGTTGACCGATGCCCAGGACGGGCGCGCATCCGTGGGGTAAGACGGCCGGTGAGAGCGCGGCGCGGAGCCAATGGCAGTGACATGATGGGAATAGCCAGACTCTGAGGACGAGTGCTTGCTACTTGCTGTTTGGGTAAATAATATGCTGATGTTATTGAACGTGTAACACTAACTATATAACGTTAATGCCACAAAACGAATGCCTTTGTTTATCTAGCCCCTTACGTGACTGCGGTGTGCAAGGGCTATTGTTTATCATAAGTAGTAACTTTGATGCAGTAGCTTGTTTATTTTCTTCTGAGTGCTTTGTTTAATTACATGTTTACATGAACAGCCACCACTGTAAACAACATGTTTTTCACCAATAGACTATGCAATGCCGCCCTCCGTAGGATCTATAATAATACAATAAAAAAAAAATGTATTAAAAAAGATTTTAATTACAAAATAAAAAAAAAAAGAAACGTTCGAACGTTCGTTCGATAAACCCTGGCGAACGTTCGAACCCTAAAAACAGGGTTCGGGGACAGCCTTAACACACATACACACACACACACACACACACACACACACACACACACACACACACACACACACACACACACACACACACACACACACACACACACACACACACACACACACAGTATGTACAGTAACCTCACCAAGCCACCTGCATCAGCTGCTGCATCATTAATAAGCTATAGATTTAGATGTAATTTGTTAATTCTTAGTCTATTCCACTATCGATATATATGCACGATTTAGTTCTTATTTATTTGCAGTGTGTGTGTAATGCTCATGATATTTATTTAATTCCGAGGATGTCTGTGGAATCGAAGTGAACACAATCACCAACGATTTCTCCCAAATGAAGCCGTTAAAAACCCGATTTACGACTGCCTTTTCGAGTTCGTAAATCCTGATAATAGCTAGGAACAAATCTACGAAAAGAAGCCGTTCGATCAAAATCACCCTGAGAAGTTCGTAGTGTAAGTCGCGTTACAAAGACATTTGAAACACAGCACTAGGCTGCATCCCAAATTAATCTCCAGGTTCCCAGCACTCAGATGATGCATACCATTACCACGTATCTACTGTTGACCTGCTACCAGACCCCCCACCCCCCATAAAATGGCTCTATGTGGGTCTCAGAGGGTTAATACAGTCAGTCCCTCCTCCCCTACATTGCATATTGCATTCCCATTTCCCCCATGTCTCCAGGCATTCATAAATGCAACAATGTCATGCCTCAGAGAAAAGACATGTACCCCAAACACATGTACTCTCCAGAGAGAGATAGGGGGGGGGGGTGAGAGAGAAAGGAGAGATGAGGGAAAGAGAGAGTGAGAGAGAGAGAGTGAGAGAGAGAGAGAGGAAGATATGTGAGGGTGAGAGGGAGGGAGGGAGGAAGGAAGAGAGAGAGAGGGGAGAAAGAAATAAAGAGAGGTGAGGGAGGGAGGAAGGGAGGGCGGGAGGGGGAGAGAGAGAGAGAGAGAGAGAGAGAGAGAGAGAGAGAGAGAGAGAGAGAGAGAGAGAGACATAGAGAGAGAGACTACTCAGCTCAGTGTGTTTGCAGTTACTGTGTGTTGAGTCACCAGCTGTGAGCCTCGGGGTCAACAGTGTGATAAGATGTGAAGAGGAAATAACACATTAGCTCTAGACATGCACACACACACACACACACACACACACACACACACACACACACACGTTCACACATGTTCACACACACAAATGTGCACGTGTTCACACATACGCGTGTGCACACACACATATACACTCATTTATCTTTTCACCCTCTGATCTTTCCATCCGTCCAGACTGAGAACAGGAACTCCTGTTTATTTCCCACCAGCCTTAGAGATGACATAAAAGAGAGAGAGAGAGAGAGAGAGAGAGAGAGAGAGAGAGAGAGAGAGAGAGAGAGAGAGAGAGAGAGAGAGAGAGACAAGCAGTGATGCCACAGATTACTTGTAAAAGTAATCCGATTACTGATTACTGATTACTCCTTTAAAAAGTAATCCAAGTTACTTTACTGATTACTTGATTATCAGAGTAACTTAGTTACTTTGAAAGTAACTAGGTTACGAAGTCGTCGCCGTTCCCCCAACAGTTTTTTTAAAACGCTTTATTGAAAGTGCATAAATTGTTTTTAACTTGTTTCTCTGCACATAACGTAAATTGTTAAACTAGTGCTTCAGCTTCTGTACCATCAAGTATGGTAAAGCAACAGTATATGATGCTCACAGCATTAGAGCAGCCAGCCAGTGGTTTTACAAAACCAGTGTATCTATTCACATCTAACAAATGCAGGCTGAACTATTCAATTATATCAACTGTAACTATTAAATTGTTTTTATAAATGTCTCTCTATAAACATACAATCAGTCTCTCTTTAACATGTAAATTAACTGTAAATCTGGCAAATAAGAGCTTTTGCTCTGCCACCATCAAATATACATTAATCAATAGGGAAAGAAACAATCTCTCTCTTTTGCTGTTTGGCTGGCCTCCGAGTCCTCCTGTACCTAGTCGAAGCGTCGTAGTGTTGTGATTCCAGATGCTTTCAATGCGATTGGATGTGCTGTTTTTAGCGGTAGACAGTATTTACGTTTAGGTCGCTTTCACATATAGTTTTGGAGGACTCGGTGCGGTTCTGGGGGTGAAGTTGCAACATTGTTGCATTCTTCATTTGGTTCGCCTGCTTTCACACAATGTCATGTATGTTGTGTATGTCATAAATGTCTATATGAATTGAAAATGGGGGACCCTGATGGAAACAAGACAAACGTCTTTCTCAGGTCTGCATCCCCTTAACAATTGTATGTATTGAGCCGTACTGTATTGTACCCATTCTGCAATCTGTTAAATAAAGTTTTCATTCATTCATTCATTCAGGCGGACCGAGACCTTCTGAACAATGTCACGCGGTCGAAAAGGGCGCTTGTCTATTGGACAGTGGAAATGTGTGTGTGGCTGCTGCGATCCCGTGTGTGCGCGCGCGCGTGTGTGTGTGTCTGTGTGTGTACTGCGGAGATCAGCTGTCTGTGTCAGATCAGCGGAGCCGAGTTTTGACATGGCATTGATCCATTGTTCTATTGAAGCACATTACCACCATCCTCTCGCTAAACAACTTGTAGACCACGGTGTTTTTATGAGTGCCCACAAGTAGCTGTTTTAATAATATAATAAGCCGCGCGCCTCGGTAATAATAATAAGCGTTTTTTCTTCCTGTAAGCGTTTTGGGGTGGAATTCTCAGACGAATGCAACGGAGCCCTGCTGTCACACGATTGGCGCATATGTCACATGACGTGCTGTGAAGACCCGCCCTACTCTGCCTCTGATTCGCAGACTGTGGATGGGGAATGTGATTGGGCCAAAGCAGAGTCACTCACAGACAGAGAGTCCAGTCACGCCGCGAGCCACATTCTTGTGTAACCCTTTCACTGCCACACCACGTCACTCCCAAATAAGAAAAACAGCTCAAAAATGTATTTTTGACTGTCGAAAACGAAATAAAATACTGCATTCCGCCTGCATTATGAATTTATGATGAGATAGTAACGAAATAGTAATGCACAGCCACTTGGACAAGTAACTGCAATCAGATTACTGGCTTTTAAAGATTAACGCGTTAGATTACTATTTTCGGGGAAAAGTAATCAGATTACAATAACGCGTTACTTAGTAACGCGTTACCGGCATCACTGCATCAGAGACATACTTCTCACAAATTGCAAACACCCAAAGTTACTTTGAAAACATGGCAAATAACGCAAAACTCCCATGCCTATTTGGTGAAATACTCATGGCTCGTGGCCAGGGTGAGCAGTTTTAAATACTGTACCTGGGACGAGTCCACATCACAGAGGACCTGACATGGACAACACACATAGACTCTGTGGTAAAAAAGGCAAAACAGCGCCTCTAACACCTGAGACAGTTAAGGAAGTTCAGAGTATCGGGGAAGATACTCCACTCCTTCTATTCCAGGGCTGTAGAGAGCATTCTGACTGGAAAAATCACTGCCTGGTTTGGAAACAGCACGGCCCAGGACAGGAAGGCCCTACAGAGAGTGGTGCGCTCAGCAGAGCGTACTACGGGTATTGCACTACCACCCCTGCAGGACTTATATAACAGGAGGTGCAAATCCAGAGCCTGCAGAATAATGAAAGACCCCCACCACCCCAACAACAGCCTGTTCAAGCTGCTGCAGTCAGGCAAGCCCCTACGCACAAACGCAACAAGAACAGAGAGACTGCGGCTCAGCTTCTTCCCCCAAGCCATCAGAACACACAAGTACACATGAGCACACACATACACACACACAACACGCATGCTGCAATCGCTCACACACAAATATTGTATAGTAGTGTACATAGGACCCAGTGCCTTAAATCCGTAGCTAACATTGTATTGCACTATGACTTTAGCATGTCTATTTTATCATGCCCATCTTATGTGAAAATCCGCCTAAAATATATACCTAGGTAAATGGAATATTGCTCCACTTCTACAAGGGCTATTTGCATATTCTAGGTACATCTATGGACCTCAGGGAATGTATTCACAGTGTCAGAAATATTGTGTCTATTACTAGGCTTGCTTAAATTGTGATGAAACAAAGGAGAATATGAATACTGCCACTGATCTCGTTCATTACCTGTTTGAGATCATGTGTACAAGAAATCTAAGGAAATAAAAAAAGGGAAGATGATTAAACAGAAGGTTCTGTAGATACAGTACTGAATTCTCCCATCCGGACCAATGCAATTTGAAATATTATTATAGAATATAGAATAGGAGGCTTATAAATTACCTTATTATAGCCAATTCGCACATTTATATATATATATATACATATATTATCTTTCAAATGCCCAAGTTCAATTTGGATTTAGTATCACCAGGCGTGCATAAGAACAGATAATGATATCTACTGTAATTTACTGTACCTTTTTATTTTCACCACAGTGCAACCATTTTGAAACTAATTTCAGATCTAATTGTTGCTACATGCTAACAATAGGGAGGAGAAACTAACTGTGTTTCAATATTTGTCAAAAACGTTACCTTTTGTGGCTTATTATTGCGAATAATAACAGTTATTGATATAATTCATTCAGAACGCTGAACTTTGAACCCCCATAGAATCTGCCAGGAAGTGTAGTTCGGAAAAATTCCAACGCTGGTCGACAGATATGCATTCCCTCTACAGAATGGCCACAAAGATACTACAATTCCCATGGTTCAAAATTTCCAAAATGGTCGCCGTCTTGCAATAGACTTCAGCAAATCGAAAACATAAAACTATCTAATGGCACTTTTAACCTATTGCTAAACTAACGTATTGATGATAATATACATTCTACATGCTTTTGTGACATGTTAGTGATGTTAATACTTGAATACGTTTGATTTTAAAATCGCAATTTTTTTGCACCACAATATTGAGTTATGACCAGATGCCATTTTGGGACCGGATCCGGTCCCGTCGGGTGGAACAGGTTATGTCTTTTTATTACCTGTTTTTTATGTCTATTTTATTATTAGTATTATTGTACAATCGAAGCGGGCATGGCCACCCGCATTTCACTGTATGCCCTGGTATGTATGTGACAAATAAAACTCTTGAATCTTGAATCTACAACAATGTGCAAACACAGCATAAAGACTGTCAATCACACAAAAGATTCCTTCTGTACTGTACTGATTTCTTCTGATTTCTCCGTTTGATTGTTTTGCTTTGTTTGTTTGTTTGTTTGAATTGAATTGAATTGAATTGAATTGAATTGAATTTAATTTAATTGAGAAGGGGGGGCAAGAGACAGAGAGAGAGGAGAGAAGAGACAGATAGAGAGAGGAGAGACAGAGGGAGAGGAAATACAGAAGGAGGGGAGCGATATAGGGAGATGAGAGGAGAGACAGAGAAGAGGAGAGGTGAGACAGAGAGAGGGGAGAGGAGAGACATACAGAGAGGAGAGACATACGGAGAGGAAAGACATACGGAGAGGAGAGACATACGGAGAGGAGAGACATACGGAGAGGAGAGACATACAGAGAGGAGAGACAGAGGGAGAGGAGAGGAGAGACATACAGAGAGGAGAGACATACGGAGAGGAGAGACAGAGGGAGAGGAGAGGAGAGACATACAGAGAGGAGAGGAGATTTTGATTTCTCTGTTTGATTGTTTTGTTTTGTTTGGCTTTGGCAATGTAAACGTATGTTTCCCATGTCAATAAAGCCCATTTGAATTGAATTGAATTTAATTGAATTGAATTGAGAGGAGATACAGAGGGAGAGGAGAGAGAGAGGGGAGACAGAGGGAGAGGATATGTGAGACAGAGAGAGAGGAGAGACAGAGAGAGAGGAGAGAGGAGAGACAGAGAGAGAGGAGAGAAAAAGAGAGGGGAGATACAGAGGGAGAGGAGAGAGAGAGAGGGGAGACAGAGGGAGAGGATAGGTGAGACAGAGAGAGAGGAGAGACAGAGAGAGAGGAGAGAGGAGAGACAGAGAGAGAGGAGAGAAAGAGAGATAGGAGAGACAGAGGGAGAGGAGAGACAGAGAGAGGAGAGACAGAGAGAGGAGAGACAGAGAGAGGGGAGAGACAGAGAGAGAGGAGAGCCAGAGGGAGAGGAGAGGTGAGACAGCGAGAGAGGTGAGACAGCGAGAGAGGAGAGAGGAGAGTCAGAGAGAGAGGAGAGAAAGAGAGAGAGGAGAGACAGAGGGAGAGGAGAGACAGAGAGAGAGGAGAGACACAGAGAGAGGAGAGACAGGGAGAGGGGAGAGACAGATGGAGAGGAGAGACAGAGAGAGGGGAGAGCCAGAGGGAGAGGAGAGGTGAGACAGCGAGAGAGGAGAGACAGAGAGAGGAGAGGCAGAGGGAGAGGAGAGACAGAGAGAGGGGAGAGACAGAGGGAGAGGAGAGACAGAGAGAGGGGATAGGCAGAGGGAGAGGAGAGACAGAGAGAGGGGAGAGACAGAGGGAGAGGAGAGACAGAGAGAGGGGATAGGCAGAGGGAGAGGAGAGACAGAGAGAAAGGAGAGACAGAGAGAGAGGAGAGACAGAGGGAAAGGAGAGACAGAGAGAGGGGAGAGACAGAGGGAGAGGAGAGACAGAGAGAGGGGAGAGACAGAGGGAGAGGAGAGACAGAGAGAGGGGAGAGACAGAGGGAGAGGAGAGGAGAGACAGAGAGAGAGGAGAGAGGAGAGACAGAGAGAGAGGAGAGACAGAGAGAGGGGAGAGACAGAGGGAGAGGAGATGTGAGACAGGGAGAGGAGAGACAGAGAGAGGGGAGAGACAGAGAGAGAGGAGAGGTGAGACAGAGAGAGAGGAGAGACAGAGAGAGGGGAGAGACAGAGGGAGAGGAGAGAGGAGAGACAGAGAGAGAGGAGAGACAGAGGGAGAGGAGAGGTGAGACAGAGAGAGAGGTGAGACAGAGACAGAGAGAGGGGAGAGACAGAGGGATAGGAGAGACAGAGGGAGAGGAGAGGTGAGACAGGAGAGACAGAGAGAGAGGAGAGGAGAGACAGAGACAGAGAGAGAGGAGAAGAAGACGAAGAAGAAGAAGTCTTTATTTGTCATCAGATTAACACACACACGCACACACACACACACACGCGATGGGCGACCCACAGCAACACACACACACACATGCACTGAGTCGCTGACGAAATGTTCTCTGCACCTCCCATCCCGTCGTCCTTCCCCCAAAGGGCAGTCGGGAGCAGACAAGGGCTTCCGTGTGAGCCACGCCCCGGGGACAAATCTATGTGCTCCTGTCCATCTTCGTCAGGGACGCGACAGCGCTAGCGATCTGTTGTGCATGTTTTTCCATTGGGTTTATCTTATCGGGGGGGAACCCTTGCGAGCACGGGGAGAACATGCACACACCACACAGAAAGGCCTGGGAGATACCCCACCTGGGTAACTGGCAACACGGCAACCTGGTCCCCAAGCGGGAATCGAACCCAGGACAGAGAGAGGCGAGGAGAGAGGCGAGGAGAGCCAGAGGGAGAGGAGAGAAGAGACAGAGATAGAGAGACATAGAGAGGGGATAGACAGAGAGAGAGGAGAGGAGACACAGAGATAGAGGAGAGACAGAGGAAGAGGAGAGAAGAGACAGCATGTCCCTGGAGAGACTGTCAGCTATTGTTGTGGAGCTGCTCGACAGCCAGTGGTAGTGTGTACTGGGCAGCCAGTGGTAGTGTGTACTGGGCAGCCAGTGGTAGTGTGTACTGGGCAGCCAGTGGTAGTACTACTGGGCAGCCAGTGGTAGTGTGTACTGGGCAGCCAGTGGTAGTGTGTACTGGGCAGCCAGTGGTAGTGTGTACTGGGCAGCCAGTGGTAGTGTGTACTGGGCAGCCAGTGGTAGTGTGTACTGGGCAGCCAGTGGTAGTGTGTAGTGTACTGGGCAGCCAGTGGTAGTGTGTACTGGGCAGCCAGTGGTAGTGTGTACTGGGCAGCCAGTGGTAGTGTGTACTGGGAAGGCAGTGGTAGTGTGTACTGGGCAGCCAGTGGTAGTGTGTACTGGGCAGCCAGTGGTAGTGTGTACTGGGCAGCCAGTGGTAGTGTGTACTGGGCAGCCAGTGGTAGTGTGTACTGGGCAGCCAGTGGTAGTGTGTACTGGGCAGCCAGTGGTAGTGTGTACTGGGCAGCCAGTGGTAGTGTGTACTGGGCAGCCAGTGGTAGTGTGTACTGGGCAGCCAGTGGTAGTGTGTACTGGGCAGCCAGTGGTAGTACTACTGGGCAGCCAGTGGTAGTGTGTACTGGGCAGCCAGTGGTAGTACTACTGGGCAGCCAGTGGTAGTGTGTACTGGGCAGCCAGTGGTAGTGTGTACTGGGCAGCCAGTGGTAGTGTGTACTGGGCAGCCAGTGGTAGTGTGTACTGGGCAGCCAGTGGTAGTGTGTACTGGGCAGCCAGTGGTAGTGTGTAGTGTACTGGGCAGCCAGTGGTAGTGTGTACTAGGCAGCCAGTGGTAGTGTGTACTGGGCAGCCAGTTGTAGTGTGTACTGGGAAGGCAGTGGTAGTGTGTACTGGGAAGCCGGTGGTAGTGTGTACTGGGAAGGCAGTGGTAGTGTGTACTGGGAAGGCAGTGGTAGTGTGTACTGGGAAGGCAGTGGTAGTGTGTACTGGGCAGCCAGTGTTAGTGTGTACTGGGCAGCTCCCAGGTGTGTGTGGATGTGTGGAGGGGAAGGAATGCGAAGCAGGAAATTGCTGAAAGGAGCGAGTGTGTAAAGCATTCTCATGACGTGTCTCATGCCAACCGATACGGTGCATCGCCACAGCTCATTGGCCACGGTTGTCATTTGATCACAATCAGCTGTTATTTGATGACAATCACCTGTTGTTCGCCTACCCTGAGGTCTGCCAAGTCGAATGCCAAGAATGCCATAGAGACGGAAACAACGGAAATCAAACAGAACGAGCGCAACGAAGCGCATATGAGGTTTTGCGTTGAAACCGTATCCAAAACGTTGCATAGAAACAGTGTGAGAGTGAGAGGGGAGAGTCTCTCCGGGGACATGCTGGATGAAAGGACGAACATCAGAACTCCTTATTTCCACGCCATTTCACTCCGAGGGTGGCTGTTCATGAACCTTAAGTCTTACCTTAACCCTATAACCTTACTGTTTATAAATGTATCTCTTAACTTAACCCTAACCTTACTGGAGACCTCGGAGTTTCACACACACTCACACACACACTCACACACACACACACACACACACACACACACACACACACACACACACACACACACACACACACACACACACACACACACACACACACACACACACACACACACACACACACACACACACACACACACACACACACACACACACACACACACACACACACACACACACACACACACACACACACACACACACACACACACACACACACACACACACACACACACACACACACACACACACACACACACTTGAAGTGTAATGCTTATAATGCCTGTCCTATATCAAATTAAGCCTCCAAAACAAAAGAATAATAACACATAATAATTCACATTGTAACCTTCAAACATAGCTATACAAGCAATTTTTTGGAAAAACAAAAACGAATGACTCATTCTTTTTTTTTTATCCACTTTTTCCCTTATTTTCTATTTTTCTCCCATCCCAATTTCGCTGTTTCCAATTTCCCCTCCCCTGTCTTGAACATTGCTCGCATATGCCCCCCACAGGTCGGTCGTAGGGAGGATAGAAGCCTTGCATCACGTGTCCCCTCTGGTACACAAGGAGGCAGCCTGTCACATCTTTTCACCTGCCAGCACGGACTCTCATTGGCGAGGTGTAACGTGTGGGAGGCTCACACTACCTCACTATTTCCTGTCTCTGCTGTGCAGGCGTCCCCCAACCGACCTGTAGGAGTCGCTGTCCACAACGTCCAGATTACCACCCATCGACTTCCACCCGCTGACTCTGCCAATTGAGCCAGTATGACGGCCGGGCCGGCCCAAGCCGGAGGCAACGCCGACAGCCGGATTTGAACCCGGTGTCTCTTGCGTTGGTTTGATTGATTGATTGATTGAAAAGTTTATTAACAGATTGCAGAATGGGTACAGTACAGTACAGCTCAATACATACAATTGTTAAGAGGATGCAGACCTGAGAAATACTGACATACATTTGACATGGAAACTGTACATTGGAGGAGGTTGGGTAGGTGGGGTGGGGTTGGGTGGGGCTGTACATTGGAATACTGACAAAGCCATGCTTGGTCTTTATTGTACAACTGGGTTAGGACATTTGTAGGGGCCAGTTTTGAATTGCAGTCTCCCGTAGGTGTTCTTTGAGAGTGTTTTTGAAGGTGGGTAGTGATTTACATTCCTTTACAGCTTTGGGTAGGGCGTTCCACATTGTTGTGACATAATTGCGAAACGTGTTTAGTCCCTTGTTTGAGCCGAATCTGGGTTTTACATGATTTGTGGAGCTCCCTCTGGTGTTGTGATCGTGGTATTCACTGACCTTTGGGAAGTATTTTGACATGTACATGGGTACCTTGGTCGTGTAGTGTATCTTGTAGACCAGGCCCATTGCAAGTTGCTGTACTCTGTTGTCTACTCTAAGCCATCCTAGGTTGGCAAAGTGTGCAGGGGTGAGGTGGGTTCTAGGAGTCAGGTCAAGCAGTAGTCTGACTAGTTTGTTTTGAGATGTTTGTAATTTGGTTTTTAGTGCCTTTGAGGTGCTTTGGTACCATGAGGTGCAAGCATAGTCGTAGTACCCTTGAATGAGTGCTCCTGCCAGAGTCTTCAGGGTATTCTTGTTTACCAGGGAGGAGATCCGGTACAAGAATCGAGTTCGTTGATTGACTTTTTTTATTACATTGGATGCCATTTTGTCACAGGAAAGATTAGCCTCTAGGATGGAACCCAGGTAGGTAATTTCATCTTTCCTTAACTGAGAAGCCGTCTGTTTTGCTGAGTTTTTTATTTGAACCGAAGAGAATGGACTCTGTTTTGCCCATGTGTAATGATAGTTTGTTGTCGGCGAGCCATATGCAGATTTTGCCTAGTTCCGAGCTGAGGGTTTTTTCAACCTGTAACTTGTTCTTGTCAGAGACCAGCAGGGCTGAGTCGTCCGCAAACAGGAACAAGTTGCAGTCACAAGCTGACGACATGTCATTTGCATAAATTAGGAACAGTAGTGGTCCTAGTATGCTTCCTTGTGGAACACCACAGTTCACTGTGAGGGGGGGGGATAGGGTACCGTTTACCTCCACCATCTGTTCTCTCCCCTCCAGGTAGGATTGTATCCAGCTCACTGATAAACTATCAAAACCAATTGCTTTTAGCTTGTCAATCAGAATGGTGTGATTGACAGTGTCGAAGGCCTTTTGTAGGTCTAGCATGACCATGCCGCAGTATTTGCCCGCGTCCACCTCTTGCTTGATGTGGTCGTTCAAATAGACCTAAATACTATTGTAATAAAATGTTCAAAACTATGTTCAACTTGTGTTTTGTTTCTTACTATAAGATTGTATTTCGCACTGTATTAAGCCATACCGACGTCACAGATGAGCTTGCTAGCCATTAGATTGTTAACGTGATATTAACGTTAGATCTATGACCACAATTTGATTCCAAGTTTTTACATACCTCACTTTGTTGGTCTCTCACGAAAGTCTTTCTCTGGACTGCAAATATACCGTCTCATAAATATACTCTTCCAATATATAAATATACATATAAATATATTGTTTTAGATGCTGTTGTCAATATGAATTACAAATGGGGGACCCTGATGTAAACAAGACAAACGTCTTTCTCTGGTCTGCATCCCCTTAACAATTGTTTGATACTTTTCTGGACTCTTTGTATCATAAACAGTACTGTATTTGCAAATCTGGTATGTCATAATTAAATGTATAGATGTAGCAGTAGGCCTACTGTATCTGTATGTCATGTATGTCATGTTATGATGAATTGAAAATGGGGGACCCTGATGTAAACAAGATGAAAGTCTTTCTCTGGTCTGCATCCCCTTAACAATTGTGTGTATTGAGCTGTACTGTATTGTACCCATTCTGCAATCTGTTAATACAGTTTTCAATTAATGTCAGACGTACGTCCTCTCCATAAAAAAACGATTGAATTGCTCAGAATTTTAAATTATGTCCCCAATAGGACATAATAATATTAATATTATTCCCTCACTGTAACTTCAACTAGAGATGAAACTTCATACTCATCCAGAATATCCCTGACGACTCTCCCCGTGTGAAAGCCAGAGAGCAAGAGAGGACCGTGACGTAGAGGCTCCTCTCTCCTCCACACTCCTCTTCATCTCTCTAAGTACCCCACACTCATGACTCCAAAGCCTCTCTCCACTTCTAAAGTACTCCCCCACACTTCTCATATAGGCCCCATGCGAAAGGAGGAGGGACAGAGAGAAAGAGAGAGAGAGGGAGTGAGAGAGAAAGTGAGGAGCAAAAGAGAAAAACGGCGTGTGAGGGATAGAGAGAGAGTGTGAAGGAGAGAGAGAGAGAAAGAGGGAGAGAGGGAGTGAGAGAGAAAGTGAGAAAGTGAGAAGGGGAGAAAAAGAGAAAAAGGGAGTGTGAGGGATAGAGAGAGAGAGAGAAGGAGAGAGAGAAAGAGAGAGAGAAAGAGAGGAGCAAAAGAGAAAAACGGCGTGTGAGGGATAGAGAGAGAGTGTGAAGGAGAGAGAGAGAGAAAGAGGCAGAGAGGGAGTGAGAGAGAAAGTGAGAAAGTGAGAAGGGGAGAAAAAGAGAACAAGGGAGTGTGAGGGATAGAGAGAGAGAGAGAGAAAGAGAGAGAGAGAAAGGAGAGAGAGCAAAAGGGGGGCTATGAAGAAAAAAGTGTGATGGAGAGAGAGAGCGAGAAAGAGGGAGGAAGAGAGAAAGAGGGGGGGGGGGGGGGGTGGTTACAGATTACCGCCACAGGACTGAATGAGGTGGAGAGAGAGAAACAGCTCCTATCACTGATCCCATTCAGACCTTTATTCTTCACACTGATAACAGGAAGAACTTCACACGGAGCAGACAGGAATGTTCTGGAACAGACGTCTGAAAGTGGTGAACCATTCATACAAGGGGATTATTACGGCTATAGCGTGTTATCTCTGGACTGTCGCCCTATATCAGATACCCAGAACTTGTAGAGTGCACACGCGATAGGAGGGGGAGAGAGATAGAGAGATAGATAGTGTGAAGATGTAGCGGTGCCATTAAAAACTTCAGTTCACTTGCAGAGTTCAGAGGGGTCTTGGTGTTCTGTGTGTTTCACCAGATGTGAAACTCCCAACTATATCCGAATGCAGGGCACTGCCGGCAAAAAGGGCTTGTGGTCGCTGGTTCGATCCCCGGACCGGCATGACAAAAATCTGGAGCAAATGGATAATGCCCCCCTCCCTCAGAGTCATTACCCACCGCTGAGGTGCCCCTGAGAACGGCACTTAAATTAATAATTCAACTTTATATAGCCCCTTTCATACAAGAATTGCAGGACTGTAGGACTGTGAATACAAGGTGTGGATGTGTGTGGATGTGTGTGTGTGTGTATGTGTGTGTGTGTGTGTGTGTGTGTGTGTGTGTGTGTGTGTGTGTGTGTGTATGTGTGCGTGCGCGTGCGTGTGCGTGTGCGTGTGTGTGTGTGTGTGCGTGCGTGCGTGCGTGTGTGTGTGTGTGTGTGTGTATGTGTGTGTGACTGTAAAATTAGGTAACAGTGTTTTATCCTAAATATATCTACTGTATTGGTTTTTGGAAAGAGATCTATGATATATTGCTCCCAGGTTAAGAGCTTGGAACCGTATAGAAGGACTTAGATGCTGACATGCTGTAACCTAAACGCAAAAGCAGCTACAGTCCAACTGACCACTGGACAAAAGTGTCTAGTGGGTCAAGGGGTCAAAACGTCCATTGCTCTCAGTGCTCACGTTGCAAAGGGACAGATAAAGGTAGAGAGAAAGCCGTCCTGGATGTTCTCAGCTCAGATTCAGATTCAGATTCAGATTCAGATTATTTTATTGTCAGAGCTTTATTATCTAAAGATGGTAAGTTAGAGTGTTGTGTTCATTCATAGTTAAAGACAGTAGATGTAGAGTTCTTTATTATCTAGAGATGGTACGTTACAGTCTTGTGTTCATTCATAGTTCATAAAGACAGTACTTTGACTTTACAACTGAAAATACACGTGGGCTCTCCAAAAAAAGTGAAAACAGAGTTCAGGAGTGACTGGAACAATACACTCATTCACCAAATCACTCTGTGGCTGCTGGCCGGCTCGGAACAGGAGGAACTGGTTCTCCTCAACCGGTGCAGTCATGTTCCAGTCCTTTTGAGAATAAAACCTGTGGTTTTGCTATATGGCCAGTTTCTTTCCTCACTACCTGTGGCGTGACCACGTTTCTCATTCAGTCACACGCCTCGACAGCCAGCTCGCTGCTTTTTCTCTTGGCTCGAGGTTTTACTGGCCACGTTTTACTACGCTTGATTCTAGCAGAGGTTTGATTTACCATTCAGAAAGTGGTCAGCATAGGTGCCAGTTGAACACTCAATTCATAGCAAGAGGGCCAGATGCTCAGGGTATGTAGGAGGATAGAAGCCCGACCTGAACAGGGTTTGGGCTAGAGGTGCCGCCCAGATGACTGCCCGTGTTTAACTTTCAGTAAAGCCGTGATTGATTGCTGTTGGCTTGAAACCACAACCATAATAAATATAGAAGGAGTTAGATGCTGAGATGAACCGGCTTGGAGTTTGAACTCCACTGCCTGAAACAATTGTAGATTAAAGTAAATTGGGGAACATGTAATATTCTTTGCAGGGAGGGAATTTGTCTAACAGCTCTTGTTAGAAACACATCAAGAACACAAGCACTGTCACATATTCCACATAATTTAAGGTCACATATACTGTACCAACGGAGTAATTGGGGACAAATGCATGGCATTAACTAGCTATTTTAACAGATATTCTCATACATAGTGCCAGAACACATCTATTACCCAGAATACATTGCATCACAGAACGGTTCTTACTGCATGTTACCAGGCTATATTTCGCATACCTATAGTTATTACACCCCTCGGCCCACAGTCAAACAGGTAATTTGTTTAACATTGACGTGCTGTGGGGATTAATACCGTTGCAGAGGTTTAGGAAGCTGAGATGAACCGGATTGGCCGCGGGTTCAAGGTCTGGCTCCGCTACACTTGTTTTTAGTGAAGCTGTGATCGGCCAGTCAGAAACTATTGGGGACTATAATAGGATCATACTGGGCCACGCTTCTCTGCACCCGTGGACGGTCTGGCGGAGTCACTAAGGGAGGCGGCGTCCGGCTTTTAAGACGAGAGGAAAGAGCGAGCCGCTCGACTGAGTGGCGGCGAAGCGGAGCCTTTTTAAAGAGGGGAGGGAGGGAGGGAGGGAGGGAGGGAGGGAGGGAGGGAGGGAATGGGAGAAGTGATGGAACCGAATGCTTTTAATAACAGTGTGTTTATGACGGAGAGTGGGAGAGATGCGGGGGCGAGTGAAATACGGGAGGAGAGAGGGGGATTAAGGAGGGAGGAATAGAGAGAGAAGTGGGAGGACAAGAGAAGAGAGCGGTACAAAGATAGGAGCGGAGAGAGGGAGAGTGAGAGCTGGGGGGGGGTATGGAGGGAAGAGGAAGGAAGAGGAGGCGATAGCAACGAGAGAAGGATGGAGCAGAAAGGAGAAAATGACTTTAATGTACATTTACACAAGGAGATAGAAAGTGATCTTTTCGCATATTCCACACACACACACACACACACACACACACACACACACACACACACACACACACACACACACACACACACACACACACACACACACACACTAACACACACACACACACACACACTAACACACACACACACACACACACACACACACACACACACACACAGATCCCTACACACGCATTTCATTAGAGAAGTTCAGAGCATCTCAATCAGTTAAAGGGGTTCAGTGCCTCGCTCAAGGGCAGTACGGCAGATATGTTGTGCCCCCTATAGGGAGATAGGCTGAGTAAGAATAGGGGGATATAAAAAGGAGGATAAATGAAAGAATGAGCGAGAGAGAGAGAGAGAGAGAGAGAGAGAGAGAGAGAGAGAGAGAGAGAGAGAGAGAGAGAGAGAGAGAGAGAGAGAGAGAGGAGGGAGGAAGGGAGAAGGAGGGAGAGAAGATGAGGGGGAAGAAGAAAGGGTGTGGGATGGGGGAAGGGAACATATTGGAAGAGAGAGAGGGGGGGAGTGAGAGAGAGAGTGGGAGAGAGCGAGAGAGTGGGAGAGAGCGAGAGAGAGGGGAGAGAGAGAGCGGGGGTGCTGACAGAAGAGATTTTAAACACTTCCTGAGTGTTTATAACTTACCTCAAGCTGGAGGGAGAGATGGAGAAGGAGGGGGTGATAGAGAGAGGAGGGAGAACTGACATCTGAAACAGGCTGGTAGCAGGAGCAGGAATGTCAGATGCAAGAGGCCAACAAGTTATGTTGGCACTATGTTGCATTATGTTGGCACTACTGTACTGTATGTTGCATTATGTTGGCACTATGTTGCATTATGTTGGCACTACTGTATGTTGCATTATGTTGGCACTACTGTACTGTATGTTGCATTATGTTGGCACTATGTTGCATTATGTTGGCACTACTGTATGTTGCATTATGTTGGCACTATGTTGCATTATGTTGGCACTACTGTATGTTGCATTATGTTGGCACTATGTTGCACTATGTTGCATTATGTTGGCACTACTGTATGTTGCATTATGTTGGCACTATGTTGCATTATGTTGGCACTACTGTATGTTGCATTATGTTGGCACTATGTTGCATTATGTTGGCACTACTGTACTGTATGTTGCATTATGTTGGCACTATGTTGCATTATGTTGGCACTATGTTGCATTATGTTGGCACTATGTCTGCATTATGTTGGCACTATGTTGTAGTATCTTGACACTATGTCTGCATTATGTTGGCACTATGTCTGCATTATGTTGGCACTATGTTGGCACTATGTTGGCACTATGTTGCATTATGTTGGCACTATGTTGGCACTATGTTGGCACTATGTCTGCATTATGTTGGCACTATGTTGCATTATGTTGGTACTATGTTGCATTATGTTGGCACTATGGTGGCACTATGTTGCATTATGTTGGCACTATGTCTGCATTATGTTGGTACTATGTTGCATTATGTTGCATTATGTTGGCACTATGGTGGCACTATGTTGCATTATGTTGGCACTATGTTGCATTATGTTGGCACTACTGTATGTTGCATTATGTTGGCACTATGTCTGCATTATGTTGGCACTATGTCTGCATTATGTTGGTACAATGTTGCATTATGTTGGCACTATGTTGCATTATGTTGGCACTATGTCTGCATTATGTTGGCACTATGTCTGCATTATGTTGGCACTATGTTGCATTATGTTGGCACTATGTTGCATTATGTTGGCACTATGTCTGCATTATGTTGGCACTATGTCTGCATTATGTTGGTACAATGTTGCATTATGTTGGCACTATGTTGCATTATGTTGGCACTATGTCTGCATTATGTTGGCACTATGTCTGCATTATGTTGGCACTATGTTGCATTATGTTGGCACTATGTTGCATTATGTTGGCACTATGTCTGCATTATGTTGGCACTATGTCTGCATTATGTTGGCACTATGTCTGCATTATGTTGGCACTATGTCTGCATTATGTTGGCACTATGTCTGCATTATGTTGGCACTATGTCTGCATTATGTTGGCACTATGTTGCATTATGTTGGCACTATGTCTGCATTATGTTGGCACTATGTTGCATTATGTTGGCACTACTGTATGTTGCATTATGTTGGCACTATGTTGCATTATGTTGGCACTATGTCTGCATTATGTTGGCACTATGTTGCATTATGTTGGCACTACTGTATGTTGCATTATGTTGGCACTATGTCTGCATTATGTCTGCATTATGTTGCATTATGTTGGCACTATGTTGCATTATGTTGGCACTATGTTGCATTATGTTGGCACTATGTCTGCATTATGTTGGCACTATGTCTGCATTATGTTGGCACTATGTCTGCATTATGTTGGCACTATGTCTGCATTATGTTGGCACTATGTCTGCATTATGTTGGCACTATGTCTGCATTATGTTGGCACTATGTTGCATTATGTTGGCACTATGTCTGCATTATGTTGGCACTATGTTGCATTATGTTGGCACTACTGTATGTTGCATTATGTTGGCACTATGTTGCATTATGTTGGCACTATGTCTGCATTATGTTGGCACTATGTTGCATTATGTTGGCACTACTGTATGTTGCATTATGTTGGCACTATGTCTGCATTATGTCTGCATTATGTCTGCATTATGTTGCATTATGTTGGCACTAGATGAAACACACCAAGCATGTATTCTGGAGTCACTGTGAAATAATCTCCCAGTGTATTTATATAGAAAATAGCCTCGACACAGATTTGCTTCCTACCCCTCCAGGAAAGATTCTCGTGTGGACAGCAGTGCTTATTCCCATATGGAAAAGATGAATACAAATCTTACAAGACGTATATGCTCTACCAAAACATGCTAAGTAAAACAGTTGGTAGTGAATCCACATTTAATATTATTACAAGAAAGTGTGTGAATCTGCTATATGGCTTGGGCTACCAGCAGTGTTCATTTTGTCAACTAAAATGATGACGAAAGATGTTCGTCAACAAACGTTTTTTTCATGACGACAACGAGACATGATGTCACGTTATTGAAGACCATGTCACGCTAACGTGACTAAATAGTTAATTAAATATCGTTGACCACAACTGAGGACTTTTGTAAATGTAATTTACAAAAACCAGGACGAAATTTCTCTTCGTGTATGTTGATATTGTTGACTAAAACAAGACGAGACAAAATAATTATAACTTTTCTTAATGCCATCGTCCCGAGTAGAGCAGTGTGACGGGGAGCTCTGTTATTAGCATTAGCTGAAGAGCTATTTGAAAAGCTAGTTTTAGCTTAACGTTACCTTGGCTAAAGTTGGGACTATTCATAATCCAGCTGCAGACCTGCAAGCAAAGTACAGCAAGTTGGCAAAGGAGTATTCCAAGGTAAATCACTTTTTCACCAGTAACGTTAGATTGTTTCCATCTAGCTCGCGTTAACTAGTGGCTAAGTTAGCTCACGCTAACGTGGTCACTGATCAATCTCTCGCACACAATTAATGACATAATGCAGACAGCCATACCGGTGACAATGTTTAGCTTTTAGTGCCAAATGATAACAGTCTGAGGCCTCTGCTACTACAGTAGCTAACCTAAACGGAGCCTTCTGGTAGCAAGTGCAACAACGTATAACGTCCGTGCGGAACCAATGTGCCAACAACCTTTACGTGGGTGAACTCATTGAGCTTAGTTGTCAATTAATGATACTATCACTATCACTATCACCTAACTAATCACCTGTTGTTGAATAAATACCATTACTTTCTAGTTATTACTAAAACCAGTATATAAAACGGTAGCTGTAAAAAAGAAAAGAAAAGAAAGTTTTATAATTTATATAATATACCTTTTTTTATTTTTTTTATGTATGCACTGGTATCGGATCAGTATAACCAGACCTAGACCACCTCTAACTCTAACCCCTAACCAGACCTAGACCACCTCTAACTCTAACCCCTAAGTTAGGGTTGTGACGT
Source organism: Notolepis coatsorum (assembly GCF_963971535.1). Lineage (NCBI taxonomy): Eukaryota > Metazoa > Chordata > Actinopteri > Aulopiformes > Paralepididae > Notolepis > Notolepis coatsorum. The sequence continues at coordinate 91,914,061 of NC_140181.1, read as the reverse complement.
AGAGGTGGTCTAGGTCCGGATAGGGGTTAAGAGTTGGTCTAGCCCTTTACATCCATCTATCTAAATAATAATAATAAATTATAATGAATGCTTAACTACCCTTAAGTTACCCTAACCAGACCTAGACCACCTCTAACTTTAACCACTAACCAGACCTCTTCCTTGTGGCACTTTAACACTAACACTGACCTCAGAATGTGATTTTATATAATGTTTTTATGCAAGCAAATTGCAATCAGTGTGTACTACTACTAGTACTACTGTGTGTTCTGTTTACTTAGTTTACAGTATCCTGTTGTTATAGAATAAACCGCTGCCAGACAGCAGATAGAGAGAGGACAGACATGACAGAGAGGACAGACACAGCAGAGAGAGGACAGACATGGCAGAGAGAAAGGAAAGACACAGCAAACAAGTGCCTCGCTCAAGGGCAGTACGGCAGATATGTTGGGCCCCCTATAGGGAGATAGGCTGAGTAAGAATAGGGGGATATAAAAAGGAGGATAAATGAAAGAATGAGCGAGAGAGAGAGAGAGAGAGAGAGAGAGAGAGAGAGAGAGAGAGAGAGAGAGAGAGAGAGAGAGAGAGAGAGAGAGAGAGAGAGAGAGAGAGAGAGAGGGAGGAAGGGGGAAGGAGGGAGAGAAGATGAGGGGGAAGAAGAAAGGGTGTGGGATGGGGGAAGGGAACATATTGGAAGAGAGAGAGGGGGGGAGTGAGAGAGAGAGTGGGAGAGAGCGAGAGAGTGGGAGAGAGCGAGAGAGAGGGGAGAGAGAGAGCGGGGGTGCTGACAGAAGAGATTTTAAACACTTCCTGAGTGTTTATAACTTACCTCAAGCTGGAGGGAGAGATGGAGAAGGAGGGGGTGATAGAGAGAGGAGGGAGAACTGACATCTGAAACAGGCTGGTAGCAGGAGCAGGAATGTCAGATGCAAGAGGCCAACAAGTTATGTTGGCACTATGTTGCATTATGTTGGCACTACTGTATGTTGCATTATGTTGGCACTATGTTGCATTATGTTGGCACTACTGTATGTTGCATTATGTTGGCACTATGTTGCATTATGTTGGCACTACTGTACTGTATGTTGCATTATGTTGGCACTATGTTGCATTATGTTGGCACTATGTTGCATTATGTTGGCACTATGTCTGCATTATGTTGGCACTATGTTGCATTATGTTGGCACTACTGTACTGTATGTTGCATTATGTTGGCACTATGTTGCATTATGTTGGCACTACTGTATGTTGCATTATGTTGGCACTATGTCTGCATTATGTCTGCATTATGTTGCATTATGTTGGCACTAGATGAAACACACCAAGCATGTATTCTGGAGTCACTGTGAAATAATCTCCCAGTGTATTTATATAGAAAATAGCCTCAACACAGATTTGCTTCCTACCCCTCCAGGAAAGATTCTGGTGTGGACAGCAGTGCTTATTCCCATATGGAAAAGATTAATACAAATCTTACAAGACGTATATGCTCTACCAAAACATGCTAAGTAAAACAGTTGGTAGTGAATCCACATTTAATATTATTACAAGAAAGTGTGTGAATCTGCCATATATGGCTTGGGCTACCAGCAGTGTTCATTTTGTCGTGACGTCACGTTATTGAAGACCATGTCACGCTAAGGTGACTAAATAGTTAATTAAATATCGTTGACCACAACTGAGGACACAAAAATGTAATTTACAAAAACCAGGACGAAATTTCTCTTTGTGTATGTTGATATTGTTGACTAAAACAAGACGAGACAAAATTATTATAACTTTCCTTAATGCCATTGTCCCGAGTAGAGCAGTGTGACGGGGAGCTCTGTTATTAGCATTAGCTGAAGAGCTATTTGAAAAGCTAGTTTTAGCTTAACGTTACCTTGGCTAAAGTTGGGACTATTCATAATCCAGCTGCAGACCTGCAAGCAAAGTACAGCAAGTTGGCAAAGGAGCAAGTATTCCAAGGTAAATCACTTTTTCACCAGTAACGTTACATTGTTTCCATCTAGCTTGCGTTAACTAGTGGCTAAGTTAGCTCACTCTAACGTGGTCACTGATCGACCTCTCGCACACAATTAATGACATAATGCAGACAGCCATACCGGTGACAATGTTTAGCTTTTAGTGCCAAATGATAACAGTCTGAGGCGGAGTCTCAAAAGAAAATGTTGAATATTTATTTTGCATTAAAAATCACAACAGAGCCTCTGCTACTACAGTAGCTAACCTAAACGGAGCCTTCTGGTAGCAAGTGCAACAACGTATAACGTCCGTGCGGAACCAATGTGCCAACAACCTTTACGTGGGTGAACTCATTGAGCTTAGTTGTCAATTAATGATACTAATACTAATCTATACAATCACCTGTTGTTGAATAAATACCATTACTTTCTAGTTATTACTAAAAAACAGTATATAAAACGGTAGCTGTAAAAAAGAAAAGAAAATAAAGTTTTATAATTTATATAATATTTTTTTTTTTTTTTTTTTTATGTATGCACTGGTATCGGATCAGTATTATCGGATCAGTATAAACAGACCTAGACCACCTCTAACTCTAACCCCTAACCTGACCTAGACCACCTCTAACTCTAACCCCTAAGTTAGGGTTGTGACTTAGAGGTGGTCTAGGTCCGGATAGGGGTTAAGAGTTGGTCTAGCCCTTTACATCCATCTATCTAAATATATATTATATTATTATTATATATATATATATATATATATATATATATATATATATATATATATATATATAAATAAATTATAATGAATGCTTAACTACCCTTAAGTTACCCTAACCAGACCTAGACCACCTCTAACTCTAACCACTAACCAGACCTCTTCCATGTGGCACTTTAACACTGACCTCAGAATGTGATTTTATATAATGTTTTTATGCAAGCAGATTGCAATCAGTGTGTACTACTACTAGTACTACTGTGTGTTCTGTTTACATAGTTTACAGTATCCTGTTGTTATAGAATAAACCGCTGCCAGACACAGCAGAGAGAGAGAGGACAGACATGACAGAGAGGACAGACACAGCAGAGAGAGCAGGGACGTGCACAAGACTTTAGAGGGGCAGGTGCTCAAAGGCTGAAAAGGGCACTACACTTGTGCGTATATATTAGCCGAGCGTGCGTAGCGCGCAAGCGCGATTTTTAAGGGCCCTTTTCGGGCGGGGGGCCCCCTTTTTATGCTTTTTGGGGGGTTTTGGTGATCAAATATTGAATATTGAACTATAATAATCAGTGCAGGAGCTCACTTATCCTTGAAAGACACTTTTATCACTGACTTAAAAGGCCCATACATCTCCATAAATGTTCAGGGGGGAGGGAATAAGTGCTTACCCTACAGACCCCAAGAAGTGCTGTATATTCTGTATTGTTTAATATAAATGCATTTTTTATTCCAATCCCGATTTGTATTTGAGATTCCCAAATCCCATCGGATTTGACTTCTTCGTGTCCCTCAACCAGCATTCAACAGCGGTTTCTATCATCATCATCATCACCACCCACGCTATGCATAAAATATATCACACGCACCTGCTTCTTTCACCTCAGAAACATTGCAAAACTGCGCACCATCATATCTCACTCTGAACTAGAACTATCCGTGCATGCTTTTATTTCCTCTAGGCTTGACTACTGCAACTCACTTTTCACCTGTCTCACCAAATCATCCACAGATAAACTACAAATGGTCCAAAATGCTGCAGCCAGGCTACTCACAAGGTCAAAAAAATCATGTCACATCACTCACATTTTGGTATCCCTGCACTGGCTCCCGGTACACTATAGAATTCACTTCAAAGTCCTCACTTTCACTTTCAGAGCACTTCACGGTCAGGCCCCTATCTACATCACGGAACTCATCCATCCCTACACCAACACCCGCTCACTCAGATCTGCCGATCAGCACCTCCTAGTGATCCCCAGGACCAGGCTAAAAACAAGGGGTGATCGAGCCTTCGAGGTGACAGCACCAAGGCTCTGGAACGCTCTCCCCCTGGACCTGCGAACTGCCCCCTCTGAGAACTCTTTTAAAAAACAACTAAAAACACATTTGTTCAGGCAGGCTTTTGATCACACATAGGTGCCTTTTTCTTGTCCTCACTGTTCTATAGTGTTGTTTTAATTAGTGACTCATGATTTTATCCAAATTCTTTTATTCTACTTTTTCTATCTGGTTTCACTGTTTTTAACTGCTGTTTGTCTATTGTCATTTATTTCTGATTTTGTTTTTATTGTGTTTTTATATTAACCTGTAGTGTAAAGCACCCTGTGCATTCGTGCTGTGAAGGGTGGCTATATAAATAAAGGTCATTCATTCATTCATTCATAGGTCTGCGGAGAGGCACGCTGAGGAGGCCGTGCAAACTGCAATGGAATATGGGGCATCTCTCTCTCTTTACCTAATATTTTGATTCTATCCTGACATTTTTCAGTTGGAAGGGCAGTCTATATGCGTAATGGTAAAAAAATAATAAAAAAAAATCATTTTTTTTTTTTTTTTCAAAAAGGGCACTTTTTGATGAGGCTCAAAAAGGCAGGTGCTCAGGCACCCCTTGGCCTCTATGTGTGCACGTGCCTGAGAGAGAGGGGACAGACACAGCAGAGAGAGGACAGACATGGCAGAGAGAAAGGAAAGACACAGCAAACAGAAGACAGACAAAGTTCAGCGTCGTCTCTTTGGTCAGAAACAACGTCACCACATCCGTAATGCTCTCTTTGATGCATACATTGGACCATGTCTACACCAACATATACTGTAGGAGCAACAATACATTGGACCATGTCTACACCAACATTATACTGTAGGAGCAACAATACATTGGACCATGTCTACACCAACATATACTGTAGGAGCAACAATACATTGGACCATGTCTATACCAACATATACTGTAGGAGCAACAATACATTGGACCATGTCTACACCAACATATATACTTCCTGTGTATCACTTGTGCCGCCGACTCAGATTCCCCTAGGTTAAAAATAAATATGCAATTTAAATCAGAAAATGTTCCACGTTGACTATTTCTGACAATTTTTTTCCCATTAACTAAAAATAGACAAAAATGTCATCCGTTTTCGTCGACTAAATCTAGACTAAAACAAAAAAGACAAAATTGAGACAAAAACTGACTAAGACTAAAATGCTCAGACATTTAGTTGACTAAAACTGACTAAACGAAAAATAAATGAAGATGACTAAATATGATGAAAACGAAAAAGGAGCACTTGACACATGACTAAGACTAAAACTAAAATGAAAATAGCTGCCAAAATGAACACTGGCTACCAGTAATATAACATATAATAGTATTATAAACATATTCAATGAGAAAAGTAAGTGATATCTGAAGGCAGAAACTGTATGTGTCTTATAATCCTTTACCATATGGATTAGCGTGGACACTGAAGTAAAGCTCTGTTCAGTGTGTGTTGCTATTCCTGTCTGTTTTATGGGTGAGAGAGAGAGAGAGAAGCGGAGGAGGGGTGTAGGGAGGGAGGAATGCAAGAAAGAGAGAGAGAGAGAGAGAAGAGGATGAATGGATAGACAAGGAGAAAATAAAAGAAAAAGAAAATAAGTTAGAAGAGACAGAAAGATAAAGAGGGGAATAATACAGTAAGGTGCACAGGGAGCTGTAGGGAGTGATGCCAGAACGGACGTTAAATGTGACAAAGGAAATAGGTGGAGAGCGTTTACACCTTCCTTCGACTGAGAGAGAGAGCGAGAGAGAGAGAGAGAGAGAGAGAGAGAGAGAGAGAGAGAGAGAGAGAGAGAGAGAGAGAGAGAGAGAGAGAGAGAGAGAGGGGGAGAAAGAGAGGGAGAGAGAGAGAGAGATAGAGATAGAGAGAGAGAGAGAGAGAGAGAGAGATAGAGAGAGAGAGGGAGAGAGAGAGAGAGAGGAGGGTGATAGAGAGAGAAAAAGAGAGAGGAGGGTGATAGAGAGAGAAAAAGAGAGAGAGGGATATAGAGAGAAAGAGAGAGCATTTACACCGTCCTTCTACTGAGAGAGAGAGAGAGAGAGAGAGAGAGAGAGAGAGAGAGAGAGAGAGAGAGAGAGAGAGAGAGAGAGAGAGAGAGAGAGAGAGAGAGAGAGAGAGAGAAAGGGGGCTGATATAGAGAGTAAAATATAGAGAGGGAGAGAGAGAAAAAGAGAGCATTTACACCTTCCTTCTACTGAGAGAGAGATAGAGTGGGAGAGGGTGTGAGAGAGAGAGAGAGAGAGAGATAGGAAGAGAGGACAAAAGACACACACAGACACACACAGACACACACACACACACACACGCACACATACACACACACACACACACACACACACACACACACACACACACACACACACACACACACACACACACACACACACACACACACACACACACACACACACACACACACACACACACACACACACACACACACACACACACACACACACACACACACACACACACACACACACACACACACACACAGTATATCTCTTTCCTGAGCTCAAACACCAGTGGTATTTCATAGCCAGCTGATTATTGTGATAAACCCTAATGATGACGGATTGACTGGGTTTTAACGGAAAGAAATTTTATGTCTCATAAATTTTAAGGTGGCGCCTTGTTTTCCCTCATTTCAGAGGTTTGAAAACCATTACGCGGTGTGAGTTACGGGACGTTAAACAGCCCACCTTTAAGTACTGGACGAGGACTGTGTCCGACGCAGGGCTGGTGTTTATCAATCGCAAGTAAAACAACGTGTTTCAGGAACGGACTCAAGTAGTCGGGATAGTGGACTTGCACTTGATTTAAAGTGATATTTCCTGCGCAGTGACATTGTTAGCTCAGCGGGGTAGAGAATGGTTAAGACCACAAAGGCTAGCGGGCCGATTCCCACTTGGGCCACCCTTAGTGAATGTAGTTATTCATGGGATGCTGTGCGGGGCTTTGGTTAAAGGTGTCGACCAGATGGCACATGTTATGGTTTTATGATTGGTCTACAACACTTAAATCTTTCAGTAGGTGTTTTTGATGTGACTCTCATTAAATTCCCTGAAACTTACTGGAGTCGACCCTGACTCTGACTCCTATACCCCTGGAGCCGAGAAGAGTCAACATCTCCACTCAGACGTGCTAAGCGGGCTATTGTGGTTACATGGCTGCTATTTGACCATAATTGCATTTGGGAAAAGGGCTTCCACTTGTTGCAATTAGTCTTGTGCTTTTTTTGTTATGCAATAATAGAGAGTAATTTCCAAGTTATAATGACTAGTGGGTTAAAGTCCCTGGGGGTTAAACTTAAAGTCCCTGTGGGTTAAACTTAAAGTCCCTGTGGGTTAAACGTAAAGTCCCTGTGGGTTAAACTTAAAGTCCCTGTGGGTTAAACTTAAAGTCCCTGTGGGTTAAACGTAAAGTCCCTGTGGGTTAAACTTAAAGTCCCTGTGGGTTAAAGTCCCTGTGGGTTAAACTTAAAGTCCCTGTGGGTTAAAGTCCCTGTGGGTTAAACTTAAAGTCCCTGTGGGTTAAACTTAAAGTCCCTGTGGGTTAAACTTAAAGTCCCTGTGGGTTAAACTTAAAGTCCCTGTGGGTTAAACTTAAAGTCCCTGTGGGTTAAACTTAAAGTCCTTGTGGGTTAAAGTCCCTGTGGGTTAAACTTAAAGTCCCTGTGGGTTAAAGTCCCTGTGGGTTAAACTTAAAGTCCCTGTGGGTTAAAGTCCCTGTGGGTTAAACTTAAAGTCCTTGTGCGTTAAACTTAAAGTCCCTTTGGGTTAAACTTAAAGTCCCTGTGGGTTAAACTTAAAGTCCCTGTGGGTTAAACTTAAAGTCCTTGTGGGTTAAACTTAAAGTCCCTGTGGGTTAAACTTAAAGTCGTTGTGTGTTAAAGTCCCTGTGGGTTAAACTTAAAGTCCCTGTGGGTTAAACTTAAAGTCCCTGTGGGTAAATCACTAAAGCTACAGATGTGTATCAGTGATAAATGATAATCAAATCGTAAACAAAGAGGCCTATTGGGATGTTAGATCCTAATATGAAAAACGATGAGATTTAATGTTCTACGCCTTACCTTGACTTTGTCTGTTTTGCTGCGGTCTATTTTATACTTATTTTATGTCTGCTCTTTTTTGTAAATGATTATTATTAGGGATGTCCGATATTATCGGCCGACCGATATTATCGGCCGATATCGGCAGTAAAATGTGATATCGGAAAATATCGGTATCGGTTTAAAAAAAGAAAAAAACAATAACAATATTTGTTATATATATATCCAGTGAAATTATTAGTTACCTGAAATTATTCCGTTTTTTGGGGTGGGAAACCCTGCATATATCGGTATCGGTTGATATCGGTATCGGAAATTAAGAGTTGGACAATATCGGAATATCGATATCGGTAAAAAAGCCAATATCGAGCATCCCTAATTATTATGATTGTGATACCTAGTCTTTGAAAACAATTGTTTTCGCCAGGTTAGCCAGGGATTTGGATTGAAAAGAAAGATATCTGGGGGTCAAACAGTAGTTTCTACTGTATTTTGAGTCACTGACCAGGAGTCGACCCTGCTGACTCTTAACTGGGGAAGTCGAGGAGTCAGCTCTTCTCCACTAGATGGGGTTCCAGTGGGGATCTGAATGTCATTGCTTGGGAAACAACCAAAAACCAAATACACCTGAGTTAGCGGATCCCTGATCACAGCCACAGATCACATCCTAAGATCCTCGATCACACTCTACACTCTTAGAATTAGGAGAGCCTCAAGGAACTCTGTGGATATTCAAGGAACCTTGCTTGCTTGGGCGGTTCCAGGAGGAACCTTTAACAGCTCAATTTAGAGGAGAGGTTACTGGAGGAACCGTTCACTCAGAAGGGGTTCCTGTAGGATATTTTTGTAAATTAATTAATGAGGCTACAGAAAGCCTTTCCTTCTGTGAAAATGAAACAGATTATCAGTCATTTTAATAATTGTTGTTTCTCGAAATCGTTCTGGAAAGATATAGTACTTATCTTTACTGATATTCAAGTGTCTCAGCACAAAAAAATACATTTTGGTGATATTCTTAAATAATATTTAGCCTTTTAATAACAAAATATTAAAACGTTGTTTACCGGTAACTTATAATTAGATTAGCATAGCAGTTTTTCATATTTCTTCCAAACGTAACTTAAGCAAGGTTCCTCGAACCTAAATCGAATTTATTTCCATATAATACAGTCCTCTTGGTTATATGCACTGCACAACCCTTCTCGAGCTCTGTGCCAAAGGACAACGTTGGATTTGGGGTGTCTACTGTCTCGTGAGCTCTGAAAACATATGGACTACTAGCATAGATGTTGGCCAAAAACACCTCCCCATGCAGGGCGGCTAGGTGGCGCAGTGGGCAAGGCGCTCACCATCAACGCAGGAGACGCTGGGTTCGAGCCATGCTTGTTAAACATTTGTGCAATGTCAACAATTATATTAATAATAATAATAATACTTTTAATGAGTTCAATATTGAACCCCAAACCCCACAAAGCGGTTCCTTGAAGAACCTTTCTGAGGGGTTCCTCGAGGAACCTCTCCTGCAGGGGTTCTTCAAGGAACCTTTTTGAACTGAAAAGGTTCCTCCACAGGGGCAGTGGTGAGGAACTCCAAAAGGTTCCTCGAGGCTCTTCTACTTCTAAGAGTGTAGGGCCACTGAACACCTTCTTGGATCCCTGATCACACTCTAGGATCCCTGATCACACTCTATGATACCTGATCACACTCTATGATCCCTGATCACACTCTATGATACCTGATCACACTCTATGATCCCTGATCACACTCTATGATCCCTGAACACACTCTATGATCCCTGATCACACTCTATGATCCCTGAACACACTCTAGGATCCCTGAACACACTCTAGGATCCCTGAACACACTCTAGGATCCCTGAACACACTCTAGGATCCCTGATCACACTCTAGGATCCCTGAACACACTCTAGGATCCCTGATCACACTCTAGGATCCCTGATCACACTCTAGGATCCCTGATCACACTCTAGGATCCCTGAACACACTCTAGGATCCCTGATCACACTCTAGGATCCCTGATCACACTCTAGGATCCCTGATCACACTCTAGGATCCCTGATTACACTCTATGGTACCTGATCCACTCTAGGGTACTTGATCACACTCTCGGGTACTTGATCACACGCTAGGGTACTTGATCACACTCTAGGGTACTTGATCACACTCTAGGGTACTTGATCACACTCTAGGGTACTTGATCACACTCTAGGGGTACTTGATCACACTCTAGGGTACTTGATCACACTCTAGGGTACTTGATCACACTCTAGGGTACTTGATCACACTCTAGGATACCTGATCACACTCTAGGATACCTGATCACACTCTAGGGTACTTGATCACACGCTAGGGTACTTGATCACACTCTAGGGTACTTGATCACACTCTAGGGGTACTTGATCACACTCTAGGATACCTGATCACACTCTAGGGTACTTGATCACACGCTAGGGTACTTGATCACACTCTAGGGTACTTGATCACACTCTAGGGTACTTGATCACACTCTAGGGTACTTGATCACACTCTAGGGTACTTGATCACACTCTAGGATACCTGATCACACTCTAGGGTACTTGATCACACTCTAGGATACCTGATCCACTCTAGGGTACCTGATCACACTCTAGGGTACTTGATCACACTCTAGGGGTACTTGATCACACTCTAGGGTACTTGATTACACTCTATGGTACCTGATCCACTCTAGGGTACTTGATCACACTCTCGGGTACTTGATCACACGCTAGGGTACTTGATCACACTCTAGGGTACTTGATCACACTCTAGGGTACTTGATCACACTCTAGGGTACTTGATCACACTCTAGGGGTACTTGATCACACTCTAGGGTACTTGATCACACTCTAGGGTACTTGATCACACTCTAGGGTACTTGATCACACTCTAGGATACCTGATCACACTCTAGGATACCTGATCACACTCTAGG
>NC_140181.1:91893034-91898034 GCF_963971535.1 Notolepis coatsorum | reverse complement strand
CTAAGAACCACCAGGGTAAAAAATCGCGCTGAGCCGTGGATGCACTCCGAAATACTGGCCGCTATGAAAACCAGAGACAAAAAATGCTCTGAGTTTCGTAAAAGTCAGTCAAAGCTTACTAAAAGCACGAGCAGTGAACTCCAAGCCCACGTGACTGAACTCAAACTAGAAAGAAACAGACTAAGAAACGACGTAAACTCCATGATCAAAACTGCAAAAAAGAATTTCATCAATGACAAAACTGAGGAAAACAAAAACAAACCACGTGAACTTTGGAAATTACTCAATAATCAACTAGGATGCAGTAAAAAACTTAAAACCAGATTCTCAAACATAAACATAAAAACGGACAACACGCTCATCACAGACAAGCTGGATGTAGCCAATTACTTAAACATTTTCTTCACAAACATAGCCACAACACTGGTAAACAAACTACCCTCCCACTCAGGGCTTTATGGGGTAGAACACATAGTAGCTTACTACAAAAACCTAGGGGTCCGCAAGGACGACTTCAAGCTGGAAATGGTAACAACAGATGAGGTACTCAATAAACTGAGCGCCCTCCAACCTAACAAGGCCACTGGCCATGACAACATCCCCTCCAAATTCCTCAGAGACTCAGCAGCCGCCATCACCCCAATCATCACACACATAATAAACCTCTCCATAAAACAGGGACACGTCCCCAAGGACTTCAAAATTGCGAGGGTGACCCCTCTGCACAAAAAGGGCAGCAAATTAGACCCAGGCAACTACCGCCCTGTTTCTATTCTCACCTCCATCTCGAAAGTCATGGAAAAAATAGTCTACGAACAGGTCGAAAAGTACCTAGCGGAAAAAAATCTAATCTACGAATTCCAATCTGGCTTCAGAACATCCCACTCCACTGACACATGCCTTCTCTATTTGAATGACCACATCAAACAAGAGGTGGACGCAGGCAAATACTGCGGCATGGTCATGCTGGACCTACAAAAGGCCTTTGACACGGTCAATCACTCCATTCTGATTGACAAGCTAAAAGCAATTGGTTTTGATAGTCTATCAGTGAGCTGGATGCAATCCTACCTTGAGGGGAGGGAACAGATGGTGGAGGTAAACGGTACCCTATCCCCCCCCCTCACAGTGAGCTGTGGTGTTCCACAAGGAAGCATCCTTTACTCTTCTCCCTTTACATGTTACCGCTGGGTGATATCATCAGAGAACATAATGTAGATTTCCATAGCTATGCGGATGATACACAACTGTACATATCTGCTGAACCAAATGATACAGCGATTAGCTCCATTACAGACTGCTTACTGGCAATAAATAAATGGATGAGTAAGAACTTCCTGAAACTAAACGAGAACAAAACTGAAATTCTAATTATCGGCTCCAAAACTAAAAAAGAAACATTAATAAAGAACCTGGGGGGACTAACCCCTTGGATCAAATCTGAGGTCACTAGTGTTGGGGTTGTCATAGATTCAGAACTGAACTTCAATTCTCATATTAGCAAAGTGACGAAAACATCGTTCTTCCATCTCAGAAATATAGCAAAAGTACGACCATTTATTAATCAGAACGATGCTGAGAAGCTAATTCATGCATTCATATCTAGCCGGTTAGACTACTGTAATGTACTTTTCACAGGTCTCCCTAAGAAAACCACAGAGAGGCTTCAGCTAATCCAAAACTCTGCAGCCCGACTGCTAACTAAAACCAAAAGGAGAGAGCACATTAGTCCAGTCTTAGCCGCTTTACACTGGCTTCCTGTAACATTTAGAATTGACTTTAAGGTCCTTCTCCTTACATACAAAGCTCTAAATGGACAGGGACCTAGCTACATCGCCAACACTCTAATAAATTACACACCAGCAAGAACACTGCGATCATCAGCTGCTGGACTACTAGAGACTCCCAGAAGCAGTCAAAAGAGGATCGGTAATGCAGCCTTTATCAACTATGCCCCAAAACTATGGAACAAACTACCCCAAAACATCAGGGAAGCCAACTCGCTAGACATCTTTAAAAGACAGCTTAAAACCTATCTCTTTGCTCAGGCATTTCACTGATAGATATCTGCTACCACCTAGTGGCAAGAGGAAACATCAGGGATATCCTGACACAACTTGTATTTATTCTTACCCTGCCTACTCTTTTACACTGCCTATCAAATTCATGTGTCGGTTATTGCACTTTTTACTTCTTACTGATGACTATTTTTAAACTGAATCATTTTAAACTATTCTTATTATTTGCTATGCTCGCTCATGCCTGTATTTTTTATGTCCGTTCTATTTTATAATTTTTATTTTATTTTATTTTATTTTTATTTTACTATTTTTAAACTGAATCATTTTAAACTATTTTTACTATTTGTGTTACTGAAAACTGTAAGCGGAGAGCCTATTGGGATGCTAGATCCTAATGTGAAACACTGTGATTATGCTTATGCCTGTATTTTTTACTGTTGTGAAGAACCAGGTTAACTGTGTCCTGGCTGTAGTAGCATTGTAGAACCAGGTTAACTGTGTCCTGGCTGTAGCATTGCTGTAGAACCAGGTTAACTGTGTCCTGGCTGTAGTAGAACCAGGTTAACTGTGTCCTGGCTGTAGTAGAACCAGGTTAACTGTGTCCTGGCTGTAGAACCAGGTTAACTGTGTCCTGGCTGTAGCATTGTAGAACCAGGTTAACTGTGTCCTGGCTGTAGTAGAACCAGGTTAACTGTGTCCTGGCTGTAGTAGAACCAGGTTAACTGTGTCCTGGCTGTAGAACCAGGTTAACTGTGTCCTGGCTGTAGCATTGTAGAACCAGGTTAACTGTGTCCTGGCTGTAGCATTGTAGAACCAGGTTAACTGTGTCCTGGCTGTAGTAGCCATATCTTACTATGCTCGCTCATGCCTGTATTTTTTATGTCCGTTCTATTTTATAATTTTTATTTTATTTTATTTTTATTTTACTATTTTTAAACTGAATCATTTTAAACTATTTTTACTATTTGTGTTACTGAAAACTGTAAGCGGAGAGCCTATTGGGATGCTAGATCCTAATGTGAAACACTGTGATTCTACCTGTCTATCTTTTTATGCTCGCTTATGCCTGTATTTTTTACTGTTGTGCCATATCTTACTATGCTCGCTAAACTATTTTTACTATTTGTGTTACTGAAAACTGTAAGCGGAGAGCCTATTGGGATGCTAGATCCTAATGTGAAACACTGTGATTCTACCTGTCTATCTTTTTATGCCTGTATTTTTTACTGTTGTGAAGCACTTTGAACTGCAACCTCTGTATGAAAAGTGCTATACAAATAAAGTTATTATTATACTAGGACCGCTACTGTTCCTAATTTATGCAAATGACATGTCGTCAGCTTGTGACTGCAACTTGTTCCTGTTTGCGGACGACTCAGCCCTGCTGGTCTCTGACAAGAACAAGTTACAGGTTGAAAAAACCCTCAGCTCGGAACTAGGTAGAATCTGCATATGGCTCGCTGATAACAAGCTATCATTACACATGGGCAAAACAGAGTCCATTCTCTTCGGTTCAAATAACAAACTCAGCAAGACCGACGGCTTCTCAGTTACAGTGGGTGACAATATTGTCACAAGGAAAGATGAAATTACCTACCTGGGTTCCATCCTAGAGGCTAATCTCTCCTGTGACAAAATGGCATCCAATGTAATAAAAAAAGTCAACCAACGAACTCGATTCTTGTACCGGATCTCCTCTCTGGTAAACAAGAATACCCTGAAGACTCTGGCAGGAGCACTCATTCAGGGGTACTACGACTATGCTTGCACCTCATGGTACCAAAGCACCTCAAAGGCGCTAAAAACAAAATTACAAACATCTCAAAACAAACTTGTCAGACTACTGCTTGACCTTACTCCTAGAACCCACCTCACCCCTGCCCACTTTGACAACCTAGGATGGCTTAGAGTAGACGACAGAGTACAGCAACTTGCAATGGGCCTGGTCTACAAGATACACTACACGACCAAGGTACCCATGTACATGTCAAAATACTTCCCAAAGGTCAGTGAATACCATGATCACAACACCAGAGGGAGCTCCACAAATCATGTTAAACCCAGATTCGGCTCAAATAAGGGACTAAACACGTTTCGCAATTATGCCACATCAATGTGGAACGCCCTACCCAAAGCTGTAAAGGAATGTGGATCACTACCCACTTTCAAAACCTCTCTCAAGGGACACCTACGGGAGACTGCAATTCAACACTGGCCCCTGTAAATATCCTAACCCAACCCCCTCCAATGTACAGTAATTTACCTAGTATGGTTTTGTCAATAGTCCAATGTACAATTTTGTTTGTTTGTACAGTGTCTCCCCCCCCCCCCCCCCCCCTCAATGTACAGTTTTGCTTGTTTATACAGTGTGCCCCCCCCCCCCAACCACCTCCAATGTAGATTACCCAGTATGGTTGTCAATATCCCAGTGTACCCAACCCCCCCCACCCAACCTCCTCCAATGTACAGTTTCTACGTCAAATGTATATACTCCCTTTTCCTGACTCCTTCTGTATCACAAACAGTACTGTATTTGCAAATCTGGTATGTCATAAATGTATAGATGTAGCAGTATACTGACTATCTGTTTGTCATGTATGTCATATATGTCCTGATGAATTGAAAATGGGGGACCCTGATGTAAACAAGAGTCTTTCTCTGGTCTGCATCCCCTTAACAATTGTGTGTATTGAGCTGTACTGTATTGTACCCATTCTGCAATCTGTTAATAAAGTTTTCAATCAATCAATCAATCTCTTTTCACCTGGCAGCAAGGACTCTCATTGGTGAAGTGTAACGCGTGGGAGGTCACGCTGCCTTCACCACTTCCTGCCTTTCGCTGAGCAAGTGCCCAGACCTGACCTGTAGGCGTCGCTGTCCACAGCGCCAGATTACCACCCAAGACTTCTCTCCCGCTAACTCAGCCAAACGAGTTAGTATGACGATCGGTCCAAGCCGCAGGCAATGCTGACTCCGGGA
>NC_140181.1:91891728-91892834 GCF_963971535.1 Notolepis coatsorum | reverse complement strand
ATGCACATGCTACTGTTTCTGTTTCTGTTTATTAAAACCGGTTGATAGACTAATTTATTGTCGGTCAGCTGAGCCGATCGACGTTCTGAAGGATTATCTGAAGTGCCTATTAAATGTGCAATACCCTTTGATTTTAATGATCCATTCTATTAAAAAGAACAATTGAATTGAACTGATACTGAACATTTTAACTGAATTTAAACTTAAACTTAATTTGAATTTTTTTCTTTAAGAACAGTAGACTATTAAAAAAATATTTTGGTCAGTCATGCACATCCCTAGTAGGGAGGTAGAACCTTCTGCCATAATGTAATGTAATGGGAGCTCCGTCCAAAATTCCGAACACAGTTTCGGCTGCTTACATTTTCTGGCCACTTCCCTCACAAAAAGCCAAAGTCCCAGATGATACCTTCAATTGGTAGAAGAACAAACAAACACTCAAATTGTAGCCAACCCCTGTGCGCAGTCAATGGCATTTGTCGGTTGACGATTTGTTGGAGAAATGTCTGCGTTTTTCATTCAAACGGCTACTCCCCTTAAATAGGAGGTTTCTGCATCCAAATGTTGCCCCAAGTCTCGACTACAACTGTGTGAAATTGGATTATGCTTTCCATTTGGGACCTTTGCGTTTTTTTAACCATTTACCTATTTTTGAGACAATTTATTTGGGCTCAAAAGGCAGTTTTTAATGATACATTATAATGGATTATAGCCGGTAGTTAAGTGATTACAGAGATGAATTATATATATTTTAATTTTACCACTAAAAACTAACATGTAGATTTCTTTATGTTGTGGACCATCTCACAGAGGTGAAATACGCAAAAAGAATAAAATAATTGGCTCTACCGCCGATTTTCGTAAACATTTTCCGGTGAACTCCCTAGTTACAGCATAGAAGATATTATTCTGTTCTTGGCCCCTAGGCCTAGCAGAAGCATCAACATAAAGTAGTACAAATGGAAGCAACAAAATAGTATACTTTTCTTTTAAGAATTACTAGCACAAGCAATGATAAAAAAACAAAAACTAAAAAAACAATAGCACTTACAGTATAATAATCAGAATGTAATAATCACAGTGTGGGTGTGGTGGTTGCAAAGTGG
>NC_140181.1:91879228-91886728 GCF_963971535.1 Notolepis coatsorum | reverse complement strand
AATCCCTAAGGCTTATTTCCATTGTGGACCTCTGGGGGGTAGGGGGTGGGGTATGGAGGGCAGTTGGCTGGCAGAAACAGTATAGCTACTCTGAAGCCCAAATACAAAAATACAAAAACAAACCACATAATTTCACTACATTAAACAAGTCAAAGCCAAATACACAATCAAATGAGTCCGTCTAATTAGTCCGTCTAATTAATAATAAAATCAAAGATCCATCTGTAAACACACATTACACATCAGTTTTAACCACTCATCCTATCCTTCCTTGCTTCTATGAGAATCCCATAGAGGCAGACACCAACCACTTTTTAAAGCGATCTTAAAGCCTCTTTCCGTAGCTAGTGCTTTGCAAGAGGTGGGTAATTGGTTCCATAGAACTCCTGCCGTATTTTTTTGCCCCATAGAACTCTTGAACATGTGTGGAATTATATCCGCCTGGCTGCCTCTCGTGGAGTATGTGCGAGTCTCACTCACCCAACTAAAATAACTGACCAGATATGCAGGGGACTGTAGCATTCCTTATTTTAAAGGTCACGTCCAACTTGATCTGAGACACTCTCTTTTCCACTGGTAACCAGTTCAGACCATCAAAGTGTGAGTCATTGAGATGTGTATGGGGGTGAAGTCTTAACTAACTTATTTTGAGATGCCTGTAATCTATGCTTTATTTGTTTAGATGAGCAACTATACCAGGATGTACACGCGTAGTCAAAGTGACACTGCACTAAGGCATCTGCTAATGTCTTCAGTGTATTTGAATTGAGCAGATATGATTTTCTAGCTAAGAATTCTTTTTTTGTTGTTGTTTTTTTTGGTCAGAGCCTTTAAGGCCATATTCTCCCCTGACAAAGACTTGTCCAAGATGCAGCCTAAGTAATTAACAGAATATTTTGCAGTAATGATCAAATCCCCTACCTTCACTTTCAAGGCTGAAAGTCTTTTTAGCTTTATTTTGGAGCCAAAGAGGATTGATTCAGTTTTTCCAACGTGGAGGGCTAATTTATTGTCTGATAGCCAAATGCTACTTTAAGGTTTTCAAAGCTAGAATGTCACTAGGAGACAGGCTGAGAGGCGGTCTGTCTGGTATGCAGGCCTGCTGACAGGTAGAGCAGCAGACACCTCCGGCCTGTCATCGCTCCGGTTGTCACACTCTGTCACACGCCTTCCTGTCTGGGATCTGAGGCCTGCGTGTGTCTGAGGCCTGGGAGGAACAAGGTAGTGCGGTGTGTGTCGTGTCCGCGGCATCCCTCTGATGTGATGCGATGATGAGGTCACGTACAAACTAACACAGAGGGAGGTATGACAGAAAGAGAGAGAGAGGGAGAGGTGGGGGAGAAAGTGGGTGTGATAGAGCGGGAAAGAGAGAGAGAGAGATAGAGGTCGGGGAGAAAGAAAGAGAAAGTGGATGTGAGAGAGGGGGAAAGAGAGAGATAGAGGTGGGGGGGAAAGAAAGAGAAAGTGGATGTGAGAGAGGGGGAAAGAGAGAGAGATAGAGGTGGGGGAGAAAGAGAGAGCATGTGGGTGTGAGAGAGGGAGAAAGAGAGCGAGAGAGATAGAGGTGGGGGAGTAAAAGAGAGAAAGTGGGTGTGAGAGGGGGAGAAAGAGAGATAGAGGTGGGGGAGAAAGAGAGAGAAAGTGGGTGTGAGAGAGGGAGACAGAGAGATATAGGTGGGGGAGAAAGAGAGAAAGTGGGTGTGAGAGAGGGGGAAAGAGAGATGGAGGAAGAGAAAGAGAGAGAGAGCACAGGAGATAAATGAATGATAGAGTCTGTGCCCCTGGAAATAGTTGAGAGAGATCAGAGACACAGAGATAGAGAGAGAGAGAGAAGCCGGGAGGTGTGTGAGAGGGAGTGTCCAATAGACGAACCATGTTCCATACAAGGAGTTTGTCTCATCATGAGTTTGGGAGGTGCGCCCAATATGTTCCAAAAGTTACAGTGTGGAGGCGTGCGCCTCAGAGACTGCAGCAAAGTCCTACATGTATAATAAATGTGCTTCTCACAGTGTCATACAGCCTGCTGTATGAAACAATTATAAAGTGGGCATAATTTGTGAAATAGGTCAGCTTTTGCTCAAGATGATATGCTGGCCGCTGTCTGAGGATGAGAGATATGAAACGCTGTCTGAGGATGAGAGATATGAAACGCTGTCTGAGGATGAGAGATATGAAACGCTGTCTGAGGATGAGATATATGAAACGCTGTCTAATAATGAGATATATGAAACGCTGTCTGAGGAATGAGATATATGAAACGCTGTCTGAGGATGAGATATATGAAACGCTGTCTAATAATGAGATATATGAAACGCTGTCTGAGGAATGAGATATATGAAACGCTGTCTGATGATGGATGAGAGATATGAAACGCTGTCTGAGGATGAGATATGAAACGCTGTCTGAGGATGAGAGATATGAAACGCTGTCTGATGATGGATGAGAGATATGAAACGCTGTCTGAGGATGAGATATGAAACGCTGTCTGAGGAATGAGATGAGATATGAAACGCTGTCTGATGATGGATGAGAGATATGAAACGATGTCTGAGGATGAGATATGAAACGCTGTCTGAGGATGAGATATGAAACGCTGTCTGAGGAATGAGATGAGATATGAAACGCTGTCTGAGGAATGAGATGAGATATGAAACGCTGTCTGAGGATGGATGAGAGATATGAAACGCTGTTTGACTGAGGATGGATGAGAGGTATGAAACGCTGTGTGAGGATGAGGGATATGATAAACGCTGTTCGCTCTTCATGCCCTCTCTCTACCCCTCGCCCTAAACCGAGCGCAGTATTTTCACATGTCCAAACATGTCTGTCCCGGAGAATTGCATGCTGTGTGCTGCATGTCTGAGAAGACAACTCCGGGCAATGGCCCGCACTAGGGCTGGGCGATATGGCCTAAATATGATATCACGATATTTTCTGACCTTTCGGCGATACACGATACGCATCACAATGTTTTTCTTTTTTCCCCCAAACAATTCATTATGAGGCTTACCAAGACAGTATTTGAGTTTGCAAGCTACTGTAACATTAAAGACAAAATAAAATACCCATGCATTTAGCATTTTTATATTATATATTAGATTTAGATTATTGGATTATTAGATTATATATTGCATATATTTAGCAATGAGATATTATATGATTTAGATATGAAATATGATGAATTGAAAATGGGGGACCCTGATGTAAACAAGACGAAAGTCTTTCTCTGGTCTGCATCCTCCAGTCCACTGTTGACTGTTGTTGTATTGAGCTGTACTGTATTGTACCCATGCTGCAATCTGTTAATAACGTTTTCATTCATTCAGTCGGCAAACAGAATCATTTTGATTGACAGTTGCGTCTGCCAATTACGTCACATCGCTTGCACCCGCCCTGCTGTTCTTAGCACCAATCGGCAAGCGCGTATTAATTTTTTACTTCCGCCATTGGAGAGCTCAATGACAACAACAATGGCAGCGGTAGCTCGCCGCGGCCGACGTTTAGCTTTTAGCTCCGCAGAATGACTAAACGACTGGAGGCATAATGATTTTACTGCAACGGATGTTATAATAAAAGCCTTTCCATTAGGGATGCTCGATATTGGCTTTTTTACCGATACCGATATTCCGATATTGTCCAACTCTTAATTTCGATACCGATACCGATACCGATATCAACCGATACCGATATATGCAGGGTTTCCCCCCAAAAAAACTGAATAATTTCAGGTAACTAATAATTTCACTGGATGCATTCAAAAGGCTTTCTAAATGTAAGCATTATCTGTGCAAAATATGATAATTAAAAAAGTAAAAATTAACATTACATATCTCTTGTTGTTGAATTAAACCAAAATGCATACTTTTGACAATAAATAAAATAAGAATTGGTTTTTACTTGCTTGCCTGGGTAAATAAAGGTTAAAAAAAAAAAAATTTTTTTTTTTTTTTTTTTTACCGATACCGATATTTTCCGATATCACATTTTACTGCCGATATCGGCCGATAATATCGGTCGGCCGATAATATCGGACATCCCTACTTTCCATACATCTGTCTGATTGAAAACGTTATTAACAGACCGCAGAATGGGCACAACTGAGTCAGCACGGGCTGAGATATGAACGACTAATGCTTGCTATATCTAGGTCGACCTCGGTCGTTGCTATGTAAATACGCTGATGTTATTGAAAGTGTAACTATATAACGTTAATGCCACAAAACGAATGCCTTTGTTATCATAAGTAGTCACTTTTGATGCAGTAGTGTGTGTGTGGGGCGGCGCTGTTCAAAAGTGTCAACGTGTGGACCAGATTGACGCGACACAAGCCTCTTGGGCAAAACATCACGATATCCACGATACGTTTAAAAAGTGTATCGTTAATGAACTGTACCCGATATTTATATAATATCATCATATCGCCCAGCCCTAGCCCGCACCAGATTATCTGCGCATTGTCTGAAAAGGGAGAGAGATAGAGAGAGAGAGAGAGAGAGAGAGAGAGAGAGAGAGAGAGAGAGAGAGAGAGAGAGAGAGAGAGAGAGAGAGAGAGAGAGAGAGAGAGAGGGAGAGAAAGAGAGAAAGAGAACATACAATGAACAATAAGGTGTGATAAATGGTAAAATGGGCAATAGATGGAGATAAATATATTTAAGAATGAAAGAACACAATACATTAAGAATTCATGATTAATTTAATGGATGAATGGATGAATGAATGAATGAATGAATGATTGATTGATTGATTGAATGAATGAAATAATGCATGAATTAATGGCTGAATCAATGAATCAATGATTGAATGGCTGAATGAATGAATGAATGAATGCATGAAAGAAAGAAAGAAAGAAAGAAAGAAAGAAAGAAAGAAAGAAAGAAAGAAAGAAAGAAAGAAAGAAAGAAAGAAAGAAAGAAAGAAAGAAAGAAAGAAAGAAAGAAAGAAAGAAAGAAAGAAAGAAAGAAAGAAAGAAAGAAAGAAAGAAAGAAAGAAAGATTAAAGGGCACAGATACGTCATGGTGAGAATACATTTTGTTTGGTCGAGAAAGAAAACCGCAGCATAATGGAAGAGACGTGGACTTGAGTATGAAAGAAGACGTGTGACGTTTAGTTTATATATCGTTTATGGTTGAACAAATGGCCTATTTCAGAAATGGATTGGGGAATGAAACTCTGTGCCCTTGTTCATTGCTGATCGAGACGTCTGCGCTCTCTGGCCAAGCCCCTCTCTGTTTCCCCTGCTCATAGAGGATATTAGATTATACTGTAGGTGCGCTCATTCCTTGGCAGAGTAGATTTGAAGTGAGCCCAGAGGGGTTGGTAGTTCTAAACCACCGGCTCAAAGTGGAAGCAGGTGACATGTGTTCTGGACCCCAAAACACCCCACTAAGACCCCCACAAGACGCCCCTCACAGCACCCCAAAACACTCCACTAAGACCCCCACAAGACCCCCACAACACCCCACCAGACCCCCGATGTCTGAGAAGACGGTTACGCAAGTTAGAAGGTGGTATGACCAAAATATCATAGGCCAATATTCTTTATTAGTTTTGTCGGTATAACTGTTTGACTGTAGCCTATATATTTTTTGGTGCAAATTACAATGTGATGTGACATATTTCTTGTATATTCTTCTTGTGATACAATTGTTATTGTATTGTCTATTTTATTTACCTTTTTTAATACTGCTGCATTCATCTAACTGTATTAATTTAAAATATACAATATGATTTATTTGTATTATTTATATATTTGTATTTATTTATTAATTAATTTATTATTCTCATTATAAATGTTTTTACAATATACATACAGTATAATGGGAAATGATGGTATAGTACAAATCCATACCTATTCATTCCCTGCAACACATAAGTCATTACATTTTCCAAATCCTGTAGACTTCTAACACAGCAGAATAAAGTTAGCGATGCAGGTATCAGATATCAGGCTGATACTAGGCTAAAATAGGGTATAATGTGTCTGAATCTGTGTCTGGATTACTAAAATCCAAACCAAGAACGATGTGTAACGTGTCCGAAATCAAAGAAAAGTGACTTGACAATGGACAATGGTATTTTCTTGATGGATTTAAAACAGAAAAATGGATTCCATCTCCATGGTTTCAAAAAAAGATGCGTACAACTATTACACAAAGATAAGAGACGGTTATACTTGTATACAGTTTACACAGAGGTGGGGGGTAACGGGACAATCCACCTTAAAGTCGAATTCAAATATGTTACTTTTATAATAGAGGTCCACTGAGGGACTTTAAGGGCCGATATAATAACGATAGGTTGGAGCAGGAAAAGGCAGATAGCCAATTAATCAGCTGATATCAAAGGTTTTTCCCGATTAGTGAACATGAACAAGTCTCCTCAAGCTGAACCCCAGAACGACAGGACTCTAGTGATGATGTCATCAAGAGACAAAGCCTGGAGCTGCTCCATAGACAGTGACTATAGTGGAACAACTCTCCTGACGTGATGATGACAGTATCCATGGTGATGGATAATTCTTCTGATTCAGAGCTGTAAGCTCTACATTTAAATAACACTCGTTGGGACCTGAATAGCTCAAAACAAACATTCTATAAACCCACAAAGTCAGTCACAAATTCGTTGCCAATGGACCACCTCCAAAAAGAGTCCCGTCCTCTCTTACAGTAAGAGGTGCAAGATGGAACAAACCCTCTAAAGAAGATATTTTAATGGGGCCCAGCTGGGAAGGCCTCTGGCCTATATCCTATACGTTAATACTCTATATTAAAACAAAATGTCCTTTCAAGATCCCAGCACAGAATGCCTGATGCAATGCATGGGCCCTCAACGTGGTCTAACTGCATAACGCAGTGCAGAGCTGTGAATACAACCCCCATAAAGACTGTCAGTCACACAAATATGTTTTAACACGGGCTTTGGCAATGTAAACATATGTTTCCCATGTCAATAAAGAGAGATAGAGAGAGAGGGAGAGCGAGAGAGAGAGAGAGGAGATGAGAGAGGGGAGATGAGAGGGAGGGGAGATGAGAGAGAGAGGAGATGAGAGGAAATAAGGAATGTAAGAGAATGTCAAAAAACAGAAAGGAGAGAGAGAGAGTGAGAAGAAAGGGGGTGATACAGATCTAGAAAGGATAAAAGAAGGTATTAGAACTGTGGCCCGAGAGAGACGAGTGGATGAAAGAGAAGCGAGAGAGAGAAGAGAGCGATAGAGAGGGATGAAAGGAAAGAGGGAAGCAGGAGAAAAAAGACAAGAAAGAGCAGGGAGTGACGCAAGGTGAGAGGGACGGGCGAGTGAAAGGCGGAAGGATCGAGGGATGAAAAGGAGGGGAAGCGATGGATGAGAACGGCCGACGTACAGGGTCAGAGACAGAGTTCCCTTTCAGAGGGAAAGTTTGAGGGTTCGAGTCCCCAACAATGTGCCTTTGGCCCGTCTGTCGTGTAGATTAGTGCTCCTCTAATCTGTGGTGACGTGCGTACATGTGTGTGTATGTGTGTGAA
>NC_140181.1:91856728-91874228 GCF_963971535.1 Notolepis coatsorum | reverse complement strand
ATATATATATATATATATATATATATTTTTTTTTTTTATTATAATATTTTTTTTTTAATCTGTGCAGGCCAGGCCACCGGGAAAACTCCCGGTGCTCCCGATGGCCAGTCCGGGCCTGGGTACGGCTATGCTAGGATTCATTGAAGTGTGTTCAATATAAACTACTTTCAATGCTTTTACCTCTGTAAAAAGCTGCATGGGCGACAGTGTCTCAGGAGGTAGATCTGGTAATCGGAAGGTTCCCGGTTCAATTCCCGCTCCTTCCGGGCAGCGTGTTGAAGTGTCCTTGAGAAAGACGCTTAACCCATAACTGCTCCCAATGAGCAGGTCGGCACCTTGCATGGTTGCCTCCGCCGTCTGTGTGTGAATGTGAGGAACAAAATTGTAAAGCGCTTTGGATAAAAGCTGTTTTTACCATTTAAAAATCTTGAATGGAGGGCTTTTACCAGAGTACCATAATTCTAACAGAGTAGTTCTACTTTTACTTCAGGAAAGGACTGGTGTACTTCTTCCCACCCCTGAAGGGGAGTGAGATCAGGCGATGATAGAGGAGAGACGGGAGAATGAAAGGGGGAGTGATAAATCAAAGCAGGGAAGGAGGAGGAGGAGGAGGAGGAGAAGGGGAGAGTTGCGGAGGATCTAGGGTGATGAGATCACACCCCACGCTGTGCTTTGATTGGCTCAGAGGGGGGATTTGACTAACATGACTTTGATAGGTGTCCTGAAACTACAGAGAGACACATCCTTGGATGAGAAAGAGAAAGAAAAGGAGAGAGAGAGAGAGAAAGAGAGAGAGAGACAAAGAGAGTGAAAGAGAAAGTGAAAGCGAGAGAATTTACTCTTTCGTGTCTTCTGACTTGTGTTTACACATACCAGCATGCATGGAAGATTGTGTGTGTGTGTGTGTGTGTGTGTGTGTGTGTGTGTGTGTGTGTGTGTGTGTGTGTGTGTGTGTGTGTGTGTGTGTGTGTGTGTGTGTGTGTGTGTGTGTGTGTGTGTGTGTGTGTGTGTGTGTGTGTGTGTGTGTGTGTGTGTGTGTGTGTGTGTGTGTGTGTGTGTGTGTGTGTGTGTGTGTGTGTGTGTGTGTGTGTGTGTGTGTGTGTGTGTGTGTGTGTGTGTGTGTGTGTGTGTGTGTGTGTGTGTGTGTGTGTGTGTGTGTGTGTGTGTGTGTGTGTGTGTGTGTGTGTGTGCGTGCGTGCGTGCGTGCGTGCGTGCGTGCGTGCGTGCGTGCGTGCGTGCGTGCGTGCGTGCGTGTGTGTGTGAGAGTGAGTGTCCATGTAATGCATTGTGACAGTGTCTTGGCAGCGCTGTAATGAGGATGGAGTTTATCAGTGAGTGACCTCATAGGCCACTGTTGTGGTTTGTGAGTGTGTGTGCGTGCGTGTGTATGCTTGTGCACGTGTGCGTGTGCGCGCAGGCTTGTGCATTTTTTTTTTTTTGGTATTTCATCTAGGCTGTGTGTATACTGTGTGTGTGTTTTCATAGGTTTTACAAATACCGTATTACTTCATGACTGTGTTTATTTGACTTTGTCAAATAGTCTATTCATTGGTCAATTTGGTCTTTATTTAGTCAATGAAGACTTTGTCATCAGCCCCTCTCAGCACCAGACGTACGAGATGTCCTTCACGACTGCCCGCGTGGGAAACACAAAGTAATAAATCAACTAATCGATTAGTCCAGAAAGCGATGTGACTAATAGTCGGCTAGGAGAGTCTTTAGTCGAAGACGACCTTAGTGTTTCACGTGCTTTGATCACAGTCAGCATGTACAATGTGTGCTCAGACGTGCTTCGAGATGGTTGCTTATGGCTTTCACATCTGCATTGAGTGTTTATTGCACCTGTGACCAGGGGTGTAAAGTACTTGAGTAATTGTACTTTGTTACAATACTTAAGTACTGTTTTTGGGGATTTGTACTTTACTCAAGTATTATTAGGTTTGTATACTTGTACTTTTACTCTATTACATTTCAGAGAAAAACATTATTTAAAAACAGCCAATCAAATTTACATTTACATTTAGTCATTTAGCTGACGCTTTTATCCAAAGCGACTTACAAGTCCTGTACGACAAATCCTCATCAATGGGAAATTAACCCGCCCATACCCATGCTGATTGGTCCTTGTGCAAGACTAGAAAGCGGGGATCTTTGATTAAACACCTGCTATCAGTAGAATAGACAGTCAGATTTTTTTTTAAACTTTTTAGTACTTTAATACATTTAAAACTAGACATTTTTTACTTTTACTCAAGTGTGTTTTTAGCCAGATACTCTGACTTTTACTCGAGTACGATTTTCAGACGGTACCCATACTTTCACTTAAGTATAATTTCTGGGTACTTTACACCCCTGCATGTGACTGTCTTTAATAAACATGTCATACTGGTATAGAACCGGGACCGCTGTGGAGAGGGCAGAGGACAGGTTGGCAGGGTATCTATGGCTTTATGTTGCCCTGCTCAGTGTGTGTGTGTGTGTGTGTGTGTGTGTGTGTGGGTGTGTGTGTGTGTGTGTGTGTGTGTGTGTGTGTGTGTGTGTGTGACTGTGTGTGTGACTGTGTGTGTGTGTGTGTGTGTGTGTGTGTGTGTGTGTGTGTGTGTGTGTGTGTGTGTGTGTGTGTGTGTGTGTGTGTGTGTGTGTGTGTGTGTGTGACTGTGTGTGTGTGTGTGTGTGTGTGTGTGTGTGTGTGTGTGTGTGTGTGTGTGTGTGTGTGTGTGTGTGTGTGTGTGTGTGTGTGTGTGTGTGTGTTCTGTGGTCCATGGGTTCTAATGGACTTCAGATGCCTCCCTCTCAGTGATAATCATGCCATGCATGTATATGTGTGAGTGCATATGTGCATGCATGTGCATGTGTTTTCTTTTGTGTGTGTGTGTGTGTGTGTGTGTGTGCGTGTGTGTGTGCGTGTGTGTGTGCGTGTGCGTGTGCGTGCGTGTGTGTGTGTGTGTGTGTGTGTGTGTATGTATAGCTTTTTTAACATTGTGAATATTACACAGGGCCCAATTTGTAGATTAGAGATGTCAGCATGAGATTTGAGAGCTACATTTGATAGTTCTCTCTCTTTCTCTCTGACTCTCTTTCTCTCTCACTTGCCTCTTTCTATCTCTCTATCTCACTCTTCTTCATTCTTCCTCTATGTCAGCATGCTACTTAAAGGGACACTTCACCAAAAAACAATGCTGATTTATTTTGCTCACAATCTCACCCACGTCCGACCACTTTAAACAGTTGTGCACACATTCATTTAGTTAGTTATTGAGAGTACATTTGTTTGAATGTGGCCACCAGTGATGTCATCTGGGACATTGAATCCTTGTGTTGTGTTAATTTAAGACCTAGCCATATTTTCAGAAAATCTGCCTAAAAGTACATATACCCAAGTAAAGGAAGATTGCTCCACTTCTACAATGTCTATTTGCATGTCCTTGGTGTGTAGGGACCTCTATGGACCTCAGGGAATGTATCCCCAGTGTCAGAAATATGTGTCTGTCACTATGCTTGAGTAAATTGTAATGAACCATCTTTGACGGTAAATAACAGCATCCTAACATTGACCAAAAGTGAAAGAATTCTTTCAGCACCATCTTGAGATCATGTGTACTAAAAATCTAAGCAAATGAACAAAGGGCAGACGATTTACAGGTTTATTTGTTTATACAGTACTGAATTTTGCCATCCGGACACATTCTTTTTTTTTTGATCCACTTTTTCTCCCATTTTCTATATTTTCTCCCATCCCAATTTCGTATCATCCAATTCAACCCTCCCCTGTCACGAACGCTGTTTCTTGCCTCCCACAAGCCGGCTGCAATGTGGACTAAGTCATACATAGCACAAGTCCCCTCCGGTACTTGAGGTAACAGCAGTCGCATCTTTTCACCTGCGCAGCTCGACCTCTCAGTGTCGAGGAGTAACGCGTGGGAGGCTCACGCTGCCCCCGACACTTCCTGATTCTACTGCGCAGGCGCACCAACCGACTTGTAGGAGTCGCTTGTTCACAACGTTCGATCCCCACCCTTCAGTTTTTCCCTCCCCGTAATACGGCCAATGTGTATTACTGCGGACGACCAGCCAAACTGAAAAACAATGTGGAGAGCTGGATTCGAACACGCGAATCCTAGCGTCTCCACACTGGTGGCGAGTGCCTTAGACCACTACACCACCTAGCCGCCTATAATCATCCGGACACATTCTATATGAAATATGAATATAAAATTTAGAATATCAGGCCTATAAATGACCTTATTATGACCAAATAATACATCGATGGATCGGCCCGAATCTCCTCTTTCCAATGGCAGAGATGCATTACTCCACCAGGTGCTCGATATAGGGCAGCAAAGACCGTGAATGAAATCTACTGTAATTACAGTTACTTTTGTATAATGTCCATAGCTCCGCCATTTTTTACCAGATTGAGACAAGTTTTTTTCCTAGACGTTCACAGAAAGGTAAAGAAACAATATATGTTGTATTTTATGGCAATAACGTTGAGGTTTGACGTGAGATATAAACACGAAAATCACATCAATATTTGGAAGAGAAAAATGGTTGGACTTCCGTTGCCGGCGGCTGGTGTGAGCTGGGTAGTGTAGTTTTATGACATTTAGATGTCCATCGAAAGCCCTGGGTCTCCTCTTTCTTAGGACTACAACGATATCCTGATGGCTTCCTTTATTTGCGTCTAAATCGTCTGTTTTCCGGTGCAACGTGCAGAGATTTTTACAAGCTCATATTTAGCTAATACTTAAAATCATTGGTTAACAAACGTAGTGCTGAAAATATACACTTTGACTGCTGTTTTGATAGGGTTAGGGTCTTTACTTGTGGCTACATTTGAAAAAGAAACGTAACATGAATTAATACGGACTGTATTGATCTATTTGTGAAGTGAAATCTCAGCCCGGTACCGATCGGGTTTAAGAGGTTAAGAGTTTTGGGATGTGTGTGAGATTATGTGCAAAATAAATCAGCATTGTTTCTTTGGTGAAGTGCCCCTTTAAGAGCTTGTACCCCCCCCCCCCCCTCTATTGTCTTTGTACAGTAAATCCCTCCTCCTCTCCTCTCCTCCCCTCATCTTCTCCCCTCCTCTCGTTCCCACACTTCCTCGCTCTATATTCCCACATATGTCAATATTCCTGTCGTGTTTCTGTACCAAGCTCTCATTCTGTATTCCTGTTTTATCCTCAAACACACACATCAAACACAGCTCCCTCTCTCACACACACACACACGCACGCACGCACGCACGCACGCACGCACGCACGCACGCACGCACGCACGCACGCACGCACGCACGCACGCACGCACGCACACACACACACACACACACACACACACACACACACACACACACACACACACACACACACACACACACACACACACACACACACACACACACACACACACTGTGTCTTTATACCAGGATCGTCCTCCAAACATCTCGCTTTTCATTTTGGCGCCCGCGTTAACAGGTCAGAGCAGCCACACAGCCCACGTTAACAGGTCAGAGCAGCCACACAGCCCACGTTAACAGGTCAGAGCAGCCACACAGCCCACGTTAACAGGTCAGAGCAGCCACACAGCCCACGTTAACAGGTCAGAGCAGCCACACAGCCCGCGTTAACAGGTCAGAGCAGCCACACAGCCCATGTTAACAGGTCAGAGCAGCCACACAGCCCACGTTAACAGGTCAGAGCAGCCACACAGCCCGCGTTAACAGGTCAGAGCAGCCACACAGCCCGCGTTAACAGGTCAGAGCAGCTACACAGCCCGCGTTAACAGGTCAGAGCAGCCACACAGCCCACGTTAACAGGTCGGAGTGGCCACACAGCCCATGTTAACAGGTCAGAGCAGCCACACAGCCCATGTTAACAGGTCAGAGCAGCCACACAGCCCGCGTTAACAGGTCAGAGCAGCCACACAGCCCGCGTTAACAGGTCAGAGCAGCCACACAGCCCACGTTAACAGGTCAGAGCAGCCACACAGCCCGCGTTAACAGGTCAGAGCAGCCACACAGCCCATGTTAACAGGTCAGAGCAGCCACACAGCCCATGTTAACAGGTCAGAGCAGCCACACAGCCCGCGTTAACAGGTCAGAGCGGCCACACAGCCCATGTTAACAGGTCAGAGCGGCCACACAGCCCATGTTAACAGGTCAGAGCAGCCACACAGCCCGCGTTAACAGGTCAGAGCAGCCACACAGCCCATGTTAACAGGTCAGAGCAGCCACACAGCCCGCGTTAACAGGTCAGAGCGGCCACACAGCCCGCGTTAACAGGTCAGAGCGGCCACACAGCCCATGTTAACGTTAGGTTATGACTATAACCAAGTTCTGTTAGTTAGGGGCGATGCTTGGCATCACCTACTGCACTATCTCGCGTACGTGCACGCGTACTGAATAAACCACAAATGTACCTCTAATACCAGTATTAGTCTGACCACACCCCTCATCAGCTTACCTTCATAAGCAGGTGTGTGGTCACCTGCTCTCCTCCTTCCCAAGCTTTCACCACAAGGTGAGGTCAAGGGCTGCAGCGGCCGTCTGATGCCAAGCATCGCCCCTAACTAACAGAACTTGGTTATAGTCATAACCTAACGTTCTGTATCGTTAGTGGCTTAGCTTGGCATCACCTACTGCACAAGGGAGGCCAAGCGGAGCCACTTGGCTGACGAATACACCCCGCTGACAGCCCCCCAAAACCATCAGAACAGGGAGGGCCGAGCCCCCCCGACCCCCCCTAATGGAGGGTATCCCCCCTATTAGAGGCTTCACGGGAAGGCGACGGACCCGACCGTGCGAAGAGGCACTCAAGCAACTTAACGCACAGGGTGAGCAGACCGTGGCTTGACCCCACGACTACACACACGCACAACCCGCATGCCACCCGGGAACGAACGGAGGAACAACCTCGTTACTGCCCCCAGAATCACGGGGTCAAGGGCAAACCCAACCCCGTGGCAAGGCCGTAGCAGCGGAGCGCGAAGGAAGACCCAGACCCACCAAAAGGACTGGACTCCCTGGAATGGGGGCCCGGAGAAGTCCATGATGCCAGCATCAAGACCCCACCAGGGGGGCACCTAGTGACCCCGCCCCTCACATCGCCAGCGTATTCGGACAAAGGCCCCTCAGCCGAGCGGGCCCTGTCCCCCTCAACAGCACACCGCCTGGAACACAAGCCCTGCAACAGTCAGACAGCATGGCCATAACACACAAGAGTTAACCAACGGAAACAGGCAGTGCACCGGGGAAGACCAGGCAACAGGTCGTCAACCCAAGCCTGGAAAAAACTGCGGACGAGGCAGGCGCCAGAAAGGACAGCCGAAACAGCCGCCCCGGCGGAAGGGGCGTATGCTGGCGTTGTCGCATAACCAAGCTTTCAACAGCACGTCAGAAGCGGGATCCGTAGACCACACGGCCCCTGACAGCTGCCCACAGAAAAGCCCATACGATCGGCAGACGTCATGAACGTGCAGGGGCACCCTCAACCGGAGAACCGGGAGTTGACACTGCAGCAACACACCAGAGAACCAACCACCCAGGCATTACCCCATGTAATGGTTGGTCCCATAACCCCTCAGGAAAAAACCCCGAAACGCACCTGCGGCACCGCCGCAGCCCGCGTTCCGGTTCCCAACAGGGCCATCCCGGGCCTACAGGTCAACGGGCATCACCCCGGACCGGGCCCGGCGATACGGGGAGCACAGGATCCCAAAGGAGGTTAACCCCACCCAACAGGCTCCTCAGCGCCAAAACGCAAGAGAAGAGCGTAATATGGAAGACCAGCCCCCAGCACCCCGCACTCGGTATCAAACAAGGGGTCCCATAACGCACAACCCTGTGACACCCGGATCGACCTAGCATTTTTCCCCCCTGAAAAAACCCTATGTCCCTCAGGGTACCAGAACAGCAGATCTGCATCCCCAGCGGACAACGGGTGCACTGATCTGGACCAGCGCGACCAGAACCAGTCCCGTGCCCTAATCACGCCGACCTGCCAACCCCAGGAGAAGGGGCAGATATGCGCGTCTGATCCCAACATAAAAAGAAGGCGCCACCCAGACGTGTCGGTATGAACCGCGTCCGGCGGCCCACCCCTAGGGCGTGAGACCCTTCCCATATGCCCAGACCCATTCCGTCATCATCCCCTGACATGAACGGGAACCCATCGACAACACACAGGATGTCGGAAGAGGAAAAACCCCCATCCCAATTGCTCCATAAAAACGCTGTTTTACCAAAGCAAACGAGGCGCGCCAGTCAGCAACGGCCAAAGCACATCCTGAGCCAGCACTATGTGTGCGTTTGGACATACCCACATCAACAATAGGCCGCTTAGACCACCATATTGAATCCCCAAGACGCCCAGGGAAACGACAAGAGGGGCGAGATGCAATCAACTCCATGAATGAATGAATGAAAAAATATACCCAACAGACTGCAGTACAGGAATACATACAAAAAGATAAGGGGAGGCAGACCTGAGAAGACGTTAGTCTTGTTCCATCAGGGACCCTCATTTCATATCCATCAAGACACATTCAACTCTTTATAAAATAAAGAAAAGGCATCACATGTATGACCTAACTGCACAGCTGGGAGTAAAAAACCCTGTTTTTCACATGATTTTAATCCAGTCACTCTTTTTAATCAGAGTGCAAGACCAGATTCCCCCAGAAACACCTTCCCACATGAGACCACGGTCAAGAAAAAGATATGTAAACTGTGAGACACGTGACCAACAGACTCAAGTTTGACACAAAAACGAGCGCAGCAGGTTAAGTCCTGCGCTCTAACCTCGACATCTTTACGACACCAGCTCATGGAAGGCGTCGCCATAGCAACAACGCTATAACGGGCGGGGAAAACCCACCGGATCCTGTCACAACAGGAGTCGGTAGAATACCCCTCCCCCCCCCCCCCCCTCCCCCGCCAAGCACTGGCTTGGCCCTGACTGGCTCAGCAGGAAGGTCAACAAACCCTCTAAACCAATCAAGTGGGAAAAAAGGAGGGGTTTATCCGACACCCCCTCCCGAAAAACACACCTTCTATCCCTACACACAGAAAACAACCGTAGCCATTTTGAAAACCTCCGGTAGAACAAAATATATATAGCATAAGCTAATACAATGTTAGCTACCCACAAAGTGTAAAAGGGTTTACAACAAAACACAAGTCGCCTGTGCGTGAATCCCATACCCGCAGCCTATGCTATAGGAAGACGTTGAACGAGAGTAATGGCTAGGCCATGAAAAGTGTGTACGAGCATTACTGCAACTAACAACACAGCGTTGTGAACACATATACTTAGTTAAAGCAATGGAATATCACCAGTTCTAATTGCATGTGGAGCATCAAGCCAATAGAACCTATTACCGAGTGTAAGTTGCAGACCTTGCTTAAAAACTCGTAACACAACACAACTCATTCCCCCAACGTAACAGGGTAGATTCATAAAACACAACCCCACCACATGATTTGTATTGAAGAAACACACAGTTTGTTCGGCCAAACACAGTCCCCCTTATATCAGGGAACTTTTTATTAATAAATAAATATGTGATCAAGGCACAAAATCATAGAGGGGCCGGGGAGGGTGTAGAGGAGGGGACACAGAGGGGGAAAAGTCACTCTCAACGGCGCCTGCCACCTCGCGCCGCTCGAGTCTTGCCACCCCGGGGAGCCCCGGAGGGACGGTAGGTTACAGTCTGCTGGACACGACGTTCCCTACCGTCTCCTCCGGTCTGGGATGGGCCGGCGGTGGCCGAAGCGTCGTTTCGTCCCCTGGCCCTCTTGGCAGGGCCAGCAGCGGCGGCGGAGGCAGTGGTAGCGGCGACGGAGACAGCTCGACGTCGCGGAAGCCTTCTGCCCCCACCGGCAAGGACGGGAGGCGGAAAATGGGGTTGGAGAATGGACCTCTCCTCTGCCATCTCTCTGCATGTTGAGGTCATCAATAGCAGGGCCTTCCCGAACAGGCCAGCGTCGGAGAGGGCGGCCGTCAGAAGAGGGGTTCTCTTCCGTTCCGGCACACGGGCCTGCTCCAGCCAAAGATGACGCTGGCCCAGGGTGGCCAGGGCGCGCACTTTACCCATGGCTATGGCTAGCACCTGGGAGAGGTGCAGCACAGCTCCCGCAGCCTGGGTGATCTGATCGCACCTCACCTCGTTCAGATCCGCGCCGCCCGTCATTATCCCCGATACAAATCTAGCCAGGTGGGCGATGTTAGAGGCCGCAGCCAGCGACTGTGTACCGGCGATAAATGACTGGTCACCCCAATAAGCCAATCGCCTAGCCGACCTCCCCTGGAGGACCGGCTTGCATAGGGGCTCCCACACCATATCCGGACAGAGGAGCGCGGCCATCGGATTGTCAAGCCGAGGTACGCCCTCCCCCATACCTTTGACCAACCCCGACACCCGCGTAACTGGTACGTAGGCGGGAGTTAGTCCCATGATGTTGGAGACCGCCTGACCCCGACGAACATAGGCCCCCATCGATGGGAAAAATGGGTAGACAACGTCCACCCCTCTCACCGGGGGACGCTGCCAGGGATGGCCTATGAGGTCATCAGGGACAGGTGCAGGCAATGGCTGCGGCAGCGGCACACCGTTTGCAGCGGCGGCTACCGCCATGAGCTCGGGAAACAAGGCCCGCAGTTCCCCCTGCGGACCCTCCTCCACCGACCCCGCATCCCTCGCATACAGCAGGCTGCGACTGGTCAAGGAGCCACAATCCGATGCGGCTGACAGTAGGGCATCCTGTCGATGAGGCCAAGGTGGTTCCCCGACATCCTCGAACAAGGCGCCCCGTGGAGCCATTTCTCCCCCCTCCGGGGTCTCCGGAGGAGGGATACTCCCCTCCACGGGACCATCATACAAGAACCCGTCCGCCTCCTCCATGAAGCCTTCCGTTTCCATCAGAAATCCACAGTCGGACGCGGCCTCGCTGGTCTCCAGCAATTCCCCAAACCCAGGCCGTTCGCGTCTGCACGCCACCATGTTACGACGTGAGCGAGCAGACGCAAAAAGTTTTCGTCGCAAATCCTCTGGCTCTAAGACAATCCCCCGTTCATCAACGGGCGATTCCCCAGAAACAGAGGAACCAGAGTCGAGATCAGGCCATCGCCGGAGCGACGGCACCGAACCCTCGGCTCGTCGGTGAGAAAAACTATCCACCGGCAGTCTCCCGGGCTGGGTCGGCAACCACGAGAGTGGCAACAGCCCAGCACCGGAACGCACGACGGAGGCGGGAATGGAGAATCGGTGGTGAAGAGTAGGTCTAGCGGGTCTACTCTCCGCGGAATACATTATGACCCAAACCTTTTTCTTATATAAACAAGTGAGAGAAGAAAAAGGTTAGGCACAATGTAAACCTAGTCACAACTCTTTTCAACTATCAACGACACGTCAAGTGGGGTACTACCGAGGCACTTCCTTGTGGTGAAAGCGAGAAGGAGGAGAGCAGGTGACCACACACCTGCTTATGAAGGTAAGCTGATGAGGGGTGTGGTCAGACTAATACTGGTATTAGAGGTACATTTGTGGTTTATTCAGTACGCGTGCACGTACGCGAGATAGTGCAGTAGGTGATGCCAAGCTAAGCCACTAACGATACAGAACAGGTCAGAGCGGCCACACAGCCCATGTTAACAGGTCAGAGCGGCCATACAGCCCACGTTAACAGGTCAGAGCAGCCACACAGCCCATGTTAACAGGTCAGAGCAGCCACACAGCCCATGTTAACAGGTCAGAGCGGCCACACAGCCCACGTTAACAGGTCAGAGCAGCCACACAGCCCATGTTAACAGGTCGGAGTGGCCACACAGCCCACGTTAACAGGTCGGAGTGGCCACACAGCCCATGTTAACAGGTCAGAGCGGCCACACAGCCCATGTTAACAGGTCGGAGTGGCCACACAGCCCATGTTAACAGGTCAGAGCGGCCACACAGCCCATGTTAACAGGTCAGAGCAGCCACACAGCCCACGTTAACAGGTCAGAGCAGCCACACAGCCCGCGTTAACAGGTCAGAGCAGCCACACAGCCCACGTTAACAGGTCAGAGCAGCCACACAGCCCATGTTAACAGGTCAGAGCAGCCACACAGCCCATGTTAACAGGTCAGAGCAGCCACACAGCCCGCGTTAACAGGTCAGAGCAGCCACACAGCCCACGTTAACAGGTCAGAGCAGCCACACAGCCCATGTTAACAGGTCAGAGCAGCCACACAGCCCATGTTAACAGGTCAGAGCAGCTACACAGCCCGCGTTAACAGGTCAGAGCGGCCACACAGCCCATGTTAACAGGTCAGAGCGGCCACACAGCCCATGTTAACAGGTCAGAGCAGCCACACAGCCCACGTTAACCTGTCAGAGCGGCCACACAGCCCGCGTTAACAGGTCAGAGCGGCCACACAGCCCATGTTAACAGGTCAGAGCAGCCACACAGCCCATGTTAACAGGTCAGAGCAGCCACACAGCCCGCGTTAACAGGTCAGAGCGGCCACACAGCCCATGTTAACAGGTCAGAGCAGCCACACAGCCCATGTTAACAGGTCAGAGCGGCCACACAGCCCATGTTAACAGGTCAGAGCGGCCACACAGCCCGCGTTAAAACAAATCAAATCAAATCATTCAATCTTTATTTATACTATTATTTACAGTGCCGTCGAGATGTTACATACACAAGTGTCACAGTGTGTGTTCATAAATATAAAGACATCAGACAATCAGAATAATTAAGAGCACATTTTAAAATACATTAAAAAAAATCTTTGGTCATTAAGGTTCTAAACTGACCCATAGACACTAGAGTGTCTAGTTTCAGTGTTTCCTGCAGGGTATTCCATGATGTAGGGGCAAAAAAGCCAAAAGCAGATCTACCAAGTTCAGTACAAACTCTAGGCACTTTAAGTGTAAGCCAAAAACGGGATCGTGTACGACAGGGTCCAGTGGTCCATTCCAATGAAGAACTAATATAATCAAATGTATTTGTAAGGCCCGACAACACACGTTAATGTCCCCATGGGCCGGACAAGTCAAGAAGAAACATCACAATAAATCAAGAACAAAACAAAAACACCATGAAGTCCAAAACATTTAAAATAAATAAAATAAATTAATTCAGCACTCCCAGACAGACTCCACGCGAAGGTAAGGAAAAACTCACTAAAACCTAGCAATAGGAAAAAATGCACCACAGGCAATGTGGAGGAGAGAAACCTTAGAAGGGCCGTTCAAGGGGGGCTCTCCCTTCTTAGATGTTGGTGATAGTAGTGTTGCAATAAAACAGGCGAGACAGTTGGTAAGCATGCACACATATGTGTAATGAATAGGGATGGGTACCTTTCACATTTGAACCGATACCGGTACCTGTGAATCGATACCGGTACCCAACGGTACCCTTTTTCGGTACTTTAGTCTCAAGAAATTTAATTTACCTACCTCAGTCGTAAAAAAGAAAATCCAAACTTCAAATAACTACAATTTCGACAGTTTTCGGCTTGTCATTGCTCCGACTGCTTTGTTGTTGAATCAAGTCAAATCCTAGGTAAGCATATATTGTGCGTGTGAACGTTGATAAAAAGATTTTATTTTTTATTTTTCTTTTATTTATTTTTTGGTTTCCCACTTGATTCGATACTCGGTAGTACCGACGTGTTTCGGTTCGGTGCCTCAAGAGTACCGAATTCGGAACCCATCCCTAGTAATGAAACTCAGATAAGTGCATGCAATAGCAAATTAACTGATGAGCTGATGGCGGATCTATTTGAGAGAGAGTAGGAGAGACACAAGAGGTACGGTTCCTTATAGAGACAGTAGGAAGGCTGAGAGGGAGACAGAGTAGGAGAGACACAGGAGAGAAGGTTCTTTATTGAGATGGTAGGAAGGCTGAGAGGGAGACAGAGTAGGAGAGACACAAGAGAGAAGGTTCTTTATTGAGACAGCAGGCAGGCTGAGAGGGAGACAGAGTAGGGGAGACACAGGAGAGAAGGTTCTTTATTGAGACAGTAAGACGGCTGAGAGGGAGACAGAGTAGGAGAGACACAGGAGGTACGGTTCCTTATAGAGACAGTAGGAAGGCTGAGAGGGAGACAGAGTAGGGGAGACACAGGAGGTACGGTTCCTTATAGAGACAGTAGGAAGGCTGAGAGGGAGACAGAGTAGGAGAGACACATGGGGGAATATTCCTGAGGGATTTGATCCTAGGCTAGCAGGGATATTGTTCCAGAGAATTTGGTCTTCTCTTTTGACATGATACATTTTGATATTATTGATATTTTGCATCCCTACATGACAAGTCTATTCACATTTTTTGTTATTGTTATTTCACAGTTATTGTTGTTGTTATTTTGACAGTTCAAACATATAATCTGTTAACAACAATGAATGGTAGATAGTCTTTATGGGCACATGTTATGCACATTTTATGGTTAACAACTGTTTGTGGGTCAAAATGAACAAAAGCTCATTGGGATGGAATAGCTGAAACATGTTTTTTAAAAAGACGTCACAATACCCACATTCCCTGCACTAATTAAAAGGGAAACACTATACCGTGAAACCATACAACCATAAAACGAAACAAAACCATTAAACAAAAGAAACAAAAGTATCCACCATGAATCAAAAGACCTTTCCCATGATCTTGGTCTGTCTGTCCTGTCATCAATTGTGAATACGTCTCTCAAGTTAGAAACAAGACAGGCGAGAACCCTATGGGGATGTCATCAAGAGACCACAAAGAGCTTTGTCCTTGAAGTTGACACATGTTCACATTTTCCTCATTAATAACTGTTGACAGTACAATGGATGGCACTCAAGAGAGATGACACATCTGCGCTACAGTGCATACTGGCTTGTTAACCTGCGCCAAGAACAACCGAATAGGCTAGACAAAAGTCATTATAATATTGTCTTGTCCGGGTAAACCAACCTGACAAGCGATACCGGAGTCTCATGGCCAGTACAGAGAGACTCAGAAGGAGCTTCTATCCCCAGGCCATCAGGATGCTCAACGACAATGACACTATTTAACAACCCATCATTTACACTCACAGCACACACATCCACACGCACACACTCACTTAAATAAACACTCACCGTAACACCCACTCTACTCACTTTAAACACTTTAAACACTTTAACACACTTTATATTTATTAACAAAGAGATTTGCACTACAATTCATACCTCATTGCACCTTACCCTAAGTTGTACCTGATCCCATTGTTGCATTGTACCTCACTGCTACTATTTTTTTTACTCTGTATTGTATATTGTATATATGTATATTGATTGACTGAACACTTTTTGTTACGTACTCTTGACTTTTTCTATTTTATTCTTTTTATCTATTTTATCTAGCACACTCTCAGGAGCCGATACAGAAAAAAGCATTTCATTGGAAAGTATTCTGTATTTTACTATGACAACTATTAAAGCAACTTGAACTTGACGTCCTATAGTCCTCTCTGTAGCTATCATGGCCCTTACTATAGGCTACATCAACGGCTAAAACCTTGACCTCGATCTGCACCGTGTATCTTTGAATTAAATAGTGCATTTCCAATTGCTCAGACTTTCAACCTATCCATCAATTTCGAGCTAAATCGGGTGATTCAGTTTATCATGTTTACAGACTGGCAGACAAGACAAGCAAAGATCAAGTCAAGTCAAGAGTTTTAATTGTCACGGCATACAGGTATACAATGAAATGCGGGTGGTCTTGCCCGCAACGATGTGCAATACAGTGGTACATATAATAGAATCAAAAGAAGGAAACAACATTGTGCAGTAACAGGTAGCAGGTAACATGGAGTGACATCTCGGTATCTGTACATAGTTATTTACAGAGCATATGGGACATGCTAGTTAGCTTTGGTAGTGCAATACACTGTTCCTGTTATTCTAATTTAAAGTGTCTTTTCCTTTGGCCATAAGTGTGCGTGTGTGCGACATGAGTGTGTGCCCGCTCATGTTAAAGTGTTAAGTGGCTGCTCGTGTGTGAGCGTGCACAGTGTGCGTGTCGTGTGTGTGTTCATGTGTGCTTGTGTGTGGACAGTTCAATGTTCTGAGCACTCAATGTTCATTGTTCATGGCTCTGATGGCCTGGGGGAAGAAGCTGAGCCTAAGCCGCTCTGTCCTAGTAGCTGGGGTTCGCAGGCGTCTGCCTGACCTCAGCAGCTGAAACAGGCTGTTATTGGGGTGGTGAGGGTCTTTCATTATCCTGCAGACTCTGGATTTGCACCTCTTGTTGTATAGAACCTGCAGGGGGGGTAGTGCAATACCCGTGGTACGCTCGGCTGAGCGCACCACTCTCTGTAGGGCCTTCTTGTCCTGTGCCGTGCTGTTTCCATACCAGGCAGTGATGTTTCCGGTCAGGATGCTCTCTACAGCTCCTGAGTAGAAGGACTGGAGTATCTTTCCCGATACTCTGAACTTCCTTAACTGTCTCAGGTGGTAGAGACGCTGTTTCGCCTTCTTTACTACTGTGTCTATGTGTGTTGACCATGTCAGGTCCTCTGAGATGTGGACCCCCAGGTACTTGAAGCTGCTCACCCTGTCCACGGTAGCCCCGTTAATCATCAGTGGTGTGTGCGTCTCCTGCTGTCCTCTCCTATAATCCACGATCAGCTCCTTGGTTTTACCAATGTTCAGGAGCAGGCTGTTGTCCTGGCACCAGCGTTCCAGTACCTCAACCTCCTCCCGGTAGGACTTCTCGTCGTTGTCCGAGATCAGCCCCACCACCACCGTGTCATCTGCGAACTTCACTATGGAGTTGGAGCTGAACTTGGCCACACAGTCGTGTGTGTAGAGTGAGTACAGCAGGGGGCTCAGAACACAGCCCTGGGGGGACCCGATGCTCAGGGTGATGGTGTTGGAGGTCTGACCCCCCACCCTGACCGCCTGGGGTCTTTCGCTCAGAAAGTCCAGTACCCAGGCGCTCAGGGCGGAGCTCAGACCTAGCTCGATCAGCTTGTCCACCAGTCTGGTGGGGACTATGGTGTTGAACGCTGAGCTGTAGTCAATGAACAACAGTCTCACATAGCCCCCCTTCTGACGGTCAAGGTGCGAGAGGGTGCTGTGCAGTACCTGGGAGACCGCGTCGTCGGTGGACCTGTTTGTCCTGTATGCAAATTACATAGGGTCCATATCACTGGGGAGGGAGGCACAAATGTGGTCCTTGACCAGCCTCTCGAAACATTTCATGACCACAGAGGTGAGTGCCACCGGTCTGTAGTCATTTGGACATGCTGGGGAGGGTTTCTTCGGCACAGGGATGATGGTAGACATCTTGAAGCAGGCAGGGACCACTGACTCCGCCAGTGATTGGTTAAATATGGCGGTGAACACAGGGGCCAGCTGGTTGGCACAGGTCTTGAGTATACGTCCTGTTATGCCATCTGGGCCAGCAGCCTTCCTGGTGTTCACCTGCATAAATGCTCTTCTCACACTGTGTTCCGACAACGAGAGAGCGTCCCCCCCCCCTCGCGGTTGC
>NC_140181.1:91811938-91854028 GCF_963971535.1 Notolepis coatsorum | reverse complement strand
CCACCTCTGCTTTCCTCTTCATCTTTCATCCTCCCATTAGGAAACACATGGGAGGAAAAAAGTGTTGAACTGTTAAAAATGTTCTCTATGAAACCTCTCTGCCACCGGTAATGAGGGTGATCTGGGGTGAGGAGGTGTAAGTGCGTGCGCGGGCGCGCGGGCGTGCGTGTGTGTGTGTGTGTGTGTGTGTGTGTGTGTGTGTGTGTGTGTGTGTGTGTGTGTGTGTGTGTGTGTGTGTGTGTGTGTGTGTGTGTGTGTCTGCGTGTGTGTGTGAGTGAGTGCATGTGTGTGTGTGTGTCTCCACAGGGCCCCAGTGATGGACAGAGTGTCAGTGGTACAGAGGGCCCCTTGTGCTTCACCTAACACTCATAGTGATGACTGAGACTCCTCTCTCACCGTGTGTCTGTGTGCGTGTGTGGATGACTTTATATGTATGTGTGTGTAGGTGCATCTGTCCATGTGTGTGTGCACATGTAAGTGTGTCTGTCCATGTGTCTGTGTGTGACGCGCCTGTGTCTATATGTGTGTAAGCGTCGGTGCAATATTGGCTTGAGTGTGTATGTGTGCATGTGTGTGTGCACAATACATGTAAGTGTGTCTGTCCATGTGTGTGTGTGTGTGTGTGTGTGTGTGTGTGTGTGTGTGTGTGTGTGTGTGTGTGTGTGTGTGTGTGTGTGTGTGTGTGTGTGTGTGTGTGTGTGTGTGTGTGTGTGTGTGTGTGTGTGACGGACGTGCATGTGTCTCTATGTGTATGTGTCTGTGCAATATTGGCTTGTGTGTGTGTGTGTGTGTGTGTGTGTGTGTGTGTGTGTGTGTGTGTGTGTGTGTGTGTGTGTGTGTGTGTGTGTGTGTGTGTGTGTGTGTGTGTGTGTGTGTGTGTGTGTGTGTGTGTGTGTGTGTGTGTGTGTGTGTGTGAAGAACAGAAAACGGAGGGAGAGAAATAAAGAGAGTGGAGGAAGAGTGATGAGAGATACTGTTGACAGAATATTCAGCTGAAATAATGCTCCACTGAGACTTACGCATACCTTACACACATCTCTTTATTTTTACTCTGAGAGAGAGGCAGAGAGAGAGAGAGAGAGAGAGAGAGAGAGAGAGAGAGAGAGAGGAGAGAGAGAGAGAGAGAGAGAGAGAGAGAGAGAGAGAGAGAGAGAGAGAGAGAGAGACAGAGAGAGAGAGAGAGAGAGAGAGAGAGAGAGAGAGAGAGAGAGAGAGAGAGAGAGAGAGAGAGATCGGGAGGGAGAGAGAGAGTGCAAGAGAGGCATCATCACCTTCAGTTGAACTTGAGCTCAACTCAGTTTTTGTACCACTCCTGCAAAGTATATGATCTTTTGACACTAGTTCGATCCCCGGTACTAACAGGACTGGGTATTACATCTATGGTGTCTACTCTCTCTGCCAAAGTGTCTGTGTGTAAGACACTGAACCCCACACCCCAGTCTGCACTGCAGGCGACCCTGCGCTCTGATGTCTTTTAAGAAATGTATATGATGTGTGAGGGACTGTGTATGTGTATCTGGGAGGGACAAGAGGACTGTATATGTGTATCTGGGAGGGACAAGAGGACTGTGTGTATCTGGGAGGGACAAGAGGACTGTGTGTATCTAGGAGGGACAAGAGGACTGTGTGTATCTGGGAGGGACAAGAGGACTGTGTGTATCTGGGACGGACAAGATAACTGTGTGTAACTAGGAGGGATGTTAGGAGTGTGTGTAATTAGGAGGGATATTAGGACTGTGTGTAATTAGGAGGGATATGAGGACTGTGTGTAACTAGGAGGGATATGATGACTGTGTGTAACTAGGAGGGATATGAGGACTGTGTGTAACTAGGAGGGATATGAGGACTGTGTGTAACTAGGAGTGATATGAGGACTGTGTGTAACTAGGAGTGATATGAGGACTGTGTGTAACTAGGAGGGATATGAGGACTGAGGAGTGATATGAGGACTGTGTGTAACTAGGAGGGATATGAGGACTGTGTGTAACTAGGATGGATATGAGGACTGTGTGTAACTAGGAGGGATATGAGGACTGTGTTTAACTAGGAGGGACATGAGGACTGTGTTTAACTAGGAGAGATACGAGGATTGTGTGTAACTAGGAGGGACATGAGGACTGTGTTTAACTAGGAGAGATACGAGGATTGTGTGTAACTAGGAGGGATATGAGGACTGTGTGTAACTAGGATGGATATGAGCACTGTGTGTAACTAGGAGGGATATGAGGACTGTGTTTATCTAGGAGGGACATGAGGACTGTGTTTAACTAGGAGAGATACAA
Organism: Notolepis coatsorum; assembly: GCF_963971535.1. Taxonomy (NCBI): domain Eukaryota; kingdom Metazoa; phylum Chordata; class Actinopteri; order Aulopiformes; family Paralepididae; genus Notolepis; species Notolepis coatsorum. Next base: position 91,851,746 of record NC_140181.1, on the reverse strand, counting down.
GGATTGTGTGTAACTAGGAGGGACATGAGGACTGTGTTTAACTAGGAGGGATATGAGGACTGTGTAACTAGGAGGGATATGAGGACTGTGTGTAACTAGGAGGGATATGAGGACTGTGTGTAACTAGGAGGGATATGAGGACTGTGTGTAACTAGGAGGGATATATATGAGGACTGTGTGTAACTCAGAGGTATATGAGGACTGTGTGTATCTAGGAACGATATGTGTGGAAAGACAAATTTGAACTGCCCTCTGTAAATTTTAAGTAAACTTTGTGAAATTGTGGAGAGAATAGCGAGGGTTGGCAGGTTCGTAGTACGGTCCAACCTCACTGTAGTGGGAAAATAGGGACGTAAAACGAAAATGATGATGATGATGATGATGATGATGATGATGATGATGATGATGATGATGATGATGATGATGATGATGATGATGATGATGATGATGATGATTATGATGATGCTGCAGGGTGTGTCTCATGTTTTCCCCGTTCTTGTATTGCTTCAAATCCTGCAATACCAACTGCAGGATAAATACACAGGACTGTTGTATGAAGTCCGACGACTCGATCCAAGCTTGCAGTACTACTACAATTCCTCCCCTCCAGAGAGGAATAGTTCGGAAACCCCACATTTACTCTACCTAATTTTAGCATTTAGCATTTTTGTACATTTTAGTTTTTGTATATTGTATGTTTTGTATGTTTTACTCCATTACTCTTTACTGTATGAAGCACAATCTCACAATGTACCTTATATGTGACAAAAACTTGACACAAAACTTTAAACGTGAAACTTGAAACCCTGCAATTGATGGAAACCACTGTTTTGTGTGTGTGTGTGTGTGTGTGTGTGTGGTGTGTGTGTGTGGTGTGTGTGTGTGTGTGTGTGTGTGTGTGTGTGTGTGCGTGTGTGTGTATCTGAGTGGGTATTCATGTAGGTGCATATCCGTCTGCACGCTCGATTTAATGCAGGCGTGTGTGTGCAATAAGCAAAATCCACCAATGTTTTCATCGAAATGAAGTGATCCATCTTGCAATATCAAACAAGTCCTATTATTCTACAGTAGTAGCAGATGTTGGGTTCCTTACTGTAGAAACCAGATGTGTCGCTGTCACATCACACATGTTCCGCATTGCAGCGTCAGTATTAAGAGTCAGAATTCTCTTTAAAGGCTTTCAGAACCCCATTCCAGAATTATCTACTGTTCTGGAAGCGTCTTTGATCTAGCTTAGGGCTTATATACACATATAAAACCTGTATATACACACACATGCACACAGACACACACATACACATAAAAACACTATACTTGTATCATACACACACACACACACACACACACACACACACACATACTGTACTTGTCCCACACATGCACGCACGCACGCACGCACACACACACACACACACACACACACACACACACACACACACACACACACACACACACACACATACACACACACACACACACACACACACACACACACACACACACACACACACACACACACACACACACACACACACACACACACACAACAAACACACACACACACACACACCACACACACACACACACACACACACACACACACACACACACACACACACACACACACACACACACACCAATCATGAAGCAGATCCATTCCAGGCTTCATGGTGGCCCCTCTCTAAGAACCGTACTTGGCTGATTTATCCATAATCCTCCATAAAGACTTTTATAAAGAGTTTTATTGATATGAATTAACGTGTTTTCTTTTCTCTCATCTGTCTTTTCCTTTACTTTCTTCTCTTGTCCTTTTTTCTCACTCTGTGTTCTACTTTTATTTGCATCCTCCTTTCTCTCTCTCTTCCCTCTTTGCTCCCTCCCTCCCTTTTTCTTTCTGTATTTCGCCCTCTCTCCTGTTGCCTTCACTCTACACTTTCTATCTTCTCCCTTCCTGCCCCCCCCCCCCCCTCTCTCTCTCTCTCTCTCTCTCTCCTCTCTCTCTCTCTCTCTCTCTCTCCTCTCTCTCTCTCTCTCTCTCTCTCTCTCCTCTCTCTCTCTCTTTCTCTCTTCTCCCTTTCCTCGTCTGTCTCCTTCCTGCTCCCCACCTCCCTCTTCATCTCTCTCCCCCTCTTCTCTCCATCTATCTCCATCTATCTCGTCTCCAGACCTGGCGTCCGCCAACAGGTCGTCCATCTTCAAGCGGTCACCGCGGCGACCTCCTCTGTGTCGGCGGTCTTCCTGGACGAGTACCACCGCGACCGTCAGTTCCTGGGAGGGCGGGACGTCCTGTACTTCGCTCACCCTGGGCCCCACCAACACTGAGTCCAAGGAGGTGAGGAGATATGTTTCCAGACTAACGACACACTCTCAGAGTATCAGGGCAGATCGTTTAGGGTCCCTTCTTTTTTCTTTTTTTTTTATCCACTTTTTCTCCCATTTTTCTATATTTTCTCCCATCCCAATTTCGTATCATCCAATTCAACCCTCCCCTGTCACGAACGCTGTTTCTTGCCTCCCACAAGCCGGCTGCAATGTGGACTAAGTCATACATAGCACAAGTCCCCTCCGGTACTTGAGGTAACAGCAGTCGCATCTTTTCACCTGCGCAGCTCGATCTCTCAGTGGCGAGGAGTAACGCGTGGGAGGCTCACGCTGCCCCCGACACTTCCTGATTCTACTGTGCAGGCGCACCAACCGACCTGTAGGAGTCGCTGTCCACAACGCCCGATCCCCACCCATCAGTTTCCCACCCCCTAATACGGCCAATGTGTATTAGTATGAATGACCAGCTAAACTGAAAGCAATGTGGAGCGCTGGGCTCGAACAGGCGAGCCCAGCGTCTCCACATTCGTGGCGAGCGCCTTGCCCACTACGCCACGTAGCCGCCCGTTTAGGGTCCCTTCTTTTAAAGATGACGTTTATTTTTGACACATCCCTTTAATTTCGAATAGGGCGGTCAATATTAACGTGTACATTGTGGCAATTCTTATGAAAACCTTGACGCAGGATGTTCTTTTTTTAAACACAATCTAGGCCTATAGTCCACACGTACATGGGTATCTTTCAAAATAATCCTGTCCACAACAACAGTGTTTGAGAAGATCTCTCAGTCCTCACAACAACACAAAAACACTCACATGAGAAGATGTGGGTGGGAAGCTGCAAGGAGCTCTCCATGGTCCTGATTGCAGAGAAAATTCTCAAAGATAACATATAATGTAAATGGTAAATGGTGCATTTATATACAGTCTTTCCACTGAGAAAACACATTTGAAGTAGCAGTAGTCTGTAATCGTAGTTATCTCTGTTAATAAATCAAATCAAATGTATTTGTAAGGCCCGACACCTTAATGTTCCCATGGGCCGGACACATCTTCTTTAACAAGTCAAGAAGAAACATCACAATAAATCAAGAACAAAACAAAAACACCATGAAATCCTAAATAAAATGTTAAATAAATAAATGAATAAATGAATGAATGCAACACTCCCAGACATACTGTACCCCACGCAAAGGTAAGGAAAAACTCACTAAAAAACCTAGCAATAGGAAAAAAGCACCACAGGCAATGTGGAGGCGAGAAACCTTAGAAGGGCCGTTCAAGGGGGAATTTCCCTTCTTAGATGTCGGTGATAGTAGTGTTGCTATAAAACAGGCGAAACAGTTGGTAAGCATGTACATATATGTGTAATGAAACACAAATAAGTACATGCAATAGCAACTGGGGTACATAAGAACATTTTGAAAGATTGAAAATAGAGCTGATGACGGATCCATTTGAGGTATGGGGCGGCGTAAAGAGGATTGCATCCTCCCGGCTATCATCACAGGACGTCCACCATAACATTGCTGATCCCAGGTTGTTTAATATAACGCTAGCGACATATCACTCTGTCTGTCAACAAAACAACTGCTACACGAGAGAAGCTTGTATTCACAAAATGGATCACCATTCAACGTGATTGAAGACCACAGCCTCTACAGATGCATTTTGCTATGGAATTTCATGGTGATTTCATTGTGATTAATCACATTCATAAAAGAAATTATTGTTTGACAACACACATTTCTAATCCTAATTCCAATTGGATTTGCAAACATCATCGAAATGCATTCTGTTCTCTGCTCTGATCTCTTTAGAACAATGACGTGTTTTCCTGTTTTCATGTGCATTTCTACCAGTGGCGTCCTTTCACTGAACGGCAAGGTATGGCGAGGAGGTGGGTGTGGGGGGGGGGGGGGTTAAGGGTGGGTTTCCCCCCCTTGGTGATTTTTTTGTCAAATCAGCTGTGCAATAGTCACTTTTGGTGAGTTGTTTCTATACAATTCAGTTATATGACATTTAGGTATGACACAGGACTACACAAGCATTTTTAGTATAGAAATGTGTCAACAGACTAAAGCACGGAACCACAATATTTTGCATACGAATTATGCAGAATGTAATATCATAACTGTCTATTACTTTTCTTGCACCCACCTATATCGCCTGGCCTTCCCTGACTCACTTTGACTCTTGCCGTACTTGTTGACGTGTTGTTCTGTTTTTCCTTTGTCTATCCGTTGATTTTATTTAATTTTTCTGTTTATTTTATACTTTTCTTTGTACTTAGCTTAGCTATGTGAAGCACTTTGGTTGACAAGCGTCATGTTTAAACATGCTATACAAATACATTTGATTTATTGATTGATTGATTGCAATTGAGCCAATTTTCCTTAGGTACGGTTTTGAGGTGTGTGTTCAACAGAATGTAGTATCAAAAACACATTCACAAAAAGTATGGGTTACTGAATTCTGAACTGAACTATTATAATCACTAAGCCAGACCTTACCTGTGTCCCTGTATCACTTGTCTCTGCTGCCCTTTGATAAAAAAACGTCCCTATGTCCATTTTCCTTTTTTTTGGGCATATTTCAGTTAGTCACAGTAAAAGTCACATAGTAAAAGTGAGATAATTGACAATATCAAAACATGCTAGGGCTGTACCGAATAGTTCGAAGCTTCGTTCATAATGTTGACATTCGAATTCTAAATCAACATAAAAAATTGTAAAAAAAAAAGAAAAAAAAATTATTAATTTTTTAATTTTTTTACATTTTTATTTGCCAAGGTATGGCGAGTGCCATACCTTGCCATACCAAATGGACGCCCCTGATTTCTACCAATACCTCTGTTTCAAAAGAGATAAACTCACACTGTGAGAATTACAACACTGATATAAAATAATCCACACACATTCAACGTTTTTGTCCTTGAACCGCCATTAGGTCCTACTGAATCCCACCTCAGTGAGGACTGCTGTCCTTCCCTGCCTAAACATGTACGCTATCTTATACACCCCCTCTGGCTGCAACACCTGTATTGTGAGGTTTTGCCCGCTGCTCACCACCTTTTCTCTGTTTCTTTAAGCCTATACTGTTTATTTTCCCTTCTCACTCACTCTCTCTAGCCCCCACCCTCTCGTTCTTTACTCTCGTTTACTCTCAGTGGCCACACCTGGACTATTATCAATTACCTCTCGCACCTGTGGTGGCAGGCTAATTAGTTCCCCTGTGGGCTTTAAATACCAGGGCTCTTCCCCTCGTTTGGGGGTGGGGTCGTGTTGTATACTTGCCGAGTCATATTCTCTAAACATCTAGACTCTTTCGGGAGATCCTCTGTCTGCCTATGCTGTTCCATTCTCCGGCGTCGAGATGTTTGCTCCAGCCTTCGCCAGCTGTCGCCGTTGCCTGTGGGGGAGACTGGTCTGCGCTCCCTGTACTTCCACGGGAGGCACCCCAGCGTTCCACTGCAGACCCCCGCGCAGCTGTTCGTCCTGACGCACATCCAGACCAGCGCAGACGCTCTCCAGTCCTCAGCGCGCAACGCGCATCTTCCAAGGACGCTCGAGCTTGGCACGCTCTCCAGACCAGCGCGCAACGCGCATCTTCCAGACCCTCGAGCTTGGCACGCTCTCCAGACCTCAGCGCGCAGACGCGCATCTACCAGACCTTCGAGCTTGGCACGCTCTCCAGACCAGCGCAGACGCGCATCTTCCAGACCTTCGAGCTTGGCACGCTCTCCAGACCAGCGCGCAACGCGCATCTTCCAGACCCTCGAGCTTGGCACGCTCTCCAGACCTCAGCGCGCAGACGCGCATCTACCAGACCTTCGAGCTTGGCATGCTCTCCAGACCAGCGCAGACGCGCATCTTCCAGACCCTCGAGCTTGGCACGCTCTCCAGACCTCAGCGCGCAGACGCGCATCTACCAGACCTTCGAGCTTGGCACGCTCTCCAGACCAGCGCAGACGCGCATCTTCCAGACCTTCGAGCTTGGCACTCTCTCCAGACCTCAGCGCGCCGACGCGCATCTTCCAGACCTTCGTGCTTGGCACACTCCTCCACGCAGACGCACCAGATGCCTCTCTCGGTTCCGGTGCGCACTCAAGCAGTGGCGCACCACTCTGTTCCTCGGCTCGGACAGCCAGCTACCCGGTGGCGACACCCTCGCCGCCGCTGCTGTTCCTGCACCATTACGCATACGCCTGGGTGAGTTTTGATTGTTAAGTCACTCATCCAGCGTGTTGCCTCCTGGGTGAGTTTTGATTGTTAAGTCACTCACCCAGCGTTGTGCCTCCTGGGTGAGTTTGACTGTTAAGTCACTCACCCAGCGTAATGCCTCTGTTTTGTTCTCTCGTGGATATTATCACTCCACGTTGTGGCGCACCACTCTGTCCTCGGCTCGGACAGCCGGCTTCCCGGTGGCGACACCCTCGCCACCGCCGCCTGTTCCAGCACCACTCTGTCCTCGGCTCGGACAGTCGGCTACCCGGTGGCGACACCCTCGCCACCGCCGCCTGTTCCAGCACCACTCTGTTCTCGGCTCGGACAGCCAGCTACCCGGTGGCGACACCCTCGCCGCCGCTGCTGTTCCTGCACCTTTACGCATACGTCTGGGTGAGTTTTGACTGTCTAGATCATCTCCGTTTTCGTGTGTTTCTAACACTGAAGAATTACCACCTTTTTAATCTGACAGTCACTCACCCAGCGGTGTGCCTCTGTTTGTTTCACTTGGATATTATTTTGGACGTTACATCTCCCACTGTGTGTTTGTTCACACCAAAGATAGTATTCTCTTTGTATTTGTTTTGGTACTTTGCTCTTTGTGTATTTTTCACGAAGATAGTTTTACTTTGTTTAACTTTGGTATTTGGACTGGTCACCTCTCCTGCATCTGCTCTGTTTTTCCCCTTTGTACATTAACCCTCTCCTCTCTCCCTCTCGGCCGCCGTTACCCACCTCGGAGATCTGCCGAGAGAGTTCTGCAGAGCGGCCCAGGTGTTCCCACCAGTCCTCCCTGTCCCCAGCCCGCCTCCGCGGGCCTCTGTCCCTAGTTCTCCTAGTCCCTAGTCCTCTGTCCCTAGTTCTCCTAGTCCCTAGTCCTCTGTCCCTAGTTCTCCTAGTCCCTAGTCCTCTATCCCTAGTTCTCCTAGTCCCTAGTCCTCTATCCCTAGCTCTCCTAGTCCCTAGTCCTCTGTCCCTAGTTCTCCTTGTCCCTAGTTCTCCTAGTCTCTAGTTCCTCTGTCCCTAGGCGTTCCCTTAACCTTCCCTTAGGCGTTCCCTTACCTTCCCTTTGTGTTCCCTTTTCCTGCCCGCCTCTTAAAGGCACTTTACCTTCCCCTCTTGTGTTATTTCCAGTGTTTTGTGTTTTCTCCCTTAAAGGGACAGTGCCCTTTTTCCCTGTTCTCAATAAATATCTGTTTCTTGGCAAACCATCATACCTGTCTTGTGTTGTGCGATTGGGGTCGGTTACAAACCATAACATGTATAGAACTTACAACGAGTCATAAATCAAGCATGTTTTCTCATGTTTCACGTGCTACTGTAATACATGCTCATAAATGTGCCTTCAAACACTTAGGCCTCATACAGAACTAAATGTGCCTTCAAGGCCTCATACTTAACTAAATGTGCCTTCAAACACTTAGGCCTCATACAGAACTAAATGTGCCTTCAAGGCCTCATACTTAACTAAATGTGCCTTCAAGGCCTCATACTTAACTAAATGTGCCTTCAAGGCTTCATACAGAACTAAATACTTAACTAAATGTGCCTTCAAGGCCTCATACAGAACTAAATACTTAACTAAATGTGCCTTCAAGGCCTCATACAGAACTACATACTTAACTAAATGTGCCTTCAAGGACTCATACATAACTAAATATACTTAACTAATTGTGCCTTAAAGGACCCATACATTATTGGGGCGCCCTCGTGGCGCATACCATAGTGCCTCGCGCACCTACGCGGCCGACCCGGGTTCGATCCCAGCTCCCGTCGTTATTTGTCGCATGTCCTCCCCACCTCTCCTCCCGCTCGCCCTCCTCTCTGTCGGTCCTGCGTGACCAATAAAAACTGTAAAAATGCTAAAAAATTATTAAAAAAAAGGACCCATACATTAATAAATAAATAACTGTTTTGACAACTGCTTTTGGTTTCTCAAAACCAGGTTTTTTTGCAGGGGCTAAGATCTTTATTAACGTTAGGTTATGACTATAACCAAGTTCTGTTAACACTAGTGGACGCTCAGCGTCTCATTGCATATATCTCGCTTCAGCATATATACACTGAATAAATTTCAAAATGTACCTTTAAATGCCAGCATTCATCTGGCCACACCCCCATCCGCTTACCTATATAAGCAGGGGTGGTGCCACACACTCATCTCCTTCCCAACAAATTTCACCACAATGAAAAATCAAGGGCCGCAGCGGCGTCTAGATGCTGAGCGTCCACTAGTGTTAACAGAACTTGGTTATAGTCATAACCTAACGTTCTGTATCACACTAGCTCCCGCTCAGCGTCTCATTGCATAATAGGAGCTGAGCGGGAGCTAGAAGCTCGACAAATACACCTCGCTGAAAGCCCCCCACAACCATCAGAACAGGGAGGGCCGAGCCCCCCCGACCCCCCCTAATGGAGGGCACCCCCCCTATTAGAGGTTTCCCGGGAGGGCGACGGACCCGACCGTGCGAAGAGGCACTCAAGCAACTCAACGCACAGGGTGAGCAGACCGTGGCCTGACCCCACAACTACACACATGCACAACCCGCATGCCACCCGGGAACGAACGGAGGGAACAACCTCGTTACTGCCCCCTAGAATCACGGGGTCAAGGGTAAACCCAACCCCGTGGCAAGGCCGTAGCAGCGGAGCGTGAAGGAAGACCCATACCCACCAAAGGGACTGGACCCCCTGGAACGGGGGCCCGGAGAAGTCCATGATGCCAGCATCAAGACCCCACCAGGTGGGCACTTGGTGACCCCGCCCCCCACATCGCCAGCATATTCTGACAAAGGCCCCTCAGCCGAGCGGGCCCTGTCCCCCCAACAGTACACCGCCTGGCACACTGACCCTGCAGAACAGGCAGTCAGCATGGCCGTAAGCACACAAAAAAGGTTAACCAACGGAAGCAGGCAGCGCACCGGGGAAAAACAGGCAACAGGCTGTTAACCCTAGCCTGGAGACTGCGGACGAGACAGGCGCCAGAGGGGACAGCTGAACACAGCCGCCCCGGCGGAAGGGGCGTATGCTGGCGTTGTTGCATGACCAAGCCTCCATTTAAAAACCCCCACCCATAGGGGTTGAGGCAGAGAAGGCTGACACGATTGGCAGACGTCATGAACGTGCAGGGGCACCCTCAACCGGGTAACCCGGGAGTTGACACTGCTCCAACACACCAGGGAATCAACCACCTTGGTGTTACCCAATGCGGTGGTTGTTCCTATAACCCCTCAAGAAAAAACTCCAAAACACACCTGCGGGTATACACCGGCTATACCGCAGTACAAGTGTTTCAGTTTTCAAAAAAGGGTTAACCCAGGCCTACGGGTCGATGAAACATGACTTCGGACCGGGCCCGGCGATACGGGAAGCACAGGGTCACCAGAGGAGGTCAAAGACCACCCCAACAGGCCCCTCTTCGCCATGCGTGAGAGAGGAGCGAAAAATAATGGAGAACCAGCCCCAAGCACACCGTACTTGGTATTCCCAGGCGGTCTCCCAACCAAGTACTAACCAGGACCAACCTGTGTAGCGGCCGAGATCTGACGAGATCGAGCGTGTACAGGTTGGCATGGCCGTAAGCCATTACGACAGTGCTGAGTAAAACATTTACCCAACCAGGGTCTCCATAGCGCTTAACCCTGTGACACCCGGACCGACCTGGCATTTTTCCCCCTGAAAAAAGCCCAAGTCCCTCAGGGTACCAGAACAGCAGATCTGCATCCCCGGCGGACAACGGGTTCAACTGATCCGGACCAGCGTGACCAGAACCAGTCCCGTGCCCTAACCACGCCGACATGCCTACTCCAGGAGAAGGGGCAGATATGCGTGTTGATCTTAAACATGAAAAGAAGGCGCCACCCAGACGTTCGGGCGAACCGCGCCCGGTGGCCCACCCCCAGGGCGTGAGACCCCTCTACATATGTTCAGATCCATTCCGTCATCATCCCCCAGATATGAACAAGAATCCGTCGATAACCAAACCATGTCTCGGATTTGGTCGTCGGAAGAGGAAAAAACCTCCATCCCAGTTGCTTTATAAAAACGCCGTTTTAACCTCAAGCAACCAAGGCGTGCCAGTCAGTCGCCTGTTTACAGAACACCCCGAGCTAGCACTATACGTGCGTCGGGACACACCCACATCAATGAACAGGCTATTTAGACCTGTCATTGAATCCCCAAGGCGCCCAGAGGAACGACAAGAGGGGTGTGACACTTCCTAACTCCAACTCTTTTTAATAGAAAAGCAGGAAGCATCAACAGTATGTATCCCAGTCTACACAGCCGGGGGTAAAAATGTTTCACATTTTTACATCCCACCACCCTCCCATAGGAAGGAGACGGGAATCCCCAGAGAGACTTCCCACGCGAGCTGTACAGACTGAAAAGAATATATTGCACCTTGAGCCATGTAAAAAATTGGTTTTAGGGCTCTCCGGGGAGGAGGCACTGAACCCATACACACTCAATAATCGAATTGAATCGAATACATACACAATAGAGTAGGACTCCTTCTTGAGGGTCCACTCACCTTGACAATCTGAGAAGGAGGCTCTGTACTCTGAAGGAGGCTCCCTCACATGGAAGGAGGAGTCCCAACTCACAGAAGGCCCGAATAGGAGCTTGGTGAGGAGGAGCCCTGACCACCCCCCCAAAACAGATCCATCACATGGACCTGAACAGAACACGGAAGTCCTACCAACAGAGACGCGCACAGTGACGTCTCTATGGCGGGGGAATTTCTGCGGTGCACACGCCCAATATTCCAGGCCGTGGGACCAGGAAACTCCCTCCCACCCCCCCCCCCCCCCCCTCACCCTGTAACGTGCCGAACCGCAACGTGACAGGAACCTTGAAGGACAGGGGGTTTACCCCTGACCAACAGAAAAAAGGGGGGAGGAAAGGTTACCAGTTCACCCCTTTACGACCCCACACCCATGATACGATGTAATGACAAAAAGAGAGTATGACACAGTCATAGTCAGCTCCATGAAGCGTCTGACAGCTTCACACAGCGCATGAGCTAACCTGCTATCTGATTTTTACTAAGGAAAAAACACAGAATAGAGAGGGCTCTCCAAGAGCCCCGGTATCAAACTTACACATGTGCTTCTGTGGCCAGTCCAACCCAGTTGTAGGTCACATGACACACACAACCCATCATCACCTACAAAAAATGGCAAAAACACTCTACAGAGGAATGCCGTTTTTCATAATGAGAGAATACATAATTCTCGATTAGTATCGGCCACAGGCCTTGCTAAGCACACACGAAAGCGACCAAACAATCTTTTCTGTTAGGAAAATAAAGTTTCTCCAGCAGTTGTAGCACAACCTCAGCAATCAAGCTAAGGGTTACATCGCATCCCTACCACACAGTGACACAATGTAGTGCAACAACATGTCTGATAGGAGGATGAAGAAGTCCCCGGCCAGCATCGCCGCTCCAACCCGTCGCTACGGTCCCCTTTGTTGACGCAATCCTTGCCGTCCTGGCTCAGGGCAGGGTCGACGAACATCCTCTGTCAAAGATGACGTCGTAGTCAAGAGTGTTAAAACATGTTATAATCAAAGCACGTTCAACAGAGTAGCATTAAGCTAACGGCCGCTCCAACCGTCGGTCGCTACCGCCCCTGCCCGCGAGACGCCGAGCGAACGGCGCACGCGACCAGTGGGGAGCTTCGAATCCCCCCCCGCCTCTCCCCGTGAGGGAGAGGGGAGTTGGGAACCGCGGCGGCGCGCGAGGGGCCGGAGCCACCCCGCGCTGGGCCTCGGCCGATAGCAGCAAGCTAACGTTTCCTAGCCTAGCCAGGTAGGCCACCTACTCACCTAGTGATCACAGCAGGCTAGCGCCGCAGCTAACAGCTGACTGGCTAACAGTAGGCCACCACTAGCACGTAAGCTAAGCAGCGATAGCAGCAAGCTAACGTTTCCTAGCCTAACCTAGATAGGCCACCTAGTGATCACAGCAGGCTAGCGCCGCAGCTAACAGCTGACTGGCTAACAGTAGGCCACCACTAGCACGTAAGCTAAGCAGCTATCACCTGAACTTGTACACAATGATATAACACTCACCCAGACAGGCCGCCGTTCTGAAACCCTCCTCACTTTTTAAGAGAAAAGAGAAACAAGATGTTAACACAGTTTTACAACGGTGATTTTACCAACACCCGACGGAGCCAGCACAATACCCAACTGGCCTGTGTAGCTGACTTTGAACACAGATCTTCCGCTAATGAACATCTATGCCCATATCTCCTCGTGAGGGAATACTCTCATTTGGATATGAAAGATGGGGCCTAACACGGTGACAGAGAGACATCCACTCGTCCAGAAAACACAGGGATCACCAGTGTTAATGGTCGTGGCCCACTAGTTAAACTATAATGGGCTTCAGATCAAGGTCTTCCGCTGCTGCCTAAGAGGCTGAACAAAAGACCTTACTCTGGGGCCGGTGTTCGTAAACATTGTCAGTTAGCCCCCATAGCACTAACAGACAAGTGGAGCCGCAAGCAAACAGTACTCACCCAACCTGAAACCCACCGCTTCTCACAACAGCGGCGCGTCCTACAGTTCAGCTGTGTCCTGAAAGGTTTCACCCCAACCAACACAGCAAGGAACTGCAGTTGAGAGGCATGCAGCGGCGTGCTCCCAATACGAAAACCGGTGGAGGATTTTAGAATGATCACCATCTTCCAAACACTCCAGTGACGAAGACAATATCGCCGTATTTTCTCGAAAATAGTGAGAGAGAAAATAAAGATTATGATGTCAACGTATCTCCTTGTTCTTCCTTTCCTCGTAAACATTGCTCTTCCAGACAATATTTTTCTCCACGTCAAGTGGGCATATGAGCAACACGTTGCTTGTGATGAAATTTGAGAAGGAGATGAGTGTGTGGCACCACCCCTGCTTATATAGGTAAGCGGATGGGGGTGTGGCCAGATGAATGCTGGCATTTAAAGGTACATTTTTAAATGTATTCAGTGTATATATGCTGAAGCAAGATATATGCAATGAGACGCTGAGCGGGAGCTAGTGTGATACAGAACTCACCGTGGGTGTGTACAGTGAATCAGCTGTGGCAAAATGTTCTGCTCTCCATCACGTCATGTAGACTCGCACCCACTGCACTGCAACCATTCCAAACTTGTCTACTAACTAATCTGAAGTGTTTCGTTTTTAGCTTCACGGTGAACCCTTTCACAACCACACTACAGAAGGTTAACCCTTTCACTACCACACTACAGAAAGTTAATCCTTTCACTACCACACTACAGAAGGTTAACCGTAGTGAAAGTGTTAAGACAAAATGAGACCGAGGGAAAGATACAGAATATAATGTATCTGGGCAACAAGAGGTTGCGATGAAGTCAGTACAGACATGTTGAGCCGTCCATCACTTGTCCAATGTTGTCGATGTTGCCCAAAGGTTGTCCTGTTTATCACCGCCATAACAAGCAGGGTCCTGTGGTCTTCGTACCTTGTGGATTTGCTTTGAAAACCGCTAAACTACAACTTTTCCAAAACCTTTCCAAATCTTCAAGTCTGTATGAGGCCTTATTGAACATCATGCTTTGTCTTGCAATGACTCCAAAAAGATCATTCATACGCCATAACTGTATTTCAGCAGACTTCCAGTATCATCCTTTATTTATAGTGTAATTTAATAAGCATCAAGCACCATCTAGGCAGGGAACGACAATTAAATAAAAAAGCACCCTCTGAACACTGAACACTGAACACCTGTAAAATTACAGCCTGTCATCAATCAACCTTGGCGGTGGCATTTTGACTGTTTTTCTGTGTACTACACTTTAACACACGTGTATTTTGAAGGGAGCATGATCAAATACACACCGCCGCGCTTTGACTCCCAGGGAAGACGTGAAAAACAGCATATGACCCAGAAATGTTACACCATCACTGTATTTCATGACAAACAAGCATCAAAGACCCTCTTTTGGATGACAGGGAGAGAAGATGAATCATATTGGAGCCTGCTATGCCTGGGTGTGCCTCAACAAGGATCCAGAAGGACATTTCTTTAAGAGTAACAGTAAAGTTTGTGTAACTTACACCGGGCAACAGTGGCTCAGGAGGTAGAGCTGTCGTCTGGTAATCAAAAGGTTCCCGGTTTAACTAGTCAGTGTTACAAATCTTTATTCAACTCAGTCCGTTTGCCTTATACTAATTCACTTCCATGTATTTCAAAACATGAACACTATCCGTGGTGAAAAGGTGGAATAGAGACATTTAACATGTCAGTATTAACGTGCTGGCTCAGTATTCAATACCAGTATTATACTGCTGTCCATAGTAGTGAAAGATAACAGTGTTCTTCAGCCTCTAATCAGCTCGTCACCTTCTCCTCCGTGACTTTCCTCTGCGTTGTGTCATCGGTACTCGGTTAGCTCACTGGCTGTCACACACTGTATCAAACCCCGTTGGTACATCTGTAATCGGAAGAAACGACACTGGCAATGTGATCTCTTTCCTTAGATCATGATGTTTATTTTCATAAACATACTCTGCACAAGATGGAAACACAGTTCTGAAAGGTCCTTGAAGAATATATCGAATTCATTATTCTACCGTCTCTTCTGCTTTTAGTCCAATGGTGGTTGAGGCCTCGTCGTTAGCCAAAACCCTTCCCTGTTAGCCAAAGCTAACTCCCACCACCCCTCCCACCACCCTCTAGTTAGTGCTCTGTCTCTCTGTCCACGTCTGCTCGTACAGCCTTGTGTCTTAGTCTAATTTGTCTTCTGAAGAACTCACAGCTCATAACGTCTTTCCCCTAACAACGGGGGCCCGCCCCCTTTTCTCGTTACTAAGTGACACGATACCATGGCAACGGCACTTTTGATCCAAATCACTATAGCAACGGCGATGTTGATATTACCGGCATCGCTTACCCAAAACAAAACGCTGTGGCTATCAGCTGTTGCTTGCCGGCCTTGGGGCACAGCCCAAATCCTCTCTCGCTGCTATTAGTCTGCTGCTAACACACACGACTGATACTGTCCTCTTAAAACTAATATCTATATAGGTTATTCACGTTATATACACATATGAAAAACCCTGAATCTCTCAGTAGTCAATACCAGTAGTATACTGCTGTCCATAGTATCCAATACCAGTAGTGTACTGCCGTCCATAGTATTCAATACCAGTAGTCTACTGCTGTTCATAGTATTCAATACCAGTAGTCTACTGCTGTTCATAGTATTCAATACCAGAAGTCTACTGCTGTCCATAGTATTCAATACCAATAGTCTACTGCTGTTCACAGTATTCAATACCAGACTGCAAACAACAGGTGATTGTAATCAAATGATCATCATTAAATGACAGCTGTGGCCAATAAGATGTGGCACCGCGCCGTTATGACTAAAATGAATTTGTGCTTTATTCCTAATTAAAACAGCTTTTCATGCACACTGGCAGAACAATAACGTCATAAAAATGCTCCATCTGTGTTTTATCCCATTGATTTATATTAAACACAGAACAACGATAGGACTATCCTGTACTATCCCCCCTTGTGTAGTACGTGCGTGCGCGCGTGCGTGTGTTTGTGTGCGTGCATATGGTGAAGGATGATGAAAGCAGGATAAGAGGCATGGAAATGAAAGAGACTTGTAAAATAAAGTTCCTAATTTCTCCCTCCTCATACATTCTTTAATTCCCATCCATCTCTCTCTGTCACCCCTCTCTCACTTGGACGTATATAACAGATAAAACCTGGATGACCCCCCGCCCCCCCCCCTCTCTCTCTCTATCTCTCACTCTCTTTCTCTCTCTATCTTTGTCTCTCCCTTTTCTCTTTCTCTCTCCCCTCTCTCTTTATCTCTGTGTGTTTGTTTCTGTCTCCCCCCTCTCTCTCCCTGTCTCTCTCTTTCTTTGTCTCTCTCTTTCTCTCTCTCTCCTCTCTCTTTGCCTCTATTTTCCTCTCTCTCTCTCTCTCTCTCTCTCTCTCTCTCTCTCTCTCTCTCTCTCTCTCTCTCTCTCTCTCTCTCTCTCTCTCTCTCTCTCTCTCTCTCTCTCTATCTCTCTCTCTTTCTCTCACTCTCTTTCTCTCTCTATCTTTGTCTCTCCCTTTTCTCTTTCTCTCTCCCCTCTCTCTTTATCTTTGTGTGTTTGTTTCTGTCTCCCCCCCTCTCTCTCCCTCTCTCTCTCTTTCTTTGTCTCTCTCTTTTCTCTCTCTCTTTCGCTCTCTCTCCTCTCTCTTTGCCTCTATTTTCCCTCTCTCTCTCTCTCTCTCTCTCTCTCTCTCTCTCTCTCTCTCTCTCTCTCTCTCTCTCTCTCTCTCTCTCTCTCTCTCCCTCTCTATCGCTCTCCCTCTCTCTTTCTCTCACTCTCTTTCTCTCTCTATCTTTGTCTCTCCCCTTTCTCTTTCTCTCTCCCCTCTCTCTTTATCTTTGTGTGTTTGTTTCTGTCTCCCCCCTCTCTCTCCCTCTCTCTCTTTCTTTGTCTCTCTCTTTTCTCTCTCTCTTTCTCTCTCTCTCCTCTCTCTTTGCCTCTATTTTCTCTCTCTCTCTCTCCCTCTCTCTCTCTTTCTTTGTCTCTCTCTTTTCTCTCTCTCTTTCTCTCTCTCTCCTCTCTCTTTGCCTCTATTTTCTCTCTCTCTCCTCTCTCTTTGCCTCTATTTTCTCTCTCTCTCTCTCCCTCTCTCTCTCTTTCTTTGTCTCTCTCTTTTCTCTCTCTCTTTCTCTTTCTCTCCTCTCTCTTTGCCTCTATTTTCTCTCTCTCTCTCTCCCTCTCTCTCTCTTTCTTTGTCTCTCTTTCTCTCTCTCTCTCTCTCTCTCTCGCTCTCGCTCTCTCTCTCTCACTATATTTATCTCTCTTTGTCTCCCTCTTTTTTATCTCTTTCTCTTTGTTTGTTTGTCACTTTCTCTCTCTTTCTTCATCTCTTTTTTCTCTCTCTCTCTTTCTCTCTCTCCTCTCTCTCTTTTTCTCGCTCTTTCTTTCTCTCTCTCTCTTTCTCTCTCTCTATAATGGAGACGGTTTGTTGAAGCGTTGTTGTGGTTTAGCCTTAGCCTTCTGTGGAATCAGATAGTGAGGCCAGGCACTAAACAGCACAATTAAATAAAGGTGTAGAATGTGGGCATCCCTGGAGTGTTCCTCAGCCTGGTAAGAAACA
Source organism: Notolepis coatsorum (assembly GCF_963971535.1). Classification (NCBI taxonomy): domain Eukaryota; kingdom Metazoa; phylum Chordata; class Actinopteri; order Aulopiformes; family Paralepididae; genus Notolepis; species Notolepis coatsorum. The sequence goes on along the minus strand of NC_140181.1, from coordinate 91,834,056 downwards.
TACAAAACAGTGCATCTCACAGAATCTTAGCTATCAGTTTGAGACATCTATTCGTGGTGGTATTGTCTATGGTATTAGCTTTGATTGGTTGAAAAATAATATGACATGTCATTTGGTAATCTGGTAAATTTGTAAATTCTTGGTTATGTTTATTCTTGGTAAATTCTGAAAACATTAGCTGCTGCTAAACAGAAATTAAAATTTTTTTAAGGTATTATTTTTATTCTAGACAGAATGCCAAGTGTGGAGAGGCAGCAATAGCCACAGATAATGAAGGGGGGCGATACTGTACTGGTGACTTAGGTGACGTATAGTGGTGGACTGCCACAAAAGAAAATCTGCCTAGCATACATATACTTCACCACAGTGTTTAAAACAACGTTTCACCCACACAAGAACAGAACAGCCTCCGCCCACCACTGCACACAGACTGCGTCTTCTTACGGTAAATCGGGGAAAAGGAACACAACGGTTGGTTATGTAAGTGTGTTTTATGGTTTGGTGAACAGCGACCACTCAAGTCAAACGCCCCTAAAATCAACGCCTCAGCCCACCACTCTGGCAAACACAAACCATCCTTCATCCCATTCTTTCATTTAGTAAATCTCTGTCCTAAAGGAGCCGACCGCTGTGAAATCGCTGACACCGGTCTGCCAGCAAGGCCTCTGCCTACGCCATTAACAACATCCAAACAGCAAGGCCTCTGCCTACGCCATTAACACCATCCAAACAGCAAGGCCTCTGCCTACGCCATTAACAACATGCAAACAGCAAGGCCTCTGCCTACGCCATTAACAACATCCAAACAGCAAGGCCTCTGCCTACGCCATTAACAACATGCAAACAGCAAGGCCTCTGCCTACGCCATTAACAACATCCAAACAGCAAGGCCTCTGCCTACGCCATTAACAACATCCAAACAGCAAGGCCTCTGCCTACTTAACAACATCCAAACAGCAAGGCCTCTGCCTACGCCATTAACAACATCCAAACCAGCGTTAAAAGCTTTGTTGCATCATCCGCCCGTTCCACAATTAATCTGATAAACACGTTCTTAAAAAAAGCGCAGTCAAATCTGTAATTCAGATGGTCTGGTGTTCGTCTAACGCCCGCAGAGAGGCGGAGAGCAAGTAGAAGGGAGCCATTAAATCAATACAAGAGGTGCGATTGCCAGCCCATAATCACTACCGTTTCTAATAAGCACTACGGCATGTCAGATCTGGGAAGAGGCTCGATAGCCTTGATCATACTGACCCAAGAAACTAAAACAAATAACGTTTACGCCTGTGTAAATGTTTCAGATTATGCTGTAAATATTCCACTTTTCTCTTATAAACATATATGATTGGGGTTCAATATGGATCTTTTGTTTCAGGTTCAGCTTTTGTAAAACATGTACAGTTGTTTTATTTGGCCTTTACACATGGTTAGCATTGAACAAAGGCTGTATCGTTTGTTCCAGCGCTTGCAGATAACTGGTTTGTTTTTTTAAGCGTTTACTGTAGTTTTGCTTCCAATGTTTGCTTTTTCTGCATTCTCTGGTTGTGACCTGGATAGATGAGTCTTCGTTTAGCTTATGTATCGTATCTGAAGTGTAACCGAGGCCATTTGGACCCACGGTGATGCTTGGAACAAACAGAGGTCGTAGGAGGTCCTGGTTTTTTCGAACCAGGCCGGGGGGCATTTCTGTGTGTTTCCTTTGGGTACTCCGGTTTCCTCCCACACCGAATCACATGCATGCTAGGAACACTCCTGCCCTTGGCCAATATACTGGCCCAGACAACTGCCTGTGGCTGCCCACTGCTCCTATGTGGTCAGGATGGATCAAATGCAGAGGAGAGTAATATATAATATATAATAAGTAGAACTTACTTATTTTGAAATATGTATTGAAAATTAACTAACTATAGTATGTTTCAGATTCTTATCTTTTCCTAACAATGGATTTGTTCTAAGTTGCTTCACGTGGCTGACACTTCAAATACTCTGACACTTAGAATACTCCGACGATTTTTTCGCCGATTCCGACCTTCTGAAAATCATGTGATCATCCCTGATCTCCGATCACGTGATCGGATCGGGACATCCCTACTTCAAACACTCTGACACTTCAAAGACTCTGACACTTCAAATACTCTGACACTGTTATTGGGGGTTCATTAGATGTTGTGCTGTTGTGCTGTTTTTTTGGAAGATGCTTTTTTAGTCAGCGAGACTTAAGTGCGATAAGTGTATTTTGTTCTGTAAAAGTGAAAAGTCTTGTCTCAATTGCCTCTAGCTTTGAGGGACACGTGTTTTGATGTGATGATCTCTGGGCAACGATAGTCTTCAGCGTGTATTTTATATCCTAAAGCTGTAGTTTATGAACAAACACCGTCTAATCCATACTGGAGATTAGTGGTATGACGACAGAGTGATACACTACCCTGAAGCTTGACGTGAGATGATGCAGAATGTTTAGATTAGATCAGATTAGTTTCAAATGTATACAGCTCAAAGTACAGTACAACGAGAAGAAGTTTGGCATCCAACCAGAGTGCAAATGTAGCAGTAAACTGCTACAGTGCTATACAATGTACAGGTGGTTAAACGGGGTACAACATATATAAATTTGTACTACTGAGTGTAGTGCTAATCAGATGTATGTGCAGAGTTGTATTTTATAAATAGAGACAGTATGACTGGCCTGCAGCGTAAATAGTAGGATATGTACTGATATAGATATTAGGGGTGGGTACCGAATTCGGTACTTTTAAAGGTACTTACCGAAACACGTCGGACGTCGTCGGTACTACCGAGTATCGATTCATGTGAGATACCAAAAAATTTTTTAATTAAATTTAATTTTCTTTATTTTTTACCTTTTTTCTTTTCATGTCAACGTTCACACGCACAATATACGCGTACCTAGGATTTGACTTGCTTCAACAACAAGGCAGTCGGGGCAATGGCAAGCCGAAAACGGTCGAAAGTGTAGTTATTTGAAGTTTGGATATTTTTTTTTCACGACTGAGGTAGGTAGATTACATTTTTAGAGACTAAAGTACCGAAAAAAGGTACCGTTGGGTACCGGTATCGATTCACAGGTACAATCGGTTCAAATGTGAAAGGTACCCATCAGCAGATATAGTAAAGATTCAAGAGATTTGAAATGAAGGTAAAGGACTGGTAGGTGCAGGTAAGTACAGACAGGTAAGGATAGGTATATGCGGTGAGAATATATATATATATAAGGATAGGTATATGCGGTGAGAATATATATATATATATATATATATATATATATATATATATATATATATATATATATATATATATATATATATATATATATATATATATATATATATGGTACAGTATATACAGAATTATTGTATGCTATCTTACAGATCTATGGGTTATGTGCAAGTATATAGAGGGGTTATATGCAGGTATGTGACTCCGTGGCCAATGGGAGGAACACTGCCACACCATGTGACTCAGACCATGGCGAGCAAGGTCTTGATTTATAGTGGATTGATCTTAGTCATAATGCTAGATGCCTGAGTTTTTTATTGGTTTGGACCAACGCAAGCCAGGTTTCTAGACCTGGCTTCATATTAAACTCACTTTGCTCAGGCATTATCCAGATGAGCCAGCCGTCTGGATGAGGGACACGCTCTAGACATGCCCCGATTTAATAGAAAATCACTTCCAGTCAAGCATGGATAAGACTGTCTTTCCTTTAGTCGAGTCGTGGCCTGCCAAGTTTTAGACAGATCCTGATTCACAGTGACGTTCGATCTTATTCAACCGTGATATCAAGGTGTCAACAGTGTTACACCACCGCAAGCTAGGGTGTATACTATATCGAGCCAGGTTTTAGTCAGGCATCGATTCATCATGAATTAGTTCCAATCAAGAGTCTGCTGTCCTTAGTGTTTTACCCCGATAGTTCTCAGTGTTTACTGACAGGATGTTGAATAAGATAATATTCCCAGCTATGGTGCCATGCAGGGTTTTGGCTCACAGCTCAGGAGGCTTAAAATAGTTGCAGACCCAAAGATGTTGAAACATTTATAGACACAATGTGTTCGGTAAAGTGACTTACGTATTATGTGTGTTTGTGTTTGTGTTTGTGCTTGTGTGTGTGTGTGTGTGTGTGTGTGTGTGTGTGTGTGTGTGTGTGTGTGTGTGTGTGTGTGTGTGTGTGTGTGTGTGTGTGTGTGTGTGTGTGTGTGTGTGTGTGTGTGTGTGTGTGCGTGGGCGCATCTGCATGTATGTGTGAGTGACTTAGACCTTTGTGAGCCAAGATCAAGCCAAGTTCCAATTTATAGTCAGTCCATTCCAGTAGGCTGTGATAAAGTTTGATGTATTACTTGGGAGATAAACCTGTCACCAATTCCAAGTGTTGATGTGAAATTCTCTGTATTCCGAGCTACACAATGATCCCTGGACCAGCTTCATGTACTGAGCCTCTGTCTGTAACAGAACACAGTTCACATTGTCTACATTTTTCTTCATGTTCTTCTCTGGAAATGCATCAATCTCTCTTTCACTCTCACTCGACGACGCGGCACGAATACGCAAACACAGACATGTACACACACACACAAACACACATACGCACACACACACACACACAAAAACACACGCACACAGGCATGTGCGCACCCACATGAAAATCGAACACAGTCAGTCACAGAAACGCTGCCAGGTCCGTCACCCGTCCGGTTCCCGTTCTCTCTGTTAGCCAAAGCCAGTTTCCTACTGCAGAAGACAAGGCCTCACTGTGTCACAATATCCTCCTGTTAGTCACTACAGGACCACACACTTAAAGGCCTACCCTGTGGTCCAAACTTAAAGGCCTACCCTGTGGTCCAAACTTAAAGGCCTACCCTGTGGTCCAAACTTAAAGGCCTACCCTGTGGTCCAAACTTAAAGGCCAACTCTGTGGTCCAAACTTAAAGGCCTACTATGTGGTCCAAACTTAAAGGCCTACTATGTGGTCCAAACTTAAAGGCCTACTCTGTGGTCCAAACTTAAAGGCCTACTCTGTGGTCCAAACTTAAAGGCCTACTCTGTGGTCCAAACTTCAAATGGTAGCCCCTGTATTTTGACTTACAATGAGTTCATTTCTATCTACCAGACTTAACATAAAGAATATATTTTAATATTACATTATTGGGACATTACAATAATAATGCCAAAACTATTTACGTAAAAATACATAACAGATGTTAACTTTATCTCAATTACAAGCAATCTAGAGAACAAAATCTATAGAACATAATAGTGTTAATGTTTCCCATTTACCTCTGCTAGATCACTTTATCAATAAAAGTGCTATTCGAATCCATTGTAATCAAGATATGAATGGAATAAATCGGTGCGGTGAAGCGGATAGTAGTGTGAAATCCATTTCCACCGTCTGAAACCAGATCCTTATTTCATGCTGGTGAAAGACATAGCTACTTATTGATTTGGCAGAAGGCGATGGAGCCGGGAGGTTTCTAATCACAGGGCAGCTGAGTTTGTCAGCCCTAGTTTCAAATAGTTTGTTGTAAAATTGAAAAGAGAACCCAGATGGTCACAAATGGATGCTAGAGATGTAGTCCAAGATGTAGTCCGAGATGTAGCCAGAAATGTAGTTAGAGGTGTAGCAAGATATGTTGTTAGAGATGTAGAGACAAGGAGGAACTGAGATGTGGAACTCCCTTCTAGCTACTTTCATCACCAACTCTGGGAAAGTAAGCAGACCTCTCGGACTATGTGAGATGACTGGAATGAGTAAAATTGCTTATACCAGTAAAAGTAGAGGAGGCTTATTTGATTGAGCAACAGATTTGCCATGTTTAGGGTCTTAGAAACACAATGAGAGAGTAAGTAACTCTCTTACTGTCTTTGTACCGTAATACTGTGCTACTATTATTATACCACCTCCTATCTTGCTAATATGTCTATTCTACTATGGACTCAGAGTGTAACACTCAAGCTCAATATTATTTGACAAACAACGCCACTGACCCTTAGCTGGCAGAGCTGCCTCCTGGTGACATGTTGTTCACAATCTGTTAGTCACTGTAAAAGCGTCTGTAACCCAGGTTTCAGATTCATAACTATTTAGTTATAGGAACATAAATAGTTAATGCCATTGAATAAGAACATAAATAGTTAATGTTATTGGGTTATATGTATATTCATGTGAGGTTAACAACGCTTTTGACCAAATCCTTTGAATTGCCTCACTGCCCCTTTAAGTTACCTCAGAACGTGAGTTAGGTGAGCAGTTCACGCCTCGCCTCAGGCAGATGAGATTAGAGATTGACGGAGAATGACCAGATACTGAATGCTGATAGAACCGAAATGAACTAGCACCACAAAATAGTTATCAAACAGTCATAAAAGATTCCCCCAGTTACAAAACCAAAGAGGTTGTTGCTGTTAAAGAACATACCACTTCCAGAGGCGGTTTTGGTGAGTTTCATCAATATTGTGCTGTTTCATTGTCGAATATATAAAATCGCTAGCTCAATGCTAATTGGCTAACAACGTTATCCGCACGACACGAGCCACGTCGGCGAACTGTATGCTAGCTAATAATGTAGCTTCATCCTGAGTCATGCTAGCGAAGCTCCAAGCTCAATTTGGTTAAATGGAAACTAGAAAGAAACCATTTCAGAAGTACTTATAATTTTTTTTTTGTATCCGCTTTTTCTCCCATTTTTCTATATTTTCTCCCATCCCAATTTCGTATCATCCAATTCAACCCTCCCCTGTCACGAACGCTGTTTCTTGCCTCCCACAAGCCGGCTGCAATGTGGACTAAGTCATACATAGCACAAGTCCCCTCCGGTACTTGAGGTAACAGCAGTCGCATCTTTTCACCTGCGCAGCTCGATCTCTCAGTGGCGAGGAGTAACGCGTGGGAGGCTCACGCTGCCCCCGACACTTCCTGATTCTACTGCGCAGGCGCACTAACCGACCTGTAGGAGTCGCTGTCCACAATGCCCAATCCCCACCCATCAGTTTCCCACCCCCTAATACGGCCAATGTGTATTAGTATGAACGACCAGCTAAACTGAAAGCAATGTGGAGCGCTGGGCTCGAACAGGCGAGCCCAGCGTCTCCGCATTTGTGGCGAGCGCCTTGCCCACTACGCCACGTAGCCGCCAGAAGTACTTATAATTGTATTGATATGCTGTATGATAAGAACATGGTCTATATACATTTCAACTGCTTTTGAGAGTTTAATATGGAATGTGAGGAATGTTCCCATGTGCTAGTGCACTTTAGCCTAATTTAGCATAAGTCAAATGGACGTTCCCACGTGCTGTGATATTGTAGCCTACTTTAGCTTAGCATAGCCAAAAGTAGCCTGGTTGATTATTCATTCTAAAAGCAATGAAAAGATGATAAAGCAATGAAAGATGGTAAATAGCTTTTATTTTCTGAATGCCTGTTATGCAGGCCAGGTTTTCTACCACCCCGTTCCCACCCCCGGGAAGAGTTCCCAGGAGTCCCGACCGACCACCACTCATCACGTGTGCCCACGCGGGACGAGGCAGTGTGCCGGACCGACACAAGATGGCGAGTCAACCCTAAGAACCTCAGATCTAGATCAGGGCTATACCCAGGAGCCTGATCTGTTACCCCCTGTTGCCTCAACAGTCTGGTATGATTGTGAATTACCTTCCTCATTCCCAGTGAGGAAGTGGATCAGGAATTAACGAACTAAATGAACTTGAGTCACAAGAACTTCCAAGGACCTTCATATCCTTTTCTATGATACAAACTGATTGAACTTGAACACAAGGACTTCCAAGGGCTTTTGACCCCGTTTCACCTTTTGTATTTTGATATTGTATTTTGTATTTGATTGATGCACATTGTATATATGGGTACTGATATTTCTCCTGTAAAAAGGGAGAGTTAAAGGGTCAACGCACCCAGTAAGATACTTGAACTACTGATATTTCTCCTGTAAAAAGGGAGAGTTAAAGGGTAAACGCACCCAGTAAGATACTTGAACTACTGATATTTCTCCTATAAAAAGGGAGAGTTAAATGGTAAATTCACCCAGTAAGATACTTGAACCACTGATGTTCTCCTGTAAAGAGGAAGAGTTAAAGGGTCAATGCACCCAGTAAGATACTTGAATCTCATTGATAACATATTGATTATAGTTGAATCGCTGATGGTGTTCCTGTAAAGAAAGATAGTTTAAAGGGTCATTTCACCTAATAAGGTATTTGCATTCCTATAACCTTGAATATTTCCATTGGTACTTTGTTGGTATTACACCTGCAAAGGAAGAGTTTGAAGGGTAATTTCACCTAATAAGGTACTTGCATTCCCTGCACACTTAAAGGTTTAAATTAATATGTTTAAACACTTACCTACCGAACTGAAATGATAAACTGATATAGAGTTTACTGATCTGCAATTGCAGAAGAAAAGATAAAGAGTTGCTCACGAAAAGGGGATACATCTAATGTCCAATCTTAAACCTAGCTTTTAGCTAGTGATAACCTCAGAGACGTCTGAACCGAACCAATTGTGTTGATCCAATCAACCTAGAACCTGATACCGAACTAACCTTCTTGAGAGAAGGAGTCGAACCGAACCAAATGTGTTGATCCAATCAACCTATAACATGATATTGAACTAACCCTCCTGAAAGAAGGAGTGGTTAGAGAAAGAACCTAAAAAGGGATATTTCACACTACTCCACGTTACTCACTGTATGTATTGCAATTGTCTAGCTAGCGCTGCTGTTAAGAATAAAATACCGGTCACTGTTATAACCTTGTCTCTGGTCTACTATTCCTTTAACTGGGTATATTACTCCTCTCCTCATTCGAATCTAGAACTGATCCGTGGCGAACAGCTGTTACTGTTAGTGACACAAGTGCTACACGTCAGCTAAATTACTAGATTGTAAATTGTACACGATCACGCTTCCGTTGGGGGGGAAACACAGACGCCATTCCTGTACTGTAGATCGCTATTGTAATTGGCTTGTATAAAAACTACTGGCAAGAACCTGTATATTTTTGTAACCATTTGTTTTGTTAGTGCATGTTTGATTGTGTATGTGTCAATGCTTTTCTAAACTGTCCGCCATCGAGCATTTGCAGTATTAGTAGTATAGGCCTACATATAGTAGCGTATTATTAGGGTACATATGTTAGAGGGTTAGTATTTATAAAAAATTTTCTTTCAGATATTATTTCAGATTTAGTTTGAAGAGGTGTGTTTTTGGCCGGGTTTCAGCTGTCCTGACTGTGATGGTTTCAGCTGTCCTGACTGAGGTGGTTTCAGCTGTCCTGACTGTAGTGGTTTCAGCTGTCCTGACTGAGGTGGTTTCAGCTGTCCTGACTGTGGTGGTTTCAGCTGTCCTGACTGAGGTGGTTTCAGCTGTCCTGACTGTGGTGGTTTCAGCTGTCCTGACTGTGGTGGTTTCAGCTGTCCTGACTATGATGGTTTCAGCTGTCCTGTCTGTGGTGGTTTCAGCTGTCCTGACTGTGGTGGTTTCAGCTGTCCTGACTGTGGTGGCTTCAGCTGTCCTGGCTGTGGTGGTTTCAGCTGTCCTGACTGAGGTGGTTTCAGCTGTCCTGACTGTGGTGGTTTCAGCTGTCCTGACTGTGGTGGTTTCAGCTGTCCTGACTGAGGTGGTTTCAGCTGTCCTGACTGTGGTGGTTTCAGCTGTCCTGACTGTGGTGGTTTCAGCTGTCCTGACTGTGGTGGTTTCAGCTGTCCTGGCTGTGGTGGTTTCAGCTGTCCTGACTGTGGCGGTTTCAGCTGTCCTGACTGTGATGGTTTCAGCTGTCTGTCCTGACTGTGGTGGTTTCAGCTGTCTGTCCTGACTGTGATGGTTTCAGCTGTCCTGACTGTGGTGGTTTCAGCTGTCTGTCCTGACTGTGGTGGTTTCAGCTGTCTGTCCTGACTGTGATGGTTTCAGCTGTCCTGTCTGTGGTGGTTTCAGCTGTCCTGACTGTGGTGGTTTCAGCTGTCTGTCCTGACTGTGGTGGTTTCAGCTGTCCTGAATGTGGTGGTTTCAGCTGTCCTGACTGTGATGGTTTCAGCTGTCCTGACTGTGGTGGTCTCAGCTGTCCTGACTGTGGTGGTTTCAGCTTTCCTGACTGTGGTGGTTTCAGCTGTCCTGACTGAGGTGGTTTCAGCTGTCCTGACTGTTATGGTTTCAGCTGTCCTGTCTGTGGTGGTTTCAGCTGTCCTGGCTGTGGTGGTTTCAGCTGTCCTGTCTGTGGTGGTTTCAGCTGTCCTGACTGTGGTGGGGAGTTCGTTCCACCATTGTGGATCATTGGGGTCTTGAGGGTGTGTAGTTAGAGACCATTGACTGGAGGTAGGAGGGAGCTGTTACCCTCGCTGCACGATATCCCCCAGGTCAAGGACCTTGAAGCGGATTCAAGTGGCATGTAGCACCAAATTAGCCTGATGCACCGACCTCACGTATCCTTCCACTTGGTTGTGAGGAAGGAGACACTTCTTATTGATTTAGTAGAAACAGGACAAGAGGAGCTTTTCTAACCACATGCAGTTGGATGTGCTTCTGATCTTATCTTCTGTTGTAAATTTAATCAAGAGCTTGTATGATCCAGATGGCCTCATGAGTGTGTTAAAGTGTGTGTGTGTGTGTGTGTGTGTGTGTGTGTGTGTGTGTGTGTGTGTGTGTGTGTGTGTGTGTGTGTGTGTGTGTGTGTGTGTGTGTGTGTGTGTGTGTGTGTGTGTGTGTGTGTGTGTGTGTGTGTGTGTGTGTGTGTGTGTGTGTGTGTGTGTGTGTGTGTGTGTGTGTGTGTGTGTGTGTGTGTGTGTGTGTGTGTGTGTGTGTGTGTGTGTGTGTGTGTGTGTGTGTGTGTGTGTGCATGTGCAAGTATGTGCCATGTTTTACATTACTCGATGTAAATCACTATATATCATATATAATCTTATTGTTGATAATATGTCTCAGAATAGGAGGGAGCTGATGCCTCACACTGAAGAACCACATACCTTTGTTTTGAAATGTTTTGGAACATCCCATGTGTTTGCAGTTGTCAAGTCAATCCAGATCACTTGTAGTGTGAATGTGTTACCAGAAAATACTGGACCTCTGCTGCTTTTAAAGGAACATTATGAGAGATGTGAGAAGTTTACTGTCTTCTCCAAAGTCGATAAATACCAATTTTCTCTCTGTGTGTTCAGTAGACAGCTATCCAGCTGCAGGCTAGCTTAGCAGCACAAATTAACAAAGCTAGCCTAGTTGGTAATTTGTGCTAAGCTAGGCTAGGTTTTCAGCCAGATAGCTTTCTACTGAACGCACTGAGAGGAAACTGGTATTTATCTTCTTGTCTGACATTGGAGAAGACGGTAAGTGCATTCTTAATAATGTTGGCGTGAATGAATTAATGAATGAAAACTTTATTTAACAGATTGCAGAATGGGTACAATACAGTACGGCTCAATACACACAATTGTTAAGGGGATGCAGACCAGAGAAAGACGTTTGTCTTGTTTTCATCAGGGTCCCCCATTTTCGATTCATAGTGACATTTATGACATACACAACATACATGACATCATGACATTTATGGCATAGGGACATACATGCCATACAGGTATATAGTACTGTTACATTTGTGACATATATTATATGCAAATAATACAGTACTGTTCCCCATAGATCCTGACAGAGAGAATATACATAATGGGGAGGAGACTGTACATTAGGAGGGGGTGGGTGGGTGGGAGAGAAATATACATACGGTGGGGAGAGAATATATACATACGGTGGGGAGGAGACTGTACATTAGGAGGGGGTGGGTGGGTGGGAGATAAATATACATACGGTGGGTGGGAGAGAAATATACATACGGTGGGGAGAGAATACATATGGTGGGGAGGAGACTGTCTATTAGGAGGGGGTGGAGGGTTTGGACATTTACGGTGGCCAGTTTCGAATTACAGTCTCCCGTAGGTGCTCTTTTAGAGCGGTTTTGAATGTGGGTAGGGATTCACATTCCTTTACAGCTTTGGGTAGGGACGTTCCACATTGATGTGGCATAATTGCAAAACGTGTTTAGTCCCTTGTTTGAGCCGAATCTGGGTTTAACATGATTTGTTGAGCTTCCTCTGGTGTTGTGGTTGTGGTATTCACTGACCTTTGGGAAGTATTTTGACATGTACAGGGGTACCTTAGTCGTATAGTGTATCTTGTAGACCAGGCCCATTGCAAGTTGCTGTACTCTGTCGTCTATTCTAAGTAGGGATGCTCGATATTGGCTTTTTTACCGATACCGATATTCCGATATTGTCCAACTCTTAATTTCCGATACCGATATCAACCGATATCAACCGATACCGATATATGCAGGGTTTCCCCGTCCAAAAAACTGAATAATTTCAGGTAACTAATAATTTCACTGGATATATAACAAATATTGTTATTGTTTTTTATTTTTTTTAAACCGATACCGATATTTTCCGATATCACATTTTACTGCCGATATCGGCCGATAATATCGGTCGGCCGATAATATCGGACATCCCTAATTCTAAGCCATCCTAGGTTGTCAAAGTGGGCAGGGGTGAGGTGGGTTCTAGGCGTGTTCCTTTAACTATGAATGAACACAACACGCATCATCTTTAGACAATCATTGTTCCTTTTGAAAGCTTAAAACAGAGTTATATGGTTCATCATCCGAGGTATTCACATAAATGGTAAATGGCTGCATTTATATAGCGCTTTTATCCAAAGCGCTTTACAATTTGTTGCTCACATTACCCGTTACCCATTACACTCACACATTCACACACCGATGGCAGAGGCAACCATGCAAGGTGCCAACCTGCTCATCAGGAGCAATTAGGGTCTTGCTCAAGGACACTTCAACACGCTTCCCGGGAGGAGCGGGAATAGAACCGGGAACCTCCGGTTGCTCTACCTCCTGAGCCACTGTGACCCCTATAGAGCCGAAGCCTTTTCAGAAGTGCCACTCTTTCATGTTTTCTGAACAGCTACTTGCTTCCCTGTTGCATTATTTTACTCCTCATATAGGCAAGATCCACCCGGACCAATCTACACATAATTGTTCCTTCGTGGATTTCAGAAGGAATGTGTATATTCATACTTAATGACATATGGGCCCAGTATTGGTTTTTAATTGGATTTACAACATCATATAAGGTCTATGTAAACCCCCACGCCGCAATTACATGTTGCAATATCACTGCTCTATCGTTGTTACCATGTTGCAAAGTTATGAGGTCATTAATCACGTTGCCTCCCTTCTGTCTGCTTTCACAGATCAATTGGCCTCCGTTACCCGGCAACAGAGAGGACTGCTTGGATAGGGGGAGGGAGTCACAGGTGAGTGACGGGCTGCTCAAGTGACCAATCATGATCTTCCTCTTCTGTCATGCCCCGCCCTCCACCTACCTGCCTGACTTACCCTGTTCTGTTCTGTCCCCTTCACTTTCAGCAGGGTTCTATAATGATACCAATCATTAATTAAACAGAACCTACTGTACAATCATTGTTATATTAGATATGTACTGTATCTCTCTGGAATAGTGTAGTGCAGTGGCTCCCAAACCTTTTTGGACAAAGGCACCTCTGAAAATATATTCTTTCTCCACGGCTTCAAAAACAAAACAAAAAAAGAAGACAAAAGGTGTTTTTCAACATGTCAGATATTAATATTAACAACACACCATAATTTAGCTTGTAGTGTATTTTAAAATGATAAATGAGTGTCACTTACACACCACACAAGCACACACATAGTTGGGAACTATTTATACGTTTTCAACATCGCCAGCCGTCGATTTCTCTTCAGATACCTCAGATTTGTAATCCCTCCCCTCTGTTGATTTGATTGGTCCGTCGACAAGTAGGTGACATTGACGTCGGTGCGCTCCGCGGCTAAAGTTGAAACTTTTTCAACTGAGTGCGTCCAAAAAAGCTGAGACGCGTAGTTAGTACAACAAAGCCAAAGGCGTCCAAGGTGATCACAGCCATATGCTGAGGTACATCAGCGGGCACTAGAGTGAGCTCAGGAGCCCTGAGGTTGTTTTTTATTCATTCTGCTTTACATTGTAGGGACTTGGCGGGAAGTTGACCTCGATAACTGTAACCTTTGCTTCAAAATTATTCTGATAATCTACCTGCGGCCCTCCTTCGGGTCCCAGATTTGGACAAAACAACCGTCCTGAAATGACGTGTGCCAAAACACTGCCTTTAGTGCCTTTAGTGCTATGGTTATGTGGTCATGACACAAAAGCTTTAACTTATTATAGACGGAAAGCTCTGAGTATCAATTTCCTCAAAATAATTGTCTCACCCGGGTACTTTGTCCTGTGACCCATCATCCCGACCCAGACTTTAAAAAAAACTGTCCTGAAATGACGTCCGTAAATCAACACCTTCAGTAGAACAACCTGCAGACGGTTCAGTGCTCCGTTAGGCTAAGCGGTTCTGACACTTCACTTCCCTACCCTGCAGACATCTAGTCTGTACTCCCACACACTCACCTCCCCACGTACAGGAAACTCCTCTGATGGCAGCGTGAAGGAATTCATCCAGCAATAGCTGTGCGCTTCCAGTCTCTAATAGCTACTTAGACAGATCAAGGACACGCTGGTTTCACACCCTGAAGCTATCTACAGTACACTCTACTCCATCTACACTCTACTCTATCTACACTACATCTACACTATATACTGTACACTCTATACTCTATCTACACTATCCACTATATCTACACTGTTAGTAACACAGGGGTAGTTGTACTACCCTAACACATATAGGCATGTTATGGGTGAGTTGAAAAACAACAACATCTGTACAGTATGTGTCTAGTGAGGGACAACACATCCTGTGTTATTACAACACACACACACACACACACACACACACACACACACACACACACACACACACACACACACACACACACACACACACACACACACACACACACACACACACACACACACACACACACACACACACACACACACACACACACACACACACACACACCTCCCACAATATAGTTAACTACACACTCTAAAAGTCATTACTAGCCCAGCAGAAGGGAGTGCCGTCTCTCTAATGAAATCTGTAAGAGTACAGTGATGACTATAGTATAGAGACATGGGGAGGGTCATGTTCTTGTAATGAGTTTCTGAAAACAAGGGAGGTGAAAGTAGGTCTCTCCTCATAGGCTGGGTCTCATAAAGACTTTCCAAGTGTTTCTGAGATAATAATAATAATAATAATAATAATAATAATAATAATAATAATAATAATAATAATAATAATAATAATAATAATAATAATAATAATAATAATAATAATAATAATAATAATAATAATAATAATAATAATAATAATAATTCATTACATTTATATAGCGCTTTTCTAGACACTCAAAGCGCTCCCCACAATGTAGGGTGGAAATTGCCTCCTTCAGGGCGGCTAAGTGGCGCAGTGGGCAATGCGCTCGCCACTAATGCAGGATATGCTGGGATCGAGCCCAGCTCTCGGCGTTGCTACCAGCTTGGCTGGTCGTTCATACTAACACAATTGGCAGTATTAGGGGTGGGAAGCTGGTGGGGTGGGCATCGGAAGTTGTGGACAGCGACTCCTACAGGTCGGTTGGTGCGCCTGCGCAGCAGAATCAGGAAGCAACGAGGGCGGCGTGTCCCTCCCACGCAGACCCTCGCCGCTGAGAGGTTGCGCTGTACAGGTGAAAAGATGCGACGGCTGCCTCCTCGTGTACCGGAGGGGACACGTGATGCAAGGCTTCGTCCACATTGCAGCCGGCTTGTGGGAGGCACGGCCTAACAGCGTTCGAGACAGGGGAGGGTAGAATTGGACAATACGAAATTGGGATGGGAGAAAAAAGTAGATAAAAAAAATAATTATAATAAAAAAAAAAGGAAATTGCCTCCTTCACCACCATTGGTAGCACCCAACCTTGAGCTACGTAGGCTCAATGGCTGCCATACACTGGCACCCGGCACACATCACACTACACAATGGCTGAACGGCTCAGGAGACAGGGATTGATATCAGCCAATTAAGGGGAAGGGATGATTAGGTGGCCTTGATGTCAGAGACCTGATTGGGAATTTGGCCAGGAACGTCGGGGGAACCCCCTACTCTTTGCGATAGGCGTCCTGGGTTCTTTAACGACCGAGATTCAGTCAGGACCTCGGTTTAGCGTCTCATCCGAGGACAGAGTGCCCCCTGCTGGACAACAACACCACTTTCCGACAACGGCCTTGACCGGTGATCTTCCGATCATGAGTCCGGAGCTCTATTCATGTAGCCACGCTGCCGGACAACATAAACCCATTATGAATAGATTATGACTGCTGTTCATTACAATGAGAACATAATTAAGCAATAAGGCACAAGAGGTATAGCGCTGTATGTCGAGTGTTGGCAGTAGTGTTGTCACGATACCAACATTTTGACTTCGATACACATACCAGCCAAGTAATACCGGTTCTAAAACCATACCACGGCAAAAAACCCAAAAAGTTATGGAATTTAATATTAGATGACAGAACATGGAATTCATTTGAAATTATTTTAATTAATATTATTTTGATGCTATTTTGAACTTGAATAATCTAAAATAATGCTGAGCTATATACTGTAGCTAATCTAAATTAGTTATTACGTGTATTATGTGTTATTTCCCCACTCCACACTATGTTAGTGTGATTGTGCCAGCACAGGAGAGATATATATATATATATATATATATATATATATATATATATATATATATATATATATATATATATATATATATATATATATATATATATATATATATATATATATATATATATATATATATATATATATATATATATATATATATATATATATATATATATATATATATATATATATATATATATATATATATATAAATATATATATATATATAAAAAGATTATATATAGTCGCTTTGGATAAAAGCGTCAGCTAAATGACTAAATGTAAATGATATGCATATGTAAATCAATATCTTCCTTTTGAATAAAATAGGCTTCAGGATTGTTAGCCTAATTTGTGTAAAAAAAGAGTAGCCTATAGCAAATGTACACACACACACACACACACACACACACACACACACACACACACACACACACATACACACACACACACACACACACACACACACACACACACACACACACACACACACACACACACACACACACACACCAGTGGAGGTTTCTCTATGACAACACGTGAAACACAAATTCACTCATAATTCATAATTATTATTAATTTACATATACCTATATATAAAAAAAAAAAACTATATATATATATTTTTTTTTAAATTATTATTATTATTATTTTTTTATTATAAATGTTTTCCTCTGTAAAAAAAATGCCAGTGATTTTTTTTTTCTTCAAAAATGGCCAAAATGTACAGCTCTGAGCAGGCCTGCACTGCAGTATTGCCTGCAGTAATTATTCGTGAAGAAAACTTCACAGGTGTGACCCATTGTTAAATAAATAATAAATAACAGCGAATCAAAATAGGCTATTAACTTCATCTAAGCACGGTCTGTGCAGTTAAACTCTTGTCATTGAATGGAGGATTGATTGATTGACAGCCCTTGACATCCAATACACGGAGGTTGAATATGATTGGCAGCCTTGCAAATCCAATCAGAGATTTCTGCATTGCAAAGTCAAAATGGGTCCAGCTGCATGTGAGGAGGATAGGTTTAGCTCGGGCCAATCTCAAGTTTCTCAAGTTTCTTTATTAGTTGTCATACAGAAGTACAGAATACTTTTATACAAAATGTAACATAAAGAAGCATTTTGTATAAAAGTATTCTGTACTTCTGTATGACAAATAATAAAGAAACTTGAGAAACTTGAGATTGGCCCGAGCTAAACCTATACTCCTCACATGCAGCTGGACCCATTTTGACTATGTGAAAGTTGAGACTATGAGAAAGTTGTTGTTTAGTAGTTAGTAAGCTGTACAGCTATAACAAGTCAGGCTAAATTAAACTTTGCACCAACATTAGGACCGAAGTATAAACCAGCAACTGAGCAACATGAAGAAGTGGATTTATGCATCTGGATCAGAAAAAACGTAAGTAGGCTACAGTGCTTGTATGCTAACAGTAGCTAGGCAGCTTAGCCTACATCACAATGATAATCACCAAGCTAACTTACTGTACACACTGTAGGGCTGGGCAATTAATCGAAACAGAATCGCGATATCGATTCATAGACCTATGCAATCTAATTTCTAAGTTATGACTATTTTCTTTTATTAAAAAAAAACGTTTTTTTTTTTTTTTTTTTTTTTTTTTTTTATTATTTTATCTGGGTTGAACATGATTTGTGGAACTCCCTCTGGTGTTGTGGTCGTGGTATTCACTGACCTTTGGGAAGTATTTCGACATGCACATGGGTATCTTAGTGGTGTAGTCGTGTATCTTGTAGACCAGGCCCATTGCAAGTTGCTGTACTCTGTCATCTACTCTAAGCCATCCTAGGTTATCAAAGTGGACAGGGGTGAGGTGGGTTTTAGGAGTAAGGTCAAGCAGTAGTCTGACCAGTTTGTTTTGTGATGTTTGTAATCTTGTTTTTAGTGCCTTTGAGGTGCTTTGGTACCATGAGGTGCAAGCATAGTCGTAGTACCCTTGAATGAGTGCTCCTGTTAGAGTCTTCAAGGTATTCTTGTTTACCAGAGAGGAGATCCGGTACAGGAATCTAGTTCGTTGGTTGACTTAGTTTTATTACATTGGATCCCATTTTGTCACAGGAAAGATTTGCCTCTATAGGATGGAACCCAGGTAGGTAATTTCATCTTTCCTTTTAAGATAAGATAAGATATTCCTTTATTGATCCCCTTGGGGAAATTCAGGCATCATAGCAGCATGGGGGAAGGGGGGGGGGGGGGTACAGGTAGTGAAAACAACACAAGCAGTGTAAACAAATAGGTCAATATAATTTACTATCTAACTAACTGAAATATACATTATTCATTATTCACAGTATCCACATAAGGTGCAGTATGCATAAGGTAGTGTTATTGTCCTACTTGGGTTCCTATTAGTTCTAGGTCGATGTCTGGCAGCAGTCGCTGCCCACTGTTGTGGAGCCTGATGGCCACTGGTATGAAGGACTGTCCGAGGCGGTTAGTTGAGTGTCGGGGGGGTATGAGTATGTGGCTTCCTTGTCACCTTCACCTAATTATGTTTTGATCTGGTCAGGTGCGCTGTCACCTAAAATGTTTTGATCTGATCAGGTGCGCTGTCACCTAATATGTTTTGATCTGGTCAGGTGCGCTGTCACCTAATATGTTTTGATCTGGTCAGGTGCGCTGTCACCTAATATGATTTCATCTGGTCAGGTGCGCTGTCACCTAATATGTTTTCATCTGGTCAAGTCCGCTGTCACCTAATGTTAATATGTTTTCATCTGTGTCCACTGACACACAGTGGGGGATGTTTTAAAAATATTATTTAATATATAATATAATATAATAATTTGTGCTTCACCTAAAAATTTGGTCAGCAGCCTCCACTGACACACACACACACACACACACACTCTGCTCCGGTCACGTATCCACTGAACTAATAGAAAATACGCATCAGGCTATTAATCTAAAAGTATTTTTGAGTGTCGCGATACTTTTCTAGTATTGTTGTATCGTGCAACCCTAGTTGGCGGCATCGGATAGTCATCCATAGCAAAACTGTGTTATCACCGACATCCAAGTTGGGGGATCCCACTTTGAACGGCCCTTCTAAGGTTTCTCTCCTCCACATCGCCTGTGGTGCTTTTCTTCCTATTGCTAGGTTTTTAGTGAGCTGCAGTGTTGCATATTTGGATTTTATGGTGGATTTTGTTCTTGATTTATTGTGATGTTTGTTCTTGCCTTGTTTAAAGAAGACTTGTCCAGCCCATGGGGGCATTACCTTGGGATTTTCGGGCTTTACAAATACATTTGATTTGATATGATTTGCCCCAGGCACAGCAGTGTCAAAACAACTTGATAGCATGACGTGTTTTTTAATAATCTTTTAATGGTTTAACTTTCTTGTTGTTGCTGTTTTACTCACGAGCAGGGCCCCGTTCCTCGTACCTGGATAACTGAGTTAGCCGGATAACTTTAACTGGATGACTGAGTTAGCCGGACTTTCCGGTTCCCCGTACCTGGATTTTCCAAATCACCATAACAACAGATCCAAAAGTTTGAGCCTGGTCGAAAGCAGAGTTTAAGTTCAAGTTAGCCTGCACCATCGCCACGCCCCCGCAAAGAAGTGACAGCCCGTTTCCTGAAATTATTCCCACAGTCTACGATCTGCATTATACCATTCTGAATTACGTTTTTGTGCTCCATTCTTCCAGAGGGGGCTTTTGAAATGTAAAATAGACCCAAAATGCTGATACTAAATTCACTTTGTCCTAAATAATGCACGTTATATATACCGTGGCGCTCGCTCGTGCGATGTACACATTATGTGGTTATTTTAATTGTAACTGGGATTAAGATGTCTGATGAGATGCGCTGTTTGACGGATTTGAGAAATTGAATGAGCCGTTGACGTCACATTAATGAATGAGGATAAAGAGATAAAACTTCATTCAAAACAAAGAATATTCTAAACACGGGTCTCTCGTTCATTAATGTATAAACAATGAATTTATCCCATCTGGCACAGTGGCTCAGCGGTAGTGCTCAATCCTGGCAACCCGGCGACCGGGGTTCGAAACCCTGTCTTTCCAATATACATTTTTGGAATATAATATTAATGATTATACGCAAAGGTAGCATAGTTTTAAGTTAAAATATTATAAATCTACATGCATTGAGGATGTCATTCTTTATATAGCTCTCAACGTGCACCAAATTGAATTATTCCTATATTGCAAAAAGAAGGAGACGACTGGGTCTCGAACCCCGGTCGTCTGCGTGAAAGTCAAAAGAACAACCCGTTAGACCACAGAGAAGATAAGTAAAAGATCGACCATACATCAATCAATGGGTAAGGGAGCCGTATCGTTATTCTGTATAACAGTTTTACTAATTATTTTCGCTAGCAAGATCTCATTTGATTATTCAATCCAGCAGGCAAGTTTAAAGAAATATAATCTGATTGATTGAGGTAATGAGGGACTTGAAATTAGCCTATAGATAACGCATTTAACTTGTCGGCGAGGCGATTGAGCCGTACTGCAATATGTTAATAAAGTTCTAAATCAATTAATCAATCAATGCCGCTAGAGAATCAGATTCTCTGCTATCGATACGTGCTGGCTTTTCAACTGAAGCGGCCGCGCGCATTTAGCCTGGGTCGCAAGTCTGGCTTGAGTTAACGAGACTGAATCCACCTTCGAGGAACAGGAAAATCCCGGCTTCAAACATCGGGTTAACTGAAGCTGGATAATGACATCTTGATCGACTTAGTTGAACCAGGTACAAGAAACAGGGCCCAGGCCACAGTGATGCATTGTGTTCGCCTCCGCACATTTGGTTATAATCATGCTCCAACGAGGAGCGTCCGCTTCTTGGACAAGGCTGATGATGAATGCGCTGTTGTCAGATTTCTATCCCTTTTGACGTAAAACAGAAAAGTTCAGAGACGGCGAGGAACTTCTTGGAACTGACATAAATGTCACCGTCCGTTAGTAAAACTGTTATTTCTGCAAACAAACAATCGGGATTAGCTGGGTTCGAATGAAAAACAAACAAACCAACGGACGGCCTGGCTGCTCCCTGAGATGGGGGAAAACGTACTGTAGCAGTGATTTAGTAACAGCTGTTGCAGGATTGCGAGTTCATTCATATTGCTTGGCACGATGTATCGATGGGATGTAAACAAAGCAGGGTGATGCTTTTGGAATGCAAGGTTACGGGGGGCATCGTGAGGAGATTGTGCCACTCGCTGAAACATGTGTCAGCGAATCACAGTGCGAGGTCTGCAATAGCAGCTCTAGGAGCATGTCTGTGCTGTAAAAAAACATCTCTACTGACCCTGTCTTAGGCATCCTTCTGTTTGTAGGGGTGGCACATTCAGAAGGTTGAGCGCCACGGTTTCGAAGCAGCGTGGTTCTCAACTTATGTGCC
>NC_140181.1:91794438-91806938 GCF_963971535.1 Notolepis coatsorum | reverse complement strand
ATTATTGGGAAAGTATTGTTCTCTCTAATTTTTCTCCAGACAGAGGATGATGAAATTCACAATTGTTTATTTCTTTTCTTTTCTTTGTTTTTCTTTTTACTAACAAAGAGGATGTTATCATTTCAGCTTTCCCTCAGAACATCTCATATGAATTAGTTTTTTTCCTTTTTTGTCTTTTATTATTATGTACCATACTACTATGTCTATACTAATATCTACTATGTACTATGCTACTACTGTATGTTAATACTACTATATTATATGTACTATGATACTGTCTATATTACTGTCTACTATGTACTATGCTACTATGTCTATACTACTACCTACTATGTATTATACTACTATGTCTATACTACTACCGACTATGTACCACACTACTATGTCTATACTACTACCTACTATGTACTATGCTACTATGTCTATACTACTACCTACTATGTATTATGCAACTGTCTAAACTACTACCTACTATGTACTATGCTACTATGTCTATACTACTACCTAATATGTACTATGCTACTATGTCTATACTACTACCTAATATTTACCACACTACTATGTCTATACTACTACCTACTATGTACTATACTACTATGTCTATACTACTACCGACTATGTATTATGCAACTGTCTAAACTACTACCTAATATGTACTATGCTACTATGTCTATACTACTACCTAATATGTACTATGCTACTATGTCTATACTACTATCTACTATGCAACTATGTCTATACTCAGGAGCGGACCTAGCACATTTGGCGCCCTAGGCGAGCTTCATCAATCATATCATCATATGAAATCTGACCACCAACCTCATGGTTAATACTGATTACAGCCAGACCACTGAGGTGTTCTTGAGCCATGGTTGACCTCAGGTATGTTTTCAAGAGTTTTAATTTGGAAAAACTCCTCTCGGCTGAAGCTACTGTTACTGGTAGCGTTGCACTGATCCGCAGAGCAATACACAAGTTGGGATATATTTCTGTGAGCTGCTTTGTGTGTATGAATTTCAACAAATCAGGAAGTTCCAAGTCAGTCAGAAGATCCTTAAGAACTTCTACTCATGTACAATAGAGAGCATCCTGACTGGCAATATCACCTCCTGGTTTGGGAATAGCACCGCACAAGACCATAGCAGACTACAGAGAGTGGCCCGTTCAGCCGAACGCACAATTGTAGGGGGGCTTCCCACTCTCCAGAACATTTACAACAAGCAGTGCATGGGTAAGGCTAAGATATTATCAAAGACACCAGCCACCCAAACAACTGCCTCTTTGAACTGCTGCGGTCAGGCAAGCGATACCGGAGTCTCATGGCAAGCACAGAAAGACTCAGAAGAAGCTTCTATCCCCAGGCCATCAGGATGCTCAAGGAACAATAACACCATCAAATGCACTCACAGCACACACATCCACACGCACACACTCACTTTAAACAAACAACTCACTGCAGCACCCACTTTATACACTTTAGAACACCTAAACACACTTTATATTTATTGGTAAAGAATTTGCACTACAACCCATACCTCATTACACCTTAATGTAAATTGTACCTAAATTGTACCTCATCCCATTTCTCCTTTGCACTATATAGTATATTGTATATTAGTATATTGTATAGTATATTGTATGGTAACTCAGTTACTTCTACTCTGCATTGAACATTGTACATATGTACATACTGAACACTTGTGTCTACGTATGTGACTTCTATTTTATACTGCTATACTTATTTTATTTTATACTTATCTATTTTTTGTCTAGCACAGTCTCTGGAGCGTAACAGAAAGAAGCATTTTGTATAAAAGTATTCTGTACTTCTGTATGACAACTAATAAAGAAACTTGAACTTGAACTTGAACTCAAGAGTTGTCATGCTCTTTGATGGCAAGTCAGGTACATTTTCCAACTCCTGAGCCAGCTCCTTCCCATCCAAATCAGATTGCCCTCCATGGTTTAAGGTGTGTACAAGTGCCTCTGCTTGCTTCATCAGCTCTTGGTGTGGCAGGTCTTGGAAGTTGTACAAAATTGCATACCTTTCACCTTGGCACGTTTCCCTTCTTCTTTTCTTCTCTTTTTATACTGTGACCCGGATGGCTTTTGTCTCTTCATAGTTCTCTAACATTAGTCTTTCTTTCCTCGACGCTCAATTCTATAAACACTTGACCAATACCCATCAATGCACAGCGCTCTAGCATGTTCTGACTGTGAACACCTAAAGCCGAGGCTCAGATCGACTGACCGTTTTAGATTTTTGGCAAATTTTCTCTTACGTTAGAATTTTTTTTTAATGTAAAAATATGGTTGCAGATATAGAGGGGGCCGTCAAAACTGTGCCAAGCAAGAACATATATATTTTTTTTGCGCCCCCCTCTGGGAGGCGCCCTAGGTAACCGCCTATATTGCCTGTAGGAAGCTCCGCCCCTGTCTATACTACTACCTAATATGTACAATGCTACTATGTCTATACTACTACCTAATATGTACAATGCTACTATGTCTATACTACTATCTACTATGGTAATATGTCTAGTACTACTACCTACTGTGCGAATATGTCTATACTATATGCACTCAGAGTGTAGCACTAAAGCTCAGCGCTGCTAAACGAACGATACCACTACCCATAGCCGCCAGAGATGTACCCCTCCTGCTGACTTGTTGTTCACGATTTGTAAGTCACTTTCTATAAAAGCATCAGCTAGATGACTACATTTAAATGTAAAGTAAGATAAGATAATCCTTTATTGATCCCCTTGGGGACATTCGGGTGTCAAAGCAGCATGGGGGGGGGGGGGGGGGTACAGGGTGGGGGGTGCATAGCTTCACAGTACAAATACAATATAGTAATATAAAAAGTACAAACACAAGATAGTAATATAAAAAGTACAAACACAAGATAGTCCAGTGGTGAGAGTCCAGTGATATGAGTCTATAGTGCAAAGAATCAAGTGTCAAAGTGCAAAAGAAGTGTAAAAAGCGAAGAGAAAGGGGTTAGGTGTAGTGGTTGAAACCCCTCTCCTCTGGAACCACATGTAGCCCTGCCGGCCTGGGATCGAATCCCACCGGAACCTCCTCTCCTGTGTCTCAAACTAGGACATGCAGTGTCATAGATGCAAAGCTGGTCTCCCACAAAGTGCATTGCCTGTGAGCCGCCACTAGGGGCAGAGCGGCTATCCGAGAATAATTGGGCGAAGAAGAGAAGGGTTTGGGTCATCCAATCAGCAGTGCGCCTCATCACTGTGTTTGTCCATCCCAGTGATGTCATTATCGCTGTGCTTTTCATCTCCTCTCTCCTCTTAAATTATACTTCCTCTGTTGAAAAGCTTCACTGAGAGCAGCTGTGGAGACCAGAGACTTGGAATTGCCCAAGTATCCAGCTGTCCAGCGTTAAGATGCCTTTTTTTACGGTGTGTTTGTGTAGGCGTGTTTGTGCGTATGTGTGTGTGTGTTTGCGTGTGCATTTACACATGTGTATGTGACTGTGTGTGTGTGTGTGTGTGTGTGTGTGTGTGTGTGTGTGTGTGTGTGTGTGTGTGTGTGTGTGTGTAGGTGTGTGTGTGTGTGTGTGTGTGTGTGTGTGTGTGTGTGTGTGTGTGTGTGTGTGTGTGTGTGTGTGTGTGTGCGTGACTGCACGTTCAGTGTGTGCACTTGTATCTGTCGTTCTGAATAACTGAGTGTGTCATGACTCTATGTGTGTGTATTGTGTGTGTGTTTGTGTCTGTGTGTGTGTGTGTGTGTGTTCATGTGTGCATGTGTGTGTGTGTGTGTGTACGCGTGTGTGTGTATTCCTCTGCGATGGCTTTGGTTTCCTGTTAGTGTTATAGATTGTGATTGCTCTCGAGGGTCCAGTCCCTGTTTATTCTGGAAAGTCATTTCTAAGAAAGACCACAACCGTCCGATCTCCACCCCCTCCACCCCGTCTACACCTACAGTACGACGCTCCCTCCTGTCTTTACCCCCATCTCCAATACTCTACTTTCTGATTTTCTAATTTGAGAGAGTAGAAACCTAAGAGCCCCCCCTAAGACTACAGCGCTGGAATAGAGGGGGTAAACATAGTTAAAACAGATCTTTTTACCCTCTAAAGGGGAAATCATACTTAGAGGAAGGTGACACCGTGAAACCAGCTTCCTCTGATTCAGAGCCGAGGGTGAATGTACTTATGTATATATTACCGGTTGGAAATGGCAACGCTGCATGGATATTCTAGTTTCCTTTTGATTTCAGGAATTACTTCATCAAAATTACTTTATAATATGAACTTGGGAACTACTCGCTCAGAGTTTTACAGATAACTAAGGGTTATTTTTATATTAATTATATGACTTAATCCTCTAACTAACCACCATGCACATTTATACGTGGATGATACAATATTGTATTGTGTTGCCGATTCTGCTCAGTTAGCTGTGGGCAATCTGCAACATGCCTGTAACGTTCTTCAAGCTGCAATAAATTATCCTAAACGTTTATCGAATGCACATAAAACTAAGTTTATGTTGTCCTCTAGAGCTAGAGATATTGGTAGCAAATACTTTCATATTTCCACTCTACAAGGTTCCAATATTGAGAGTGTTACAGAATATAAATACCTTGGCATCTCGATAGAGGACAAATTCACGTTCAAATATCATACAGACAATCTTTTTAAACAAACAAATTACAACAAAACATCGTTTTTTTTTTATAGAAATAGAACTAACTTTCCCATGCTGTGTAGGGAAAGGATTGTTGAAGCTGTTTTTATCTCTGTTATGGGTTATGGTGATGTGATTTATAGGCATGCCTCCTTGCCTCTATTAAGCCCTTGGATGCTGTTCATCATTCTGCTATTTTATGACTGGTGACGTGTATAGCACTTATCGTTGCATCCTGTATGAAAAAGTTGGGTGGTCTTCTTTGTCTGAGAGACATGATTGACATAAATGATGTATTTGTTTATCTACAAGGCCCTTATTGAAAAACTGCCATCTTACATCATATGTATGCTAGTTGGATCCTCTGGACCGCACTGCACGCACTCTAATGATAATGACTACCAACTGTTTTGCCTGTTTTATTGTAACACTACTATCACCGACATCTAAGAAGGGAGATCCCCCCTTGAATGGCCCTTCTAAGGTCTCCTCCACATTGCCTGTGGTGCATTTTTAGGTTTTAGTGAGTTTTTCCTTACCTTCGCGTGGGAAGTGTTGCATTTATTAAAAATGTTGTGTTGTTCTTGATTTATTGTGATGTTTTTTCTTGACTTGTTTAAAGAAGACGTGTCCGGCCCATGGGGACATTAACGTTAGGTTATGACTATAACCAAGTTCTGTTAGTTAGGGGCGATGCTTGGCATCGCTACTGCACTATCTCGCGTACGTGCACGCGTACTGAATAAACCACAAATGTACCTCTAATACCAGTATTAGTCTGACCACACCCCTCATCAGCTTACCTTCATAAGCAGGTGTGTGGTCACCTGCTCTCCTCCTTCCCAAGCTTTCACCACAAGGTGAGGACAAGGGCTGCAGCGGCCGTCCGATGCCAAGCATCGCCCCTAACTAACAGAACTTGGTTATAGTCATAACCTAACGTTCTGTATCGTTAGTGGCTTAGCTTGGCATCGCTACTGCACAAGGGAGGCCAAGCGGAGCCACTTGGCTGACAAATACACCCCGCTGACAGCCCCCCAAAACCATCAGAACAGGGAGGGCCGAGCCCCCCCGACCCCCCCTAATGGAGGGTAGCCCCCCTATTAGGGACGTCACGGGAGGGCGACGGACCCGACCGTGCGAAGAGGCACTCAAGCAACTCAACGCACAGGGTGAGCAGACCGTGGCTTGACCCCACGACTACACACACGCACAACCCGCATGCCACCCGGGAACGAACGGAGGAACAACCTCGTTACTGCCCCCAGAATCACGGGGTCAAGGGCAAACCCAACCCCGTGGCAAGGCCGTAGCAGCGGAGCACGAAGGAAGACCCAGACCCACCAAAAGGACTGGACTCCCTAGAATGGGGGCCCGGAGAAGTCCATGATGCCAGCATCAAGACCCCACCAGGTGGGCACGTAGTGCCCCGCCCCCCACATCGCCAGCGTATTCGGACAAAGGCCCCTCAGTTACTGCACCTGGTATTCCCAGGCGGAACCAACCAGGCCAGAACCTGCCCAGCTTCCGAGATCGGGCGTGTTCAGGTCGGTATGGCCGTAAGCCGAGCGGGCCCCGTCCCCCCAATAGTACACCGCCCGGCACACTGACCCTGCAGAATAGGCAGTCAGCATGGCCGTAAGCACACAAAAAAGGTTAACCAACGGAAGCAGGCAGCGCACCGGGGAAAAACCAGGCAACAGGCTGTTAACCCTAGCCTGGAGACTGCGGACGAGACAGGCGCCAGAGGGGACAGCTGAACACAGCCGCCCCGGCGGAAGGAGCGTAAGCTGGCGGTGTTGCATGACCAAGCCTCCATTTAACAACCCCCACCCAGAGGGGTCGAGGCAGAGAAGGCTGACACGATTGGCAGACGTCATGAACGTGCAGGGGCACCCTCAACCGGTGAACCCGGGAGTTGACACTGCTCCAACACACCAGGGAATCAACCACCTCGGTGTTACCCAATGCGGTGGTTGTTCCTATAACCCCTCAAGAAAAAACTCCAAAACACACCTGCGGGTATACACCGGCTATACCGCAGTACAAGTGTTTCAGTTTCCAAAAAGGGTTAACCCAGGCCTACGGGTCGCAAACATCACTTCGGACCGGGCCTGGCGGTACGGGAAGCACAGGGTCACCAGAGGAGGTCAAAAAACCACCCCCACAGGCCCCTCTTCGCCATGCGTGAGAGAGGAGCAAAAAATAATGGAGAACCAGCCCCTAAGCACACCGTACCCGGTATTCCCCGGCGGTCTCCCAACCAAGTACTAACCAGGACCAACCTGTGTAGCGGCCGAGATCCGACGAGATCGAGCGCGTACAGAATGGCATGGCTGTAAGCCATGACGACAGTGCTGAGTAAAAACATACCCAACCAGGGTCTCCATAGCGCTTAACCCTGTGACACCCAGACCGACCTGGCATTTTTCCCCCTGAAAAAAGCCCAAGTCCCTCAGGGTACCAGAACAGCAGATCTGCATCCCCGGCGGACAACGGGTTCAACTGATCTGGACCAGCGTGACCAGAACCAGTCCCGTGCCCTAACCACGCCGACATGCCTACTCCAGGAGAAGGGCAGATATGCGTGTTGATCTTAACATGAAAAGAAGGCGCCACCCAGACGTTCGGACGAACCGCGCCTGGTGGCCCACCCCAAGGGCGTGAGACCCCACTACATATGTTCAGATCCATCCCGTCATCATCCCCCAGACATGAACGAGAATCCGTCGACAACCCACCCAGGTCATGGGATGTGGTCGCCGGAAGAGGAAAAACCCCCATCTCAGTTGCTTTATAAAAACGCTGTTTCAACCACAAGCAACCAAGGCGTGCCAGTCAATCGCCTGTTTACAGCGAGCTAGCACTATACGTGCGTCGGGACACACCCCCATCAATGAACAGGCTATTTAGACCTGTCATTGAATCCCCAAGGCGCCCAGGGGAACGACAAGAGGGGTGTGACACTCCCTAACTCCAACACTTCTGGAATAGAAAGAAGGAAGCATCAACAGTATGTATCCCAGTCTACACAGCCGGGGTAAAAAATTTTCACATTTTTACATCCCACCACCCTCCCATAGGAAAGAGACGGGGATCCCCAGAGAGACTTCCCACGCGAGCTGTACAGATTGAAAAGAATATATTGCACCTTGAGCCATGTAAAAAACTGGTTTTAGGGCCTCCGGGGAAGAGGCACCGAACCCATACACACTCAATAAACGAATTGAATCGAATATACATACAATAGAAAAGGACCCTTCTAGAGGGTCCACTCACTTTGACAATCTGAGGAGGAAGGCTCTGTACTCTGATGGAGGCTTCCTCACATGGAAGAAGGAGTCCGAACTCACAGAAGGCCTGAGTAGGCGCTTGGTGAGGAGGAGCCCTGACCACCCCCCCTGAAAACAGATCCATCACATGGACCTGAACAGCACACGGAAGTCCTACCAACAGAGACGCGCACGGTGACGTACTCTATGGCGGGGGAATTCCTGCGGTGCACACGCCCAATATACCAGGCCGTGGGACCAGGAACTCCCTCCCCCCCCCCCCGTAACGTGCCGAACCGCCACGTGACGGGAACCTTGAAGGACAGGGGGTGTACCCCTGACCGACAGAACAATGGGGAGAGGAAAGGTTACCAGTTCACCCCTTTACGACCCCACACCCATGATACGACGTAACGACAAAAAGAGAATATGACACAGTCATAGTCAGCTCTATGAAGCGTTTCACAGCTCCACACAGCGCATGAGCTAACCTGCTATCTGATTTTTACTAAGGAAAAACACAGAATAGAGAAGGCTCTAAGAACCCCGGTCCAACATACACATGTGCTTCTGTGGCCAGTACAACCCAGTTGTAGGTCACATGACACACACAACCCATCATCACCTACAAAAAATGGCAAAAACACTCAACAGAGGAACGCCGTTTTTTTCACAATGAGAGAATACATCATTCTTGATTAGTATCGACCACAGGCCTTGCTAAGCACACATGACAGCAACCAAACCAATTTCCCTTTAGGAAATAAGTTTCTCCAGCAGATTTAGCACAACCTCAGCAATCAAGCTAAGAGTCACATCGTATCCCTACCACACAAAAGACACAATTAATGCACAACATGTCTGATAGGAGGTGATAAAGTCCCCAGGGAACCGGGGGGGAAAAACACAATCCTCCTATTTTACCCTCAATACGGCCAGTTAAAACAGGAAAACCTGTTAATGTGTGAACTCACTGTCCATTGTCATTACAGTCTGAGAAAGAACATTCTTTTACTCACTTGTCACCAAGCATAGCTTCATAGGTCAGTTGCCTTAGTAGTGAGTACACGGTACACATAAACACCATGATGTTTCTCACACAACAACCAGATCAATACATCACGATCTGCACGGAGAAGCTAACTGCCAGTGACAAAAACAGCTCACACACAACCCGCAACGTATCCCAAATGCATTGCAACAACACACGTTTTGGGAAAAAACACCGTTATTTCACAATACATTTAGCAAAGTAAAACCAGAAGACGTGTTATGAGGTCTGGCCAACCCCGTACCTACCCGGAACGCAGATCAGCGAAGTGCAGTCACAAGACACCGTAGAACACAGCCGTCCTGTGTTGTTCGACCCGGGCAGCGTCGCCGCTCCACCAGTCGCTACAGTCCTCTTTGTTGACGCAATCCCCGTCTAGGCTCAGGCAGGGTCGACGAACATCCCCTGTCAAGGATGACGTCGTGGTCAAGAGTGTAAAACATGTTAAAATCAAAGCACGTTCAACAGAATAGCATCAAGCTAACGGCTGCTCCAACCGTTCGGGTGCTATTGCTTCCGCTCGCGAGGCGCCGATCTAACGACGCACGCGATCAGAAGCGAGCTCCCGGCGGCGCGCGAGAAGCCAAGCTACCCCTCGCCAGGCCACTGACCGGCTAACCGTAAGCCATGAACATGTAAACAATGACATAACACTCACCCAGACAGGCCGCCGTTCTGAACCCCTCCTCACTTTTTAAGAGAAAAGAGAAAACAAGACGTCAACACCGCTTCACAACGGTGACATTACCACGTCCGGCGGAATCAGCACAGTACCAACTGGCCTGTATAGCTGACTTTGAACATGAATCTGCCGCTATCGCACATTACATGCACATATCCCCTCGTGAAGGAATACTCTCATTTGGATATGAAAGATGGGGTCTTAACACGGTGACAGAGAGAATCCACTCGTCCAGAACACACAGGGATCACCAGTGTCAATGGTCGCGGCCCACTAGTTAAAACTACAATGGTCGCCAGACCAAGGCCTTCTGTCGCCTAGGCGGCTAAACAAAGGACCCTAGCCTGGGGCCGGTTTCCATAAACTTTGTCAAGTAGCCCCCATAGCACTAACAGACAAGTGGAGCCCGCCAGCAAACACTACTCACCCAACCTGGAACGCACCGCTCCTCACAACAGCGGCATGTCCGACAGTTCAGCTGAGGCCTGACAGGTTTCACCCCAACAAACACAGCAAGGAACTGCAGTTGAGAAGCATGCAGCGGCGTGCTCCCAATACGAAAACCGGTGGAGGGTTTTTAGAATGATCATCATCTTCTAGACACTCCAGTACGAAGACAATATCGCCGTATTTTCTCGAAAATAGTGAGAGAGAAAATAAAGATATGATGTCAACGTATCCTTGTTTCCCAAGCTGTTCCTAATCCAATTTCTTCCATCATGGTGTCAAGTGTGGGGATCTACCGAGGCACCTCTTCCTTGTGGTGAAAGCGAGAAGGAGGAGAGCAGGTGACCACACACCTGCTTATGAAGGTAAGCTGATGAGGGGTGTGGTCAGACTAATACTGGTATTAGAGGTACATTTGTGGTTTATTCAGTACGCGTGCACGTACGCGAGATAGTGCAGTAGCGATGCCAAGCTAAGCCACTAACGATACAGAACGTGTGTTGTCTGGCCTTACAAATAAATTTGATTTGATTTGATTTGATTTGATTTGATTTGATTTGATTTGATTTGATTTGATTTGATTTGATTTGATTTGATTTGATTTGATTTGATTTGATAATGATAATGCTTTCACTGCAGGTCCCTCAAGTTCATACTGAGTTTGGTCTGTCTTTAGTTTCTTTACTCTGAGCATTTGGAACAAGATGCCTTAAAAGGTACGTCTACAAGATACCTTAGAAAGGAAGAACGTAACCCTTGGACCCTAAATCCATGATGTTAAACCACCCTGCGTCTGTTTGTACCTGTTTTCATTGATTTCTGTATTCTTTTAATTTTATTAACTGGTTTTATATACCTTTTTTAATTGACTGTTCTCTTTATTTATATATTTTATTATTCTGTCTTTTTAATTTATTTGAAACTGTCTCAACATCATTGTGAATGAGGGCCTGCCCTCAATGATTCTTCGAGGATAAATAAAGGCAATAGTATATTAAAATGATATATTATGATAATATATAATAAATTATAATATATAAACAATTATATTCTTTTAGAAATAACAGAGTATAACAGAGAATAACAATAACAGTTAGGAGTCTGGCAGCCAAAAGAGGGCCATCCCCCAATTGCTTTCAGTTTTCAGAAATGTTGATGACTTAGTGAATCCTGAAATCCATGATTTCGGAAACCATAAATATTCATGCAACATTGTGCACTTGTACTTTTTCAGGATATAATGTAACTCTCAGCATGGAAAAAAATCTTGGTCAACTATAAGACCAGACCAACCAAGTAGTGGAGACCAATTGACTTGGAGAGGGCCTTCCTAGTATACAATCACACATACAGTATATCTAGTATATACCATCTGTAATACTACTGACACACATACAGTATATCTAGTATATACAATCTGTAATACTACTGACACACATACAGTATATCTAGTATATACAATCTGTAGTACTACTGACACACATACAGTATATCTAGTACATACAATCTGTAGTACTACTGACACACATACAGTATATCTAGTACATACAATCTGTAGTACTACTGACACACATACAGTATATCTAGTACATACAATCTGTAGTACTACTGACACACATACAGTATATCTAGTACATACAATCTGTAGTACTACTGACACACATACAGTATATCTATAGCCTACACATATATTAAGTATATACAATATGTAGTACTACTGATGTACATATATCTAGTATATACAATATGTAATACTACTGACGTACATACGTATATCTAGTTTATACAATCTGTACTACTGCTGACACACGTATATCTAGTTTATACTAACTGTATTACTACTGACACACATATATCTAGTTTATACAATCTGTAGTACTGCTGACACACACATAATTGTATCTAATATATACAATATGTAATACTACTGAATTACTGATGTACATATGTATATATTATCTAGTATACGTGTATACAATCTGTAGTACTACTGACACACATATATTTAGTATATAACCTGTAGTACTAAATGCTCTACTAAATCAGATGTATGTTGTTTTATAATGATGCCTTCCTTTAGCAAAGAAATGTTCTTTTTGGGAGATAAGCACGCCTAGTACTTATTTTTAAGAGGTTTGTTATTAAATTAAATTAAATTAAATAAAATAAAACAAAATTAAATTAAATTAAATTAAATTAAATTAAAAATTTAAATTAAATTAAATTAAATTAAATTAAATTAAATTAAATTAGATGATAGCAGATGTGTTTCTTTTGGTTTGGTTAGACACATTTATCTACATTATCTATCTAAACCATTTTAGTCTTCCATTAGTAGCCTGATTTATGCCAACGTTCCCTTCCACACGTTGCCTACAAGTACTTCAGGAAACAATCAA
>NC_140181.1:91786938-91791938 GCF_963971535.1 Notolepis coatsorum | reverse complement strand
TAGGGACATTTAGGGACATTTAGGAAGGCTGATATCAATATCCCACTTTCCCATATATATATTTTATATATATATAGACTAGGGGTGTAACCGAACGGTACACAAAAACCACGGTACGTACTCAAGGTTCGGTACGGGTTTTCGGTACAGTGGGGTAAAGTTTGGCTTTCCATGTTCCACTCAGGGGTGATGTAGTGTGCAGTAACTAATTGTACTTGTAGGGCTGTCAACGAATATTCTATATTGAAATTAATAATGGTGGGCCACAGAGGTAAATTTTTTTTTAATAATAATTCTTATATTAGATTGTGAAAAAAACAGCCCCCGGTGGGAGGTTGTTAGTGGTTAACATACCGTTGTATTCGTTCGGTACACTACACAGCCGTTCGGTACGGTACGGTACGGTACACACTGAAATGGTTCGGTTCGGTACAGATACGTGTACCAGTTTAGACCAATGCCCAATCAGATAATTGGAAGAAATCTTAGTAAGATAAGATAAGATATTCCTTTATTGATCCCCTTGAGGAAATGCAGACGTCATAGCAGCATGGGGGAGGGGAGGTACAGGTATGGGCAGGGTAATAGTAGAAGACATAAATATAGGCAATACAATTATAGTAACGATAAAAATAAGCAGTGTAAACAATATAATCAACTCTGAATATAAGCATATGAGCAAGTACATAGTGTAATCAAAGGTGCGATGATCAGTTATATTATACGTTACAACAAATATGGTCAATAATACTTAGAATCTGAATATATACTATGGGTAAGTAAAATATACAGTATACACAGGTGCAGTATACATAAGGTACCCTAACTGGCATGATATATGTCATATGTTATACGTTGTAGCAGTGGAGGCTGCTGACCAAATTTTTAGGTGAAGCACAAATTATTATATTATATATATATATATATTTTTTTTTTATTGATCTTTTTCCCCATCCTTTTTCCTCCGATTTTCTCCCATCCCAATGTTAGTTGTTATGCCAATTCCCAATCCCCTTCCTGGTCGCTGCGCACTTAACCCCCACAGTCGGTCTGGGAGAGTGGAGGCTACCACGTGCTTCCTCCGACACACGTCCAGCCAATCAACCGCTTCTTTTCACCTGGCAGCGCGGATTCTCACTGAGAGGGCGTAGCGTGTGGAAGGATCACACTATCGCACTTAGATCCTATCCGCGCTTAGCAGGCGCCCCGACCGAACTGTAGGAGTCGCTGTTTACAACGACCTGGACCCACCCCGCCAGCTTCTCCCACCCTCTAATACTGCCAATTGTATTAGTGTGAACGGCCAGCCAAGCTGGTGACAACCCTGGAGCTGTGAGCTGGATTCGAACAGGCCAATCCAGCCGCTCCGGGGTTGGTGACGAACGCAATCTCCGTTACGCCACCTGACCGCCTATTATATTATATATTAAATTATATATTTTAAACATCCCCAACGCTGCAACACCCCCATTCCTCCCAGGTGTCAGGCTCCTCATTCGCTTCCATTCATTTTGGGGACCATGTTTAAATATCATCCTTCTGAAGTATAAACAAACTATACTGCTGTGACGATTTCAATAAAACAGACCATTCTGAGTCAATGGTATGCAGTGGCGTTGCGCAAAATGTCGGGGCCCCCCCGCAGGGCAGACCACTCCCCTAAATCAAACCAAGCAGACCATGTACAGTATACAGTGGCTCGGCGGCCCGATCAAACCAAACATACCATGTACAGTATACAGTGGCTCGGCGGCCCCTGATCAAACCAAGCAGACCATGTACAGTATACAGTGGCTCGGCGGCCCCTGATCAAACCAAGCAGACCATGTACAGTATACAGTGGCTCAGCGGCCCGATCAAACCAAGCAGACCATGTACAGTATACAGTGGCTCGGCGGCCCGATCAAACCAAGCAGACCATGTACAGTATACAGTGGCTCGGCGGCCCCTGATCAAACCAAGCAGACCATGTACAGTATGGCTCGGGCCCATCAAAAAATGACACAGTATGCTATGACTGGCCCCTGTAAATGTCCTAACGCAACCCCCTCAATGTACAGTAAATGACCCAAGTATGGTTTTGTCAATATTCCAATGTACAGTTTTGTTTGTATAGTTGTACAGTGTATGTCCCCCACCCCCACCTCCAATGTACAGTCCCCCCCCCCCTACCCAACCTCCTCCAATGTACAGTTTCTACGTCAAATGTATATACTCCCTTTTCTGGACAATTTTTATATCACAAACAGTACTGTATTTGCAAGTCTGGTACATGTCATAAATGTATAGATGTAGCAGTACTATAATAATATAATAATAATTTAGGACCTGCCATGTCATGTATGTCATATATGTTATGATGAATTGAAAATGGGAGACCCTGATGTAAACAAGACGAAAGTATTTCTCTGGTCTGCATCCCCTTAACAATTGTATGTATTGAGCTGTACTGTACTGTACCCATTCTGCAATCTGTTAATAAAGTTTTACAATTCAATTAAATTCAATTCACGGCAGAATGTGTAGACAATTGACAGACAGTGAAAACAAAGTTCTCCTCCAAGTCCTGTGGGTATTGTCTCCTCAACGTTTCTGCAGCTGAGCGAATTGCAGTTCTGCTCAATGAATGAATCCGAGAGGAATCCGAATTTCCCCTCTAACTAGTGCTATATGCTTCATTGCGTCATTAATAAAGTTTTCAATCAATCAATCAAACAATGCCATTTGTTTAGACATTCACAAGACTTGCATAACGTTACAATTGCACGGTGGCAGGTTTAACAACAACATTATTATTGTCCCTTACCTTAGTATGCGCCGCGCCTGCTGCATGCATCCCACAACGTCATCTTTTCCATTCATTCATTCCAGATAGGGCCATGGAGAGGCATTGTTGTTATTGATATCATCTGCATCAATGCCATCAGCCCTGTTTAGACATTCACAAGACTTGCATAACGTTAGCTAGCAAGCAAGCAAGCTAGTCGACAATATCTCCTTCCTCCATTGCAACGCTATCTACAGTACTAGAGAATTCAAAGTGCCCGCGAGGCAATGACGTTGTTGTTGTTGTCACATTTAGCTTTTATCGCAGGTGTATATATATATCATCAAACGATGCACAATAAGTTCATGAACAATAACAAAACACTCCACCCTGGGCCTGATAGCTGCGGTGGTAGCCCTTTAGCTATGTTAGCTCCAACAAGTTATCTTCTTAAACTGAGATAAAAATTATTTTGTAAACAAGCTCGCTGCAGAGCCGCAGTACGGCACAAGAGAAACCATTATCTGATTGGGCCACAAGGCTGTCAATCATGCTAGCTGCAGAGCCGCAGAGCAGCAAAAGAGAAACCATTAGCTGGTTGGATAACAAGGCTGTCAATCATTCAATCCACCATTCAATGGCAAGAGTTTAACTGCACAGACCGTGCTTAGATGACGTTAATAGCCTATTTTGATTGGCTGTTATTTATTATTTATTTAACCCTGGTCAACCTGTGCAGATATTCTGCACGAATAATTACTGCAGTGCAGGCCTGCTCAGAGCGCTCCATTTTGGCCATTTAAAAAAAAATGCACTGGCATTTTTTTCTTACAGAGGAAAACATTTATAATAAAATAATAATAATAATAATAATTTAAAAAAAAAATATATATATAGGTATATGTAAATTAATAATAATTATGAATTATGAGTAAATTTGTATTTCACGTGTTGTCATAGAGAAACCTCCACTGCGTTGTAGTCTGTCCACTTAGCCTAGGTGGTAAGAGTCAGACACACTTGATCAGACATTCCTAGTAGTTCTCGAGTTCTGCTGCCATTAGTTCTCCAGCTGCTGGTACAAAACATGTTAACCCTTTCACTACCACACTACCAAAGGGTTAACCCTTCCACTGCGACAATACAGAGGGTTAACCCCTTCACTGCCATGCAACAAATGGTTAACCATTTCACAGCCACACTACATAAGATTAACCCTTTCACTACAACACTACAGACGGTTAACTGTATGTAGTGTGGCAGTGAAAGGGTTAACATTCTGTAGTGTGTTAGTGAAAGGGTTGAAGATGCACTATTCAATTTTGGAGGAAGGGGATTTGTTTTTACATTTACTGTAATTCTCAGAATTAATCTTATGTTATCGTGAATGAAAACAAAAAAACTGTCAACCAAACGTAAGCATACTGTAGAATAATGTTTGTTAACAAAACTGCAGGCCCTGCCTTTGCAAATGACAGCAGTGGAATAGTAACTTTTCAGGTAGCCTTCTAGCTTCAAACAGTGTTCCAGGGATCCAGTTTCCCTCTGAGGAGGTTTGTTTATTCAGTTATGAAAATATACCTTGGGAACGATTCACTTCTCTGACGCTCACTAAGAGAATCTAGTGGTGTCATGAGTGTAGGGTGAAGGTACAACACTCCCCGCCATGGAGAAATACGTTCCACACAAACGTTGCTAACTTGTTATGCAGGTGCCTACTTGGCACTTCTATTAAGGCCCCCTGTGAAATCAAAATAGGTGTTTGTAATTTCCTGGAAAACAATTTTATTTTTATGAGTCATCCAGCACACGGATGCTTTCTAGAATAACATTTACAAGTCCCTCTCTAGCTTCCTGTTTTTACAGGAAACACATAAATAAGTGGAATCAAATAGCATTCCGCTAGCCGTTTCATGGGGACTTTAAGCAACCCATTTAAAAAGGTTGCATGAATTACAATTTTACAATCGGCTTATCAGCCGTACAGGCCTGTGGCAGCACCATGGCAGCCTGTATACCAGTGCCTCCGTATTTCTGCACATCTCCTCAGCTGTGAGGCTTTCAGTACAACCAGGCAGGCAGCCCAATGGCACCCAGAGGGACCCACGCTTGGATCTGTTTAATAAAGAAAGAAAAGATACTATGCAGAATGGGAGTCAATGAAAGGGCCCCATTTAAGACAAGCTTGTGGCCAGCTCTCTTTAACCACAGAGCGGTGTCCAGTGCCAGCAAC
>NC_140181.1:91774438-91781938 GCF_963971535.1 Notolepis coatsorum | reverse complement strand
CTCTCTCTCTCTCTCTCTCTCTCTCGCTCTCTCTCTCTCTTTCTCTCTCTCTCTCCTTCTCTCTTTCTCTCTCCCTCTATCTCCTTCCCTTTCTCTCTCTCCTTCCCTTTCTATCTCCCCCTCTCTCCCCCCCACACACGCACACACACACACACACACACACACACACACACACACACACACACACACACACACACACACACACACACACACACACACACACACACACACACACACACACACACACACACACACACACACACACACACACACACACACACACACACACACACACACACACACACACACACACACATTTTGCGAGGGCTGGTCCATAGTGGGCGAGTGCCTGCAGTCAACCGCGGTGGCGATCAAACTAAAATATTGTTATTGTTTGCGGCCGGGTTAGTTAAAATATAAATGTAATTAGCATAATATCGCTGATATCCTAATAGCTAATAGTGCCACAGGTACTAGTGTCCGTCAGAAACAACATCAGAATCAGAAACATTTATTTTGTTTCTAAATCTAAAAACAACCAAATAAATGTACAACTTATTTTAAACCCCAATTTCAATTATCTCAAGCTTATTTTCATTCGCTGTAGTATTATTATTTAGATTTTAAAGTTGGTTTTATAAAAAATTTGAGATTCCAGGGATCCCTCCGAGTACCACCAGCAGGGGGCACAAGCAGTGATGCGTTCCTCACGGGACGGGGTTGCACGCAGTGCAGCCAAAGTTTTGTGTGCAGAAGCGCGTGCCGTGCACGCACACGCACGGATGTGCACGGCACGCGCGTGCACAAAGGAATGCGCTGCACTCGCCAACTCGCTATAAGTACCCACCTGGGCTACTTTGCATATCAATAGCGCCGGTCGTCAGGTGTGTTAAATACGTTCTCAGATACATTCACACAGAACTTGTGAATGAAATGTGTTACATTCCATTCGTAAAGGCAATTAGGCATTGTCTTTAGTCTGTGCTTAAGCGAGGGAACATTTATGCGCATGCGCGAGAGCGCGCGCGCGCCCGGGAGCGCGCGTGCACGTGGCGTCATTAGCGTGCGTGCAATCAGTGTTGATATGAGGAACACAACACTGTGCACAAGTACCACTAGTGGTACGCGTACCACAGGTTGAGAACCACTGCTGTAGAAAATATCATTCATCGTCATCATATGATGTTCTCAAATCAATGAGTAATTGTGTTTAATAATCGTGATTTCAACATCAAGCTAAATAATTGTGATTATGATTTTTCAAGCAGCCCTAGGTCTTCCCATTAAATGGTAAATAGTAAATGGACTGCATTTATATAACAGCTTTTATCCAAAGTGCTTTACAATTTGTTCCTCACATTCCCCCAATAACTCCCATGCACTCACACATTCACACACCGACGGCAGAGGCAACCATGCAAGGTGCCAACCTGCTCATTGGGAGCAGTTAAGGGTTAAACTCTTAACCTGTTCCACTCGACGGGGTCGGTACCGACCCCTTTTGACATTATGATCATATAGGCATATTTTTATGAATGATGAAAATAATTTGTGATTTT
Source organism: Notolepis coatsorum (assembly GCF_963971535.1). Lineage (NCBI taxonomy): Eukaryota > Metazoa > Chordata > Actinopteri > Aulopiformes > Paralepididae > Notolepis > Notolepis coatsorum. The sequence continues at coordinate 91,780,379 of NC_140181.1, read as the reverse complement.
AAAATCAACCGTTTTCAAGTATTAACATCACTACTATGTCACAAATGCATGTAGAATGTAAAACGTTAGGTTGGCAATAGTTTAGCAATAGGTTAAAAGTGTCCTTATATCGTTTTAAGTTTTCGATATGCAATCGTCTATCTGACCCGGAACCGGAAATGGACATGTTTAACCATGGGAATTGTGGTTTTTTTTGTGGCCATTTTGTAGAGGAGATTCATAGCTATCGGCCAGCGTTGAAATTTCTCCGATCTACACTTCCTGTCACATACTATGGTGGTTCAAAGTTCAGCGTTCTGAATGAATCATATCAATAATTGTTATGATTCGCGATAATAAGCCACAAAAGGTAACGTTTTTGACAAATATTGAAACGCAGTCAGTTTCTCCTCACTATTGTTACCATGTAGGAACAGTTAGATCTGAAATTAGTTTCAAAATGGTTACACTGTGGGGGAAATAAAAAAGTACAGTCGATTACAGTAAATATCAGTATCTGTTATTATGCACGCCTGGTGATACTATATCCAAATTGAACTCTGCCATTTGAAAGATACTATGTATATATATATAAATGTGCGAATTGGCTATAATAAGGTAATGTATAAGCATATATTCTATATTCTATAATAATATTTCAAATTGCATTGGTCCGGATGGGAGAATTCAGTACTGTATATACAGAACCTTCAGTTTTATCATCTTCCCTTTATTAATTTCCTTAGATCTTGTACACATGATCTCAAGAGGGTACTGAATGAGGTCAGTGGTAGTTTTTTAAGTCTGGTCATTATTATCATGGTGTTATTCACTGTCAAAGATGAAAAGAAAAATCATAATTCATATTTTCCTTTGTTTCATCACAATTTAAGCAAGCCTAGTAATAGACACAATATTTCTGACACTGATAATACATTCACTGAGGTCCATAGATATACCTAGATACCAAGAATATGCAAATAGCCCTTGTAGAAGTGGAGCAATATTCCATTTACCTAGGTATACATTTTATGCAGATTTTCACCTGGGGTGGAACAGGCCATATTTTCATAAAATCAGCCTAAAAGTACATACCCAAGTAAATAGAAGATTGCTCCATTGCTGCTCTACCTCCCGAGTCACTGTCGCCCCTAAATGGACAGTTTAGCTCCTAAACTGCAGCATGGAAAACTACCACAATTGATTTACTATTGCTGTTACTGAGGCGGAAGCATTACCATCATAACAGCACGATTGGATGCCATTCATATTTTTTGTTGTACCCGGATTAACTCATTGGCTGCCAGCTATTAGCCTTATCCTGTGGTAGCTACTGCCACGCTGTAAACGATGGGAGTTAGTCACCTCGTTTGTAGAGCTAAATCTATATTCTATATTATAGCCATGGATACAATATTATAGTAATTTGACATTGAGTTTCTTCCGGTCAAGATGCAAAAAAGAGATAATTTGTCCATCCATACGTTCCCGTGTTATACCGTGGTGAATATAAGTATGGTTTTAGAGCGGTTTAGGGTAATTCATGAAATGCTTAGTTATGGCAGTATACGTCGATTCCATTGCCGTTTTTTGCCTGAACCCGCTATTGTTCCAAAATAAAATCTAGATCATAGCTATTATGTTCCATCATGAATGCATGAAAGGGGGGGGGGGTCGTTTCTGATTATTTGATTGTCAGTAATGGCATTCGCATTGAACACTAAAAACTGTTATCAGCCCGATCGGTGTTACATATGGGGGTGAGTAGTAGTGAGTCCAATGGTGGAGGAGACAAGGAGAGACGGAGATAGGTAGCTATTTCTAAGGATGTGTCTTTATTAAAACACACAGAGCAGTGATAATCCACGCCGGGCGTCAACAGAGAGAACAGGCAAAAGTAATATAAGTACATCGCGAGTGGCTCAACCAACTCTGACCAGCTCCTTCCCACACAAACGGTTTTCTGAAGCCTCGACAACCAACAAGGGAACAGAGAAAGAATAAGTAGTCACCAACCAAACATTCCAATCAATTAGCAGTGACAGCAAATTGACAGCACAGTGACAGCAACAGTGGAGAGTACCAATCAGTGACAACACATGAATGTGGGCGTGACAACCAAAATGCAAATACCAACCACCAGGTGAAAACATTCCAGACTGACAGCTGGGTTCCCGGGAGAGGGAACCCAGAACGTTACAGTACCTCCCCCCGACGAACGGCACCAGACGTTCACCTAGGGGCCTCGGGATGCAGCCGCCGGAAATCATCGATCAGGCTGGGGTCTAAAATATCCCTTTGAGGCACCCAAGAACGCTCTTCTACCCCGTACCCCTCCCAATCCACCAAGAACTGAAACCCCCTACCCCTCCGCCTACAACTCAGGATCCTCCACACCGTATAGACAGGCTGACCATCAATAATACAAGGCGGAGGAACCGCGGGGAGTGGTGGGGACAAGGGCGATGAGAGGAATGGCTTCAACAGGGACACATGAAACTTCGGATGAACCCTCATAGAGGCCGGGAGCCGCAGCCTGTAAGTCACAGGGTTCACCCAACGAACCACTTTAAAGGGGCCTATGAAGTGAGGAGCCAGCTTCCTGGACTCCACCCGGAGAGGGAGATCACGGGTGGAAAGCCAAACCCGCTGCCCAGGACGGAAAACCTGAGCCGGACGACGCTTACAGTTAGCCTGCCGCTGAGCCTTAACAGAGGCCTTCTGCAGCGCCATCCGCACCCTGCTCCACGTCCTGCGACAGCGAGCCACATGTGCCTGGGCCAATGGCACCTCAGCCTCCTGCTCCTGTTCGGGGAAAAGAGGAGGTTGAAAACCATATTGACACTGAAAGAGAGACATACCAGTAGAGGAGGAGAGAAGGGTATTATGTGCGTACTCAGCCCAGGCCAACCTCCTACTCCACGTCGCCGGGCAACCGCCGACGTAGCACCTCAGGACCCCCTCCAGATCCTGGTTGACGCGCTCCGTCTGCCCGTTCGACTGCGGATGGAACCCAGACGACAGGCTGACGGAGGCGCAGAGGCCGGCGGCGAACGCCTTCCAAAACCTGGAGGCGAACTGAGGACCCCGGTCAGAAACAATATCCACTGGAAGCCTGTGGACCCGAAAGATGTGCTGCACCACCAGGTCAGCCGTCTCCCGAGCCGACGGGAGCTTGGGAAGGGGAATGAAATGAGCCGCCTTGGAGAATCGGTCCACTACCAACAAGATGGCAGTGAACCCATCCGACAGAGGAAGGCCAGAAATGAAATCCAGGGATATGTGCGACCAGGGACGTTTGGGAATAGGAAGCGGCCGGAGAAGACCTGCCGGTGCACGGCGAGAGGTCTTACTGCATGCGCACACCGGGCAGGCCGCTACAAATGAGCGTGTATCCCCCTCCTCTGTTGGCCACCAAAACCTCCTACAGATAAACTCCAGGGTTCTGGTGGCCCCAGGGTGGCCGGTGAGAGAGGATGTATGCACCCACTGCAGCAGGCCCCGGAGGACCTCCACCGGGGTTTGGGCTCCCGTGTCAGAGCCGATCTTACCACCCTATCTATGCCCCATGACACAGGTGCCAAAATCAAGGCCTGTGGAATAATAGGGTGGGGCTTCTCCTCCCGGCCCGGAAGATCAAACTGGCGAGACAGTGCGTCTGGTTTGACGTTCTTGGAACCGGGTCGATAGGAGATGGAAAATCGAAATCGAGTGAAGAATAACGCCCACCTGGCCTGGCGAGCATTAAGGCGTTTAGCCCCTTGGATGTAAGCCAAGTTCTTATGATCAGTCCAAACAATGAAAGGATGTGCCGCCCCCTCTAACCAATGTCTCCATTCCTCCAGTGCCAATTTGATCGCCAATAACTCCCGATTACCCATGTCGTAGTTATGCTCGGCCGGAGACAGACGGCGTGAAAAAACATCTCTCACCGTCCTTTAAACATCTCTGGGAGATCACCCCTCCCACCGCGATGTCAGATGCATACACCTCCACAATGAACGGAGTCTCTGCATCATGGCGGATCAGTACAGGGGCGGAGGTAAATTGACGTTTGAGGTTGCAGAAGGCCGACTCTGCCCTAGGTGACCATTCAAAGCCAGGGAGAGAGGGCTTAGTGAGAGCTGTTAATGGATTGGCTAAGGCGCTAAATAAAGCGCCTGTAAAAATGTGCAAAGCCCAAAAACCGTTGTAACTCCTTGAACGACAAAGGCCGTGGCCAGTCCAAGACTGTACTCACCTTGGCTGGATCCATGCGAAGATCACCCTTCGTCAACACAAAGCCCAGGAAGGAAACGGTGTCAGTGTGAAACACACACTTCTCTGCCTTAACAAATAGTTGATGCTTAAGGAGACGTTGAAGCACCTCACGAACGTGCAGTTGGTGTTGCACCATATCGCGAGAAAAAATGTGGATGTCATCTAAGTACACAAAAACTGACACCCCAATTAATTCCCGCAGCACGTCGTTAACCAGGGCTTGGAAAACTGCCGGAGCGTTAGCTAAACCAAAAGGCATGACTAAATACTCATAATGCCCGTTAGGCGTGTTAAATGCAGTTTTCCACTCGTCCCCCTCCCTAATCCTGACCAAATTGTATGTATTACGTAAGTCAAGTTTAGAGAAAACCTGTGCCCCCTGTAAGCACTCAAAGGCGGTGTCCATGAGAGGCAACGGGTATCAGTTCTTGATGGAAACGTCGTTCAATCCCCTATAAACAATGCACGGCCGCTGACTCCCATCCTTTTTAGCAACAAAAAAGAAGCCAGCGCCTGCAGGAGATGTGGACGGACGAATATGCCCCGCGGACAGTGCCTCTTGAATATAAGTGTTCATGGACACTGTCTCAGGGCGAGAGAACGAAAACATCCGCCCACGGGGTGGAGAAGTACCAGGTAGAAGATTAATGGGGCAGTCGTAAAGGTCTATGAGGCGGTATTGTGTTAGCACGCGTTTTACTAAAAATGTCTGGCAGGTCAAAATAGACAGCAGGCACTCCTGCTAAATCGGGGTTGGGAGATACGAAGGAGTCTGCAACGCTCTCCATCAACCTGGAGAGAGACAAAAGAGGGGAGGGGGGGGGGGCGGGTGAACTCTCGCCAGCATCAGCCTTGACGCCGCTTCCCATGGAGAGTTCATCCGTAGCCCAATTAATACAGGGGTTATGTAATGCGAGCCAGGGGTGGCCTAATACAATCAGAGAACAGGGCGACATGTCAACGAAAAACATCAACATTTCGCCACCCAGGCTCTCTCTAGGGTGGGGAAGTGCGGGGGGTTCGACACCGAAAGAGGTGCGGAAGAGTGCCTGCGACGAGGCTCCCCTCTCGCGCTCCCTCTCCCGATGTCGGTTATCGACCTTGATGGCCAAGGAAATGAGGTGGTCCAGGCGCTCGGGTAAGCTCATGAGTTGCCAGCTCGTCCCGCATGCGCGCTGAGAGCCCCTGGGCAAACAGCACGCAGCAGGGAATCTCCGGCCAGGGCGCCTCCCGAGCCACTATGCGGAAAAATCGATCGCATAATCTGCAACAGTGTGAATGCCCTGCCGGCAGGACAGGAGTTGACTGCCGGCCTCGTAAATGGAAATCACCCGGGAGGTATCAAATACATGACGCATCTCCCGGGTGAAGGCATCCACAATGTTCCAGATCAGCGACCCATTCTCCCACTCCGCAGTAGCCCAGGAGAGGGCCCGACCAGTAAGCAACGTGATTATGTAAGCTACCCGAGACACATGAGAGGGAAAGTGCAGGGTTTCAGTTGGAAAATAAGAGAGCACTGAGTGACAAACTCACGACATCCCTCCGGTCTTCCTCCGTAGCGGTCAGGGGGGTGGCAGCCTGGCTCCCGGATGATGTCCTCTCTCTGGTCGGGAAGTCCCCAGCTCTCCTCCCCTGCTGGCCTGCGGCGCTCCAGTAGCAAGTCCCTGGCTGCCTCCGTCTCGACAGCATTTGAACGGGC
>NC_140181.1:91760056-91770056 GCF_963971535.1 Notolepis coatsorum | reverse complement strand
AATCGCCCTACAATATGTTTAATAAAATCTCTCATAAAAGTGTGTGTAATTTGCCATGGTACTGCCATGGTAAAAAGCCATGTATCCCCATTGTGTCACCAGTTGTTTATCATCATTTGCACTTAAAACAATACCATGGTATAATCCAATTTAAAGCGTGATACAAATGGTAATAACATAGTGTTTCCATCATGTGTTGATAATGGCAATGACTAAAAAACGATGGAAATAACACTAATACCTTTTTATTGAATATCATTGTTGCGGTTCAGATCATTCAATTAGCACGTGGACGTATCTCAGTGATCAATATACATGTGTTTAGTAAGCCATGTACATTAGTACAAGTAAAGAGGTCAATAAGCTCAGCTCAGAGCAGTGTGCTTCCATTTTAGCCACCAGAATCACCAGAGGAGGGCTATTCAGGAGGGGGGGTGTAGTTTGGGGGGGGGGGGGGGGGTAGCCCTTGGCCCTCCAAAGGTGGGAGATGTGGGCTATTGTCTTGATCAGAGAAAGGAATGTGGATTAGAGGATAGATTCTTTCACACTATTACACCTTTTGTAAGGGACATTATTTCATCTTTCAAGTAGATCTGAACGCTGGTCTCGGATTGGGGGGAATTACCTCAACTGTGGCGTCTGCTGTAATGTAACTCTGCTAAACTATAGCTAATCCCCCTTATCTCTACTCCCCCTAATGTGCCGGCGTCACTCGTCCTCAGCCAGACGGGCCGGGCGCGGCACTACACACTGTGGGAATGGCTGGGATGACATCTAACGCGTTTCTTTGATGTGACCAGAAGAAGCTGTGAGAGCAACACAATATAGTTCATTGTTTACCAAGACGACCGCCAGACACACAGAGTCACTGAGTTCAGAGGGAGGACAGTTTAATTAGTGATCTGGAACGTGAAGCCAGAGCGTAGCCGCTACTCCGATATAATTCCCTAACCTCTCTCTCCCTGGGTGATTGAGTAACCCAAGCAGGATGAGAAAGTGGTTGAAATTCTAGCATCTTACCGTGTTCTGCTATTAGCCTATTTCTCACATATTCCTCCCCTGATTCACACGCAGAGACACAGAGCTCACTGGAAGGAGATAGGAACTAGTCGTCTAGGGCAGGTGAGCGTGAAGGGAGACCTTTTGTCTTTAATTTCTCCAAAAGCTTCCCTATAGGCACATCTTCTTAATTTTTGATCTTCTGGATTCGTATACATTTATTAAGAGCTTGTTCTTTACAGACCATTTCCCTGATATTTATTATAGACATTTTGAACGATACATTCTGACTTCTAGTTTCTCAAGCTGGATCCCGTAATGGCTCACAGACCACCTTCTGAGGAATTCCAGCTTCATAATAATAGCAATCTGTTGTAATGAGTTGGCTCCTACATTTTCAATTTGGTCCAGGTGCAGAACAGATTTTAGAGCCCCTAGTATTGTGGATATTAGGGCTGACCTCGACTAGTTGAATAGTCGACTAATCGATTGAAAGGAGCCGTAGTCGACTGCCAACCTTAGTCGAATGCAAAAAAAAGATTAAGAGATTATAATAAAGAAAATTCAGAGGATACACTGATTCAGAGGGTATAATAGGAGAGGACACTGATTCAGAGGATAGGAGAGGAGAGGACACTGATTCAGAGGATAGGAGAGGAGAGGACACTGATTCAGAGGATAGGATAGGAGAGGACACTGATTCAGAGGATAGGAGAGGAGAGGACACTGATTCAGAGGATAGGAGAGGAGAGGACACTGATTCAGAGGATAGGATAGGAGAGGACACTGATTCAGAGGATAGGATAGGAGAGGACACTGATTCAGAGGATAGGATAGAGAGGACACTGATTCAGAGGATAGGATAGGAGGACACTGAATCAGAGGATAGGATAGGAGAGGACACTGATTCAGAGGATGGATAGGAGAGGACACTGATTCAGAGGATAGGATAGGAGAGGACACTGATTCAGAGGATAGGATTGGAGAGGACACTGATTCAGAGGATAGGATAGGAGAGGACACTGATTCAGAGGATAGGATAGGAAAGGACACTGATAGGGCACCGATGCTTGCCTTGTCTCTGGACGGTTCAGAAGAACACGAACGGGGCTGGGATAGAAAACCTGAAGCACTTTACAGTAACAAAATGACCTGTTCTAACCCAGGATCCTCTCCCTCTCTCCTGTAGCACGTTTTCACCATGGACCCCAACAACGTGGACAATGGCCGGGGGAAGGTTCCTCACGACCCCAGCGTGCCCTTTGCCAGCACCTTTACCGGTATGTCTGGTCTCCTCTCCTCTAGCGCTCTGTTGCGCAAACACCGTCCAATGTTGTCTAATGGGATTTTCCAGGAACACTCTAATTATGGAGAATGCAATTTTCAGAATGTTCACATTCGATTTCTTTCCATTTTCTTCTGAAGATGTTGTGTAAACATCTAAAATACTGGGTTGATATGTCTATTTTATGTGCCAATTTCATGATTTATGCGTATCAGTGACCATCAAACCGTAAACAAAGAGGCCTATTAAGATGTTAGATTAACCAGACAACCAGTATCTTCTCAGGTTGGGGGTCCCTGGCACAGAGTGGGGATCCGTGGCCCAATGAGTATGATTTGAGGGTAATTTACACAAGAACCCGAGAATCACTGTCACATGATACTCATCATCTCTCCGTGTTATTCTCTGAACGTTTCACCTCTACCACAGACCTCTGGTGTTTTGGGAAATCTCATATCAGAGTCAATTTTTTTTTTACTTTGGCTCAATGAAACACAGACACACACACAGATACATACAGCATGCACGCACGCACATGCACACATACACACACTGATTCGGTTGGAAGGGTGTTTCTCTCTGTCTGTCAGTAGACATTTAGCTTGTGAAATAACTCTGATTTATAGCTGTGACAAGCAACCTGGGAGTAGAGCTTTGATTTTCTGCCCGAACCCGATTGGGTCCCAGAATGCAATTCCTCAAAAATCCCCCAGGCTTGAATCGGGTCGGGTTCATATTAATATAAAAAGAAAACAAGCACAATTTGCAATAGCCTTTTTGCGTTAGGCCACTCCGATTGCCACTCCCCCCTTTATCCAATTGGCATGAACACACACACACACACACACACACACACACACACACACACACGCACACACACACGCGCGCGCACACACACACACACACACACACACACACACACACACACACACACACACACACACACACACACACACACACACACGCACACACACACGCGCGCGCACACACACACACACACACACACACACACACACACACACACACACACACACACACACACACACACACACACACACAAACATACACACACACAGACACATGCATGCACACACACACACACACACACACACACACACACGCACACACTTCCACACCTCAATGCCAAATTTCATCCTCCTAGGGCGAAACCTGTGGCTGCTATAGAAGGTGGGGACATTTTAGTGTGTGACGCTGCAGCTGGATGCCTTACACCACAACATATATCCCACAATGCATTGCACCTGATGAGAAGACGCAAGCCAAATGCATAACATGAAAAACACACAGAACGGTACAGTAAATGGCAAATACAAATAGAGAGAGAGAGAGAGAGAGAGAGAGAGAGAGAGAGAGAGAGAGAGAGAGAGAGAGAGAGAGAGAGAGAGAGAGAGAGAGAGAGAGACAGACAGACAGACAGACAGACAGACAGACAGACAGACAGACAGACAGACAGACAGACAGACAGACAGACAGACAGACAGACAGACAGACAGACAGACAGACAGACAGACAGACAGACAGACAGACAGACAGACATAATGTGAGTGAGAGAGGAGGAGATAGATGGAGAGAGAAATAGAGAGAAGGAGAGAGAGTAAGAGAGGAAGGTAAGAGGCGACGTGGACGAGAGGAATACTAACACAGAGAGCGAGACATGATGAGACTGTGAAAAAAAAGAGACAGAGAGAGAAAGACAATCAGTAAAGCGTGCTGAGTCTGCTGACAGGCCTATTCATCACCTACAGACCTGGTGATCTCTTATCACTATCTCAGTGTTAACTGTAATTACAGGATCTTCATTTGAAATACACTGTGACATAACACCGACCACAGCTCCCCCTGCACTGTCGCCCCCCATTACTGTGTGTGTGTGTGTGTGTGTGTGTGTGTGTGTGTGTGTGTGTGTGTGTGTGTGTGTGTGTGTGTGTGTGTGTGTGTGTGTGTGTGTGTGTGTGTGTGTGTGTGTGTGTGTGTGTGTGTGTGCTTGTGCGTGTACATGCATAAGTGTGTATATAGATCCAATAACCCCGCTCTAGCCAAATAATTAATGTGATATGAGACAGAGCAATTGTCTTACGCCCCAGAGTCCTCTGACACTGCCTGTCTGTATGTCTGTCTGTGGCCTTTATCCAATCTGACTGGCTTCATACTGTATCCCCATTCATGATATGGTTATAATCATGCAACCAACATATGACTATACAACCTTGGTGTAAAGTTCAAGCCCACTCCTGAAATACCCCCGCTTGATCGCATATTTGATGATATTGATGTTAAGCAGGAGTTGTTGAGGGCGAGCCTTAATCAGTCCCTTTCCTTCACTGCTGAGATTTCCATTTCATTCTGGGGATCGAACTGGCGAACTTCCAGCCACAAGTCTCTCTAATAGTGTTTCTGTAAAAAAGTTGATGATGGTCTACGTGTCCTGGAATTTCAATGTCCAAGTCAAATAGGATCTGTGTTTATTGAGCTTAAAAAATATTTGTAGGCTATATAAAGATTAACATCATAAAGGCATGTCAATTCATAATATTTTGTATTGAAAAGTAGGCAACTTTTGCTCTCATTCTATCTATTATATTCCAAATAAAATAACTCTCATCAATAAACTCTTTGTGTAGGACTAGCTTCGCCGTAATAGAAGACTCAGACTGCTGCCTGTGTTGTTGAGTCGAGTTATATAAATAGAGAGACCCTCCGAAGATATAATATCCATTTCAGTCTTTGTTTTTGTATAAGTGAATGAGAGATAAATTAGACTTTGCAGTTGCGGACAGCGCAGAGCCACAGCTCCACTGTGCACTGAAACAGACACAGAGAGAGAACCTTCTGCCCGCTTGCTGTCCAGTTCAGAACCACGGACAGCGCAGAGCCACAGCTCCACTGTGCACTGAAACAGACACAGAGAGAGAACCTTCTGCCCGCTTGCTGTCCAGTTCAGAACCACGGACAGCGCAGAGCCACAGCTCCACTGTGCACTGAAACAGACACAGAGAGAGAACCTTCTCCCTGCTTGCTGTCCAGTTCAGAACCACGGACAGCGCAGAGCCACAGCTCCACTGTGCACTGAAACAGACACAGAGAGAGAACCTTCTCCCCGCTTGCTGTCCAGTTCAGAACCACGGACAGCGCAGAGCCACAGCTTCGCTCTGCAACAGACCCTCTCTCTCCGCTGGCGCACTCCAGGCAGGGATGAAGCAGGCCACCCTTGCCACTTGGGAATAATTTTTACGGAACATTATGGACTAGAGAGATTTAAATATGTCAGACAAAGCCCTCTCAAGTACAATAAAAACATTTTTAAATATTGAATAAAACACTGCAGGCAAAATAGGTTAGCAGTCTAACATCTTGTCCAATTAGCCCATACAATAGTCTGCCAAGTCAGTTTTTGGTCGTATTTATTCTGAAAATGTGGGTCCCCTTTTATTTTTGAATGTGTCCTTATCTTGCCAGGAAATTCCCATTATGATTAACCATTTCACTACCACACTACAGAAGGTTAACCCTTTCACTACCACACTACAGACAGTTACCCGTCTGTAGTGTGGTAGTAAAGGGTTAACCTTCTGTAGTGTGGTAGTGAAAGGGTTAACCATTTGTTGCGTGGCAGTGAACAGGTTAACCTTCTTTATTGTCGCAGTGGAAGGGTTAACCCTTTGGTAGTGTGGTAGTGAAAGGGTTAAGAATATCTTTCCCAAGGGAGACCTGGCCAAGACAGACAGCACAAAGAAAATCACTGTTCTAAACGATAATAGAGGTAAAAAATGAGCAGATCCCAAACTTGAAGCAGGTGCTGGGAACGATCCAAGACTGTAGATGCAAGTAGCAGAGTCCCTTCACTGATTATCTTCCACGGTGTAAAATGTATTAAGTGACTTTCAAACAGGTCTCTTGTTTCCAAACCACACGGCTCTGCTCAGTACAGAGTGGCGTCAGGTGTCGTACCGCCGGGGACCCAAATGGACCGCGTGGCCCAGTTCCAAACCAGATAACTCTATACCGCACTGCTCCCTTTGAGGATATGGATACAGCATCACCTCAATCATCATCAATTGTCTAATATTTACTGATCCAAGGCCAGCTGAGATTCGTTTTACCGTCTTGTATATAGTGGCCAGCTTAGGCCGGCTTCGCCCGAACTAGTTAATTACAGCTGATCCATACCTTATTACAAAGAACACAGCCTGTTTATTATCATTGATTTCTAATGGGCTTCAATACACAAAAGTATATCAAAAAGGTTATACAATGGCAGGCCTTCATTATATGCCCCTATAGCTCATGGAATGAACTCCAACAGTCATTAAAGCTTGAGATTCTCCCCTCTGTTGCGAGAGTTTAAAACCTTGAATGCCTTCTAGCCATTACCGTCCTGTCTTTGGCAACACTACCAAATAATGCTAGCGCAGATAGCTAGCGACATCCCGGCCTCATGGCGGTCCGTAGCTACATCAGCGTGTTCTTAGTTGCTGGCTGTTACACGATATAAGATTTGTATGCTTCCCTCTGTTTCTTCTGCTGGAATATGAGTGCAATTCGCCAGGGCCAGTGGTATGGATTTGCGAAAGACAGCTAGGTGGGTAGTGGCTAGAAGGCACCTGTGTTACAGCAGGCTACCTGTGACAACAGAAGAGGAATGTTCTATACGTAGAGGTCTACTGTATAATGTATTGTCACCTCCTCCTCTTTCTCTGTCTTTCTTCTCCAACACATCATTCCTCTGTCATCCTCTATTCCCTTCTCTTCCCACGTGGCCGTTGTTCACTTCCTCTCATCCGTCTTCTCCTTGACCCCTTGTTACTTTCTTTTACTTTCGTTCTACATTATATTTAGCAGCCGTGTCCCACGTGTCTCCACCCCTACCGTCACTTACCTCATCCCTCTCTCTCTCCCCTTCCTTTCTGTCTCTCCACTTTCTCTCTCCTCTCCCCTCTTTTCCTCTCCTCCCCTTTTCCTCTCTCCTCTTCTATCTCCCTCCTCTCTCCTCTCTTCTAATCTCCTCTCCTTCCCTGTGCATATCCCCATATGTCTCTCTCCTCCTTCCTCTTTCTCTCCATCATTATCATCTCCTCTTTCCCTTGCCTTCTCTCCTCTCCTCTCCTCTCCTCTCCTCTCTCCCCCTCTCCTAAGGGAGACTCATGTCCCTCTTAAATCATCCTTCTTTATAATTTGCCCACATCTGCCCAATTATTTATTCTGGATTATTTCCCCTTATTCTGGACACGACAACAAAACAACCTTTTTTCAATCTGTTACTGGCTCAATGAATACCAATACCCCCCTCTCTCTCTCTCTCTCTCTCTCTCTCTCTCTCTCTCTCTCTCTCTCTCTCTCTCTCTCTCTCTCTCTCTCTCTCTCTCTCTCTCTCTCTCTCTCTCTCTCTCTCTCTCTCTCTCTCTCTCTCTCTCTCTCTCTCTCTCTCTCTCTCTCTCGCTCTCTAGGTGGGGAGCTCTATACAGGGCTGACAGCAGACTTCCTGGGCAGAGACTCAGTGATCTTCAGGAGTATGGGTGGTCGTTCCACTATGAGGACTGAGACGGATCAGAGGCTGCTCCATGGTAGGCTATACCCTATAGATGCTGCTCCATGGTAGGCTATACTCTATAGAGGCTGCTCCATGGTAGGCTATACTCTATAGAGGCTGCTCCATGGTAGGCTATACTCTATAGATGCTGCTCCATGGTAGGCTATACTCTATAGAGGCTGCTCCATGGTAGGCTATACTCTATAGAGGCTGCTCCATGGTAGGCTATACTCTATAGAGGCTGCTCCATGGTAGGCTATACTCTATAGAGGCTGCTCCATGGTAGGCTATACCCTATAGATGCTGCTCCATGGTAGGATATACTCTATAGAGGCTGCTCCAGGCTATACTCTATAGAGGCTGCTCCAGGCTATACTCTATATAGGCTGCTCCATGGTAGGCTATACTCTATAGAGGCTGCTCCATGGTAGGCTATACTCTATAGAGGCTGCTCCATGGTAGGCTATACTCTATAGATGCTGCTCCATGGTAGGCTATACTCTATAGAGGCTGCTCCATGGTAGGCTATACTCTATAGAGGCTGCTCCATGGTAGGCTATACTCTATAGAGGCTGCTCCATGGTAGGCTATACTCTATAGAGGCTGCTCCAGGCTATACTCTATAGAGGCTGCTCCATGGTAGGCTATACTCTATAGTAGGGCTGACCCCTATTAGTCGATTAGTCGACTAATCGGTCGAAAGGAGCCGTAGTTGACTGGCCAACCTCTTAGTCGAATATATATAAAAAAAATTAAATAAAAAATATTTATAATTTTTTTTAACATTTTTTTATCATTCTTTCCAAAAGAAAAGAGGCCTAGAAGCGTGGCTAACACTAATGGCATGCATACCAGAGGCTAACTGCCTACAAAAACAGGCACAGAGGCACTGAAAGAGGATTTAACCCATCTGATGAACAGACACACTAGACTAGACAAATATCAAGATGTATCCATCAGTGGACCAATTGCATGCTTTTGCAGAAGACAAGAAGCCTTCAGGCGACTCCTTCAGACATTAAGCACCCCCCACAGCCCAAATGGAATGATACATTTTTATTTTTTTTATTTTTATATTATACCTTTTTTTTTTTTTTTTTTTTTTTCATTAGTCCACTAACGGCACATTTTGGCCAATCATAGTCGACCATCCAAATCCTTAGTCGGGGACAGCCCTACTCTATAGAGGCTGCTCTATAGAAACTATTTTGCACAAAAACGTATACCATGGTACAGTATAATCCACATACCGGTGGTTTTTAATATACGTTTATTGAAATCCTCCCCCTCCATTCTCATTTCCTTCTATCTGTTAATCATTCTCATCTATCCCGCCCTCCTCTCTCTCTCTATCTCTCTCTGTCCAGACCCGAGGTTCATCGCTGCCCACCTGATTCCAGACAACGATGACAGAGACAATGACAAAGTATATTTCTTCTTCACTGAGAAGGCCATGGAGGCGGGAGGCAGGGAGGGGGCCATACACACCCGCGTCGGACGAGTGTGTGCGGTGAGAGGCTGTTGCCATTTTCTATAGATCCCAATAGTGTTACAGTGGGGTAGGTGTGTTGGACCCAGGTGCGGTGTAGAAGGAATAGACGAAAGGCAGGTGTTGATTTCTCAAACAAAAGGCTGCTTATTTATTGTTCCGAGATATCAAAAAGGCATACACGGTGATACGACGCACAAACAAAATGGAAGACTACTCTCGTCTCCAAAGCAGGAAAAGTAAAACACGTTATCGCATGAAAACATAAACTGAACTATGCGGCAAAATGGGGAAAGCAAGGGGGAGAAAACACTGTCTCCAAAACGTGGCACAAAAACAAAACACGTCGGGCGACGGTGATACATAAGCACATGACAGGGTCTATAAACGATATGCAAGGCAAGGTAATACTATCAACGGCAAACTAACTTAACCTCCATGGCAGGAGCGATAAGCGTTTCTTCACAAAGGTGTACTCACGGTAATGTTCAGTGTACCAATTACTGCAATCAGGGCAGATAGACGTGGAACTGTAATATCACGCTTTCACAGTGTTTAACCTACTCTGCCACCTCACAGAAATTGGGCATTTTCTTTTTAAATTGGTTATCAATGGTTACAGGCAGCCACGTTGGAAGGGAGCTACATTGACATTTTGGGACAGACAAAAGCGTCAGGG
>NC_140181.1:91740056-91755056 GCF_963971535.1 Notolepis coatsorum | reverse complement strand
TATATTATAGCTATGGAGACAATACGATGGCTCTTTGTGAATCGAGTTGTACGTGCTTTAGTTGATTTGTTATCCTTAAGCCTTGTTGTCTTATTGTTGTGATTTTAATATACTGTGTGATTTGATATGCCTTTTCTTTGCTTATTTCTGTATGTACACTCGACGTGCCTGTAAATGAAGGAAACCTCAGTTGTGATGAAATTATTCATGTGACAAATATTACTCACTAAGACAGGGAGGTATACCCTATTTTCAAGGTATACTGTCAAGGACGTAGGCCTATATGTATGCAATACCGCCTTAAATGAATGATTTGTGATTGGAAAGATATGACAATAGTAGACCATTATGAATGACGTGCACACCGTGGCATAAGGAAATGAAAATATCTCATATCATAGTGTAGTTTGTATTGGAAATACCAGATACCGTCAAATATTGTGAGAAGCGGGGGGCCTAAAGGTTACAGAGGTTTGATCCCCCGTACCGGCAGGAAAAACCTTTGTGCCCTTGAGCAAGGTACCCCGACTGCTCCAGTAGAGCTGCTCAGTGGCCAACAGAGGTCAGACTATGGTTGTACTGGGCAGCTCCAAGGTAAACTATATATGTATATGTAACTATGTGGGAGTGAAGCAGGGATTCTGAAAAAGCGAATCTACCCTGTGTAAATAAAGGTAAAAAAAATATATATAACTGTATATATAATATATTGTGATATGATATTTTAGCCATAACAACCAACCCTGGGGTGCTTATGAAGATAGAATGCTTCATCCATGAGGAGTGTGCCTTGTTTCGTCCAGGAAGTTGAGACCAGAATTACCAAGGCGTAGAAAGACTTCATATACTGTAAGAAAACGGAACAATAGTCCAGCTGTTGTGATGATACGATACATACTCAGGGATGGTGTAGTGATTACAATCCCTGCCTCTGGGACCACATGTCTGGGATCAGATACCACCAGAACCTTGTCTCCTGTCTCCCCTACTCTGTCTCCCTCTCAGCCTGCCTGCTGTCTCAATAAAGAACCTTCTCTCCTGTGTCTCCTCTACTCTGTCTCGCTCTCTTAACCTTCCTACTGTCTCTCTAAATAACTGTCTCTCCTGTGTCTCTCCTACTCTGTATCTTGCTCAGCCTTCCTGTTGTCTCAATAAAGAACCTTTTATCCTGTGTTTCTACTCTGTCTCCCTCTCAGCCTTCCTACCGTTCCCTTTTGAGAATGGGGAGACCATCTAGACTTAAAGTACTGCTTCTGCTAACCAATTTGTCTACTGCATCAAGTATTTCCTAGGTTGTGAGGGAGACAGAAATCAGACATTGGGAGAAAGGGGTGGTGTGTGTGTGTGTGTGTGTGTGTGTGTGTGTGTGTGTGTGTGTGTGTGTGTGTGTGTGTGTGTGTGTGTGTGTGTGTGTGTGTGTGTGTGTGTGTGTGTGTGTGTGTGTGTGTGTGTGTGTGTGTGTGTGTGTGTGTGTGTGTGTGTGTGTGTGTGTGTGTGTGTGTGTGTGTGTGTGTGTGTGTGTGTGTGTGCGTGTGTGTGTGAGCAGTGTGCGTGTGTGTGTGAGCAGTGTGTGTGTGTGAGCAGCGTGTGTGTGAGCAGTGTGTGTGTGTGAGCAGTGTGTGCGTGTGTGTGTGTGTGTGTGTGTGTGTGTGTGAGCAGTGTGTGTGTGTGCGTGTGTGTGTTTATGTGTATGTGAGTGTGTGTGTGTGTGTGTGTGTGTGTGTGTGTGTGTGTGTGTGTGTGTGTGTGTGTGTGTGTGTGTGTGTGTGTGTGTGTGTGTGTGTGTGTGTGTGTGTGTGTGTGTGTGTGTGTGTGTGTGTGTGTGTGTGTGTGTGTGTGCACTGTGCAGTTGTGGTTACTGTAGTGCAGGACTTCCCCTGGTTTACATCTCCTCTCTCAGCGGGCCTGTCTCATGTTCTCTCAACCACATAATAACCACTGTAATGCAGCCTTGTGATACACACACACACACACACACACACACACACACACACACACACACACACACACACACACACACACACACACACACACACACACACACACACTCACACACACACACACACACACACACACACACACACACACACACACACACACACACACACACACACACACACACACACACACACACACACACACACACACACACACACACACACACACACACTCACAGACACACATATATATACACACACACACACACACACACACACTGAGCATGTACTCCCTCCTCAGCAGCTACCTGAACAATGGGAGGAGAGCAGATGCTGTGGTCGACCTCCAACCACTCTCTGATTAACTGGAATGCCCTGGAATTATCAGAGAGAGAGAGAGATAAAGATAGAGAGAGGGAGGAAGAGCATGGTGAAGGGAGAGGGGGAGGAATGGGGAGAATGAGAAAGAGAGAATGAATGAGAGGGAGATTAAAAGGCAGGGAGGAGCTGGAAGCACAGAGCTATAAACACAGCCAGCAGTAATTGTGCAAGTAGTGAATGTGAGAATACCTGGGTGTTTGTTTGGGACTCTGTTGGGATATGAAACCATTCCACACAGACACACCTGTTGAATAGATTTGGTTTTGGCCGGCTCTCCTTTGCACCAAGGGGATTAATTAAGTTTAGAGATAATGTACTTTGGCTTTTTAATTGGAAATGATTTATACGTAATACAGTACATACATGCTTCTTAGCACATTTATGTTACTTAGAACTTTTTGAGAATGCAACAAAGATCTGGTGTTGTGTTAATTGATGGATTTTGTTGCATCGTAATCATCTGTCCTTACTAATCCAGTTGTTTTAGAACCCCTGTTTTTATGTTGTAACAACCACGATGCCTTGCTATCCCTGAACAGGGCCCCGTTCCCCGTACCTGGTTCAACTAAGTCGATCAAGATGTCATTATCCAGATTCAGTTAACCCGATGTTTGAAGCCGGGATTTTCCTGTTCCTCGAAGGTGGATTCAGTCTTGTTAACTCAAGCCAGACTTGAGACCCAGGATAAGTGCGCGTGCCCGCCTCAGCCGAGAAGGCAGCAAGTGTCGAGAGCAGAGATCCTGATTCTCTAGCGGCATTGATTGATTAATTGATTTAAAACTTTAGTAACATATTGCAGTACGGCTCAATCGCCTCGCCGACAAGTTAAATGCGTTATCTATAGGCTAATTTTAAGTCCCTCATTACCTCAATCAATCAGATTATATTTCTTTAAACTTGCCTGCTGGATTGAATAATCAAATGAGATCTTGCTAGCGAAAATAATTAGTTAAACTGTTATACAAAATAACGATACGGCTCTCTTCCCATTGATTGATGTATAGTCGATCTTTTACTTATCTCCACTGTGGTGTAACGGGTTCTTCTTTTGACTTTCACGCAGACGACCGGGGTTCGAAACCTAGTCTCCCCCTTCTTTTTGCGATGTAGGAATAATTCAATTTGGTGCACGTTGAGAGCTATATAAAGAATGACATCCTCAATGCATGTAGATTTATAATATTTTAACTTGAAACTAGGCTACTTTGGCGTATAATCATTAATATTATATTCCAAAAAATTATATTGGAAACATAGGGTTTCGAACACCAGTCGCTGGGTTGGCACGATTGAGCACTACCGCTGCGCCACTGTGCCAGATGGGTTAAATTCATTGTTTATACATTAATGAACGAGACAAGATCCACAATCCACGCATAGACACTTCAATTTTATGCTTGAATGAAACACAATCCAGGCGCTCCATTAAACATCCACAGCGGAGAATATGAAAGGAATCAGAGCCAAACGAGCGATAGGTTTCAATCATTAAAAATATCCCGCGGGATTCACATTTGCAATGCTGCGCGTTGTTAGAATAACCACATAATGTGTACATCGCACCGAGCGAGCGCCACGGTATATATAACGTGCATTATTTAGGACAAAGTGAATTTAGTATCAGCATTTTGGGTCTATTTTACATTTCAAAAGCCCCCTCTGGAAGAATGGAGCACAAAAACGTAATTCAGAATGGTATAAAGCAGATCCTAGACTGTGGGAATAATTTCAGGAAACGCGCTGTCACTTTCTTTGCAGGGGCGTGGCTGTGCTTCATCCGGCTAACTTGAACTTAAACCCTGCTTTCGACCAGGCTCAAACTTTTGGATCTGTTGTCATGGTGATTTGGACAATCCAGGTACGGGGAGCCGGAAAGTCCGGCTTAAGTCAGACTTAACCGAAAGTTATCCGGCTAACTCAGTTATCCAGGTACGGGGAACGGGGCCCAGGTCAGACCCTTTATTTGACTGTTTTTGAAGGTTTTTTTTCTAGACGTTCACAGAAAGGTAAAGAAATACCTTGTATTTTATGGCAATAACGTTGAGGTTTGTTCGACCCGTGAGATATAATCACGATTTTCACGTCAATTTGTAAAAGAAAAATGGTTGGACTACATTTGTATGCGGCTAGTGTGAGCTGGATAGTGTAGTTTTATGAAATCTCGACGTCGAAAGCCCTGGGTCTCTTCTTTCTTAGGACAACAAGGATTTCATGTCCAGGTTTGATTCCCGGCTGCTGCTACCTGAGTTTGCCACAATATTCTCAGTCAGACGTTATGTTATTTATTGGGAAGTTTAAGCTCATTTGAAAGATAATCAATGGTTGTTCTAACTGGTTCCTTATCTTGGGTAAGACATTATTCTCACAGAGTAAATCTGCAGAGAGACCAGATTTAAGTTAATGATTTGGAGTTGAGGTTCGATTTTCATCGCAAAGCATGCTTCATGCTTTAAACCCGTTCCACCCCAGGTGAAAATCTGCATAAAATGTATACCTAGGTAAATGGAATATTGCTCCACTTCTACAAGGGCTATTTGCATATTCTTGGTATCTAGGAACATCTATGGACCTCAATGAATGTATTCTCAGTGTCAGAAATATTGTGTCTATTACTAGGCTTGCTTAAATTGTGATGAAACAAAGGAAAATATGAATTATGATTTTTCTTTTCATCTTTGACAGTGAATAAAACCATGATAATAATGACCAAACTCATTCAGTACCCTCTTGAGATCATGTGTACAAAATATCTAAGGAAATTAATAAAGGGAAGCTGATCAAACTGAAGGTTCTGTATATACAGTACTGAATTCTCCCATCCGGACCAATGCAATTTGAAATATTATTATTATTATTAATAATTATATTATTATTATTATAGCCAATTCGCACATTTATATATATATACATATAGTATCTTTCAAATGGCCGAGTTCAATTTGGATATAGTATTACCAGGCGTGCATAATAACAGATACTGATATTTACTGTAATCGACTGTACTATTTTATTTCCCCCACAGTATAACCATTTTGAAACAAATTTCAGATCTAATTCTTCCTACATGGTAACAATAGTGTGGGGAAACTGACTGTGTTTCAATATTTGTCAAAAACGTTACCTTTTGTAGCTTATTATCGCGAATCATAACAATTATTGACATAATTCATTCAGAACACTGAACTTTGAACCCCCATAGAACTTGCCAGGAAGTGTAGATCGGAGAAATTCCAACGCTGGCAGATAGCTAGCGATGTCCTCTACAAAATGGCAGCAAAAGAGCTTCAATTCCTATGGTTCAACATTTCCATTTCCGGTTCCGGGTCAAATTGGCGATCGCAAATAGAAAACTTAAAATGATATAAGTACACTTTTAACCTATTGCTAAACTATTGCCAACCTAACGTTTTACATTCTACATGTATTTGTGACATAGTAGTGATGATAATACTTGAAAACGGTTGATTTTAAAATCACAAATAATTTTGCATCTTCATAAAAATATGCATATAATTAAATAAGGTCAAAAGGGGTCGGTACCGACCCCGTCGAGTGGAACAATATCCATCATTTGTATTCTTACTATTTGTGTCCGATCTCATTTGAAAGTAGAGAAAGTCTTGAGAATGTTTTGACAGGCTATCTTTTTAATTACAGAACGAGCTTTGCAGTATCACTAGTGCTTATCTTGGGTAAAGATATTGTTTAGGTACGTCATCCTCGCAGAAGGTTCTGTTTTAATAGAATCTGTCTACCTCGATAGCTCTCAGCTGCACAGAAAGCAGACAACCTTTATTAGTTTAGGAAGAGAGAATCTATCTTGTCTTGCCTGACACTTTAATAATATAATATAAATATTTAATATCCTCATAAGGTTACCCATTTTGTTTTAACAATGTCTCTGTCTACCTTCCAAGCTATCATATGACGGAACCAATTTGGATCAGAGTTATCTTTATTGCAAAATCTTTATACTTGCTTTATACTTTATACTTTTTTGTGATTGGTTACTGTGTAATTCCTCACAGACCCATGCAGTGTTAGACTTATGCTTTATTGTCCCCAGGGGGGAAATCCCTTCTCACAGCACTGTACTCATCAGACAACAGTACGTACAACATCATATCAGAACAGTACGGACAACAGCACACGCTCCTGTTCAGTGAGGCCTTGGCTGCTATGGCTGCAGGGATCAGGCTTTTACCAAAGCGGACCCTTCTGTACCTCCAGTGTAGGGCTGTCCCCGACGCGTGAATATTAAAGGCAACCAACTTGTGTTCAGCTTTTCTCTGATTGGCCACGACCCCCCGCCCCCTTTTGCCGCGAGTGCGGCAGAGGTCCCTGCAAGCCGCAGAGGTCCCAAATGAAATGAATTAATGAAGCGCTGAGCATAATGTATAATGTTATTTCGCGGAGCATAATGTATAATGTTATTTCGCGTTTGTAACGTCATAACATCAGTGGAGGCTGCTGACTGATTAACTAGAAACTGTACATTGTAACGTTATATAATGCATAATGTTATTTCGCGTTTGTAACGTCATTGTGGCCAAGTTCAGCTCCAACTCCATAGTGAAGTTCGCAGACGACACGGTGGTGGTGGGGCTGATCTCGGACAACGACGAGAAGGCCTACCGGGAGGAGGTTGAGGTACTGGAACGCTGGTGCCAGGACAACAGCCTGCTCCTGAACATTGGTAAAACCAAGGAGCTGATCGTGGATTATAGGAGAGGACAGCAGGAGACGCACACACCACTGATGATTAACGGGGCTACCGTGGACAGGGTGAGCAGCTTTAAGTACCTGGGGGTCCACATCTCAGAGGACCTGACATGGTCAACACACATAGACACAGTAGTAAAGAAGGCGAAACAGCGCCTCTACCACCTGAGACAGTTAAGGAAGTTCAGAGTATCGGGGAAGATACTCCAGTCCTTCTACTCAGGAGCTGTAGAGAGCATCCTGACCGGAAACATCACTGCCTGGTATGGAAACAGCACGGCACAGGACAAGAAGGCCCTACAGAGAGTGGTGCGCTCAGCCGAGCGTACCACGGGTATTGCACTACCTCCCCTGCAGGTTCTATACAACAAGAGGTGCAAATCCAGAGCCTGCAGAATAATGAAAGACCCCCACCACCCCAATAACAGCCTGTTTCAGCTGCTGAGGTCAGGCAGACGCCTGCGAACCCCAGCTACTAGGACAGAGAGGCTTAGCTTCTTCCCCCAGGCCATCAGAGTCCTGAACAATGAACATTGAGTACCACAGAACACTGAACTATCCACACATAAGCACACATGAGCACACACACGACACGCATGCTGTGCACGCTCACACACTAGCAGCCACTTTAACACTTCAACATGAGCGGGCACACACTCATGCGCACACACTCACACTTATTGCCAAAAGGAAAAGCCACTTTAAATCAGTATTAGCAACAGTAACAGTGTATTGCACTACCAAAGCTACCTAGCATGTCCTATATGCTCTGTAAATAACTATGTACAGATACCGATTTTGATGTCACACCATGTTACCTGTTACCTGTTATTATACAATTGTAACGTTATATAATGTATAATGTTATTTCGCGTTTGTAACGTCATAAACCAACTACCAGATTCACTCGTCACTGTACATCAGTGGAGGCTGCGTAACTGACTGATTAACTAGAAACTGCACATTGAGGGGGTTTAAATCACGCTACATCAGTGGAGGCTGCTGACCAGATTATTATTATATTATATTATATATTAAATTATATTTTTTAAACATCCCCAACGCTGCAACACGCCCCCATTCCTCCCAGGTGTCAGGCGTCAGGCGCCTCATTCGCTTCCATTCATTTTGGGGACCATGTTCAAATATCATACTTCTGAAGTATAAACAAACTATACTGCTGTGACGATTTTGAATATCTTAACATGTATTTACGCCCATACAATTTTTTAGATGAATGATTGTGGATATAATATAGAAAACACATCATTATCTTCTTCTTTCGTGTAACGTCAGAGGTCCAACTCCGTATCTTGTAGCCATGCCCTTAACTCTGGTCCCACATCAAAGAGGCTGGCTTCCGAGGGTGGTTTGTATAGGGGGCAGATGGTCAGGATGTGGTCAACAGTCTGCTCAGGGTCTCCACACTCACATGCAGCGCTGTCTGCCAGGCCCCACTTCTTTAATGATGCTTTAAAGCGACCAACCCCAGATCTTAAACGGTTCAGCAGAACCCATTGCCGGCGTGGAAGATCGTCTCCTGTGGCGCCATCTCCTGGATCCCAGATGTGGTGGTGGATACGGGTTGGCCCAGCACTCTCCCACTCTCTCTTCCAGGCTCCCGCCAGCCATCCATTTCTGGATAGGTCCTCAGTGGTGGAACGGAGCATCTCTTGTGCCACCTTGTTGTAGGGGTGGCGGGACTTGAGTCTGCTCATAGGTGCTGTTGTTGTTGTGGTGTTGTGTAGGATGTGCCAGTCATGCTTCACTGCCTTCCTTGCTAGGGCGAGAGTGGCAGCCTCTCGTCGTAGGCCAGCTGGTGCGATTCCTGCAAGGACTGGCAGCAGGAAGACGGGTGTAGCCTTCAGGCATCCAGTGATGATCCGGAGGGCGTTGTTAGTAGTCGCATCAACCTTTTTAACGTGTGGGCTTCTGCTCCAGACTGGGGCACAGTACTCTGCTGCCGAGAAGACCAGGGCTTGGGTGGATATCCGAAGGGTCTTGGCAGTGGCTCCCCAGGTTGTACAACACACACAGCGGCGCGGCGTGGATAAGGGCGTGTGCTAGGGCGGTCACGTGGCCGTGTGGCCAATCAGAGAAACGCTGAACGAAAAGCTGAACACAAGTTGGTTGCCGACTAAGGATTTGGATAGTCGACTATGATTGGCCAAAATTTGCCGTTAGTCGACTATATATATATATAAAAACATATATATATATAATATATATTATATATATTTTTTTTTTTTATCATTCCATTTGGGCTGTGGGTGGTGCTTAATGTCTGAATGAGTCAACTGAAGGCTTCTTGTCCTCTGCAAAAGCATGCAATTGGTCCATTCGATGGGTGAAATCCTCTTTCAGTGCCTCTGTGCCTGTTTTCTTAGGCAGTTAGCCTCTGGTATGCGTGCCATTAGCGTTAGCCACGCTTCTAGGCCTCTTTTCTTTTGCAAAGAATGATTATTATTTTTTTTTTTTTTTTTTTTTTATAAATATATATTTTTGTATTCGACTAAGAGGTTGGCAGTCGACTACGGCTCCTTTTGACCGATTAGTCGACTAATCGACTAATAGGGGCAGCCCTACTCCAGTGTTTTGTCCCTGTGCACTTAGGGCAGTAGGGTAAGGTAGTGATTGAGTGGGTGTGTGATGTCCTGTTCTCCCCCCCTAGGAGCTTCTATCCCCAGGCCA
This sequence comes from Notolepis coatsorum, assembly GCF_963971535.1. Lineage (NCBI taxonomy): Eukaryota > Metazoa > Chordata > Actinopteri > Aulopiformes > Paralepididae > Notolepis > Notolepis coatsorum. The sequence goes on along the minus strand of NC_140181.1, from coordinate 91,745,325 downwards.
TCAGGATGCTCAATAACTCTATGCAACACTAACCCACCATCTACATCCACTGCACACAACATCCACATGTGCACACACTCACTTTAGACATTCACCTTAACATTCATCTATTTATTAATAAAGATTTGGACTACCTCTCTATCTCATTTTAGCATTTTACATTTAGCATTTAGTTTTTGCATTTTGTAAATCTTTTATTTTTAAATATTTGTATTATTGTACTTGTTACTGTATGAAGCACCATTTCAGGAGGGTCATACAGAACCAAGCATTTCACTGTAATTTACATGTACTTTATATGTGGCAAATCAAACAAAACTTGAACTTCTATTGAGGCATTATTTGGACATGCAAAGTGACATGAGAGGGTGGATATGATCAGTCATCATCATAACACCTCCCTGGTGTTAATGTCAGGACCAGTATGCCTAGTATGTTGTGTACTTTACTTACTTGTAAAGGGAAACAGTGGCTTGGGAGGTAGAGCAGTCGTCTGGCAATCCGGAGGTTCCCGGTTCAATTCCCGCTCCTCCCGGGCAGCGTGTTGATGTGTCCTTGAGCAAGACACTTAACCCCTAATTGCTCCCCATGAGCAGGTTGGCATCTTGCATGGTTGCCTCCGCCGTCGGTGTGTGAGTGAATGAGTAAAATGTGAGTAACGAATTGGAAAGTGCTTTGGATAAAAGCGCTATATAAAAAAGCAGCCATTTACCATTTAATTACTTACTTAGGCCTTTTATCCCTTTTGGAACATAGGCCATTGATTAAAAGTTTCCACCCCCGTCTGTCTTGAGCCATCCTCTCCAGCTGTTTCCACGTCAGTCCCCTCGTCTTGAGTTCCTGATCAGTACTTTACTTGCTCATATGCTTATATTCAGAGTTAATTATATTGTTTACGCTGCTTTTTTGTATCTGTACTATAATTGTATAGCATATATGTTCCTACTATTACCCTACCGATACCTGTACCCCCCCTCCCCCATGCTGCTATGATGCCTGAATTTCCCCAAGGGGATCACTAATGGAATATATTATCTTATCATATCTTATCTTATGACCAGTATGATCCATGTAGGGTTAGTATAGCTGCCATGTCCACGAGGAGGTCTATGAATACATTTCACTAAAATGAAAAATAAAAACTTGAACCCCACGTTTCATCACTCAATCTAGGGTTTGAGAAATATAAATACAATTTTCATTCTCTGTGACACATCTGGTTTCCATTTGAATCCCAAAAACTCTCATATCCGCAGTGATAATCGACGACAAAAGTAGGGAATATTTGTCTTGGATTTTATTTTATTTTTTAATCAATGTAAAAAATGAATGCCTGATGTTGTAATACCTATCAAACGTATCCTTACTAACCAGTATGTTTGGACTCCAGATCGGGGGATTTTAAAGCTCAAGAGACTCGGCGATGATGATCTTACATGCATGTTTATCTTGGAGCCAGATATTATATATGAAGTTCATTCTCAAAGACTCCTTTTAAGTTAATGATATCCTCGTCTGGCTTTTACTCATCTGCGCTGACATAAATGATTAAGGGCATCTCTGCTTCATTGGTAGTGCAGCGAACGAGGACAGGAAATGAAGGGCGAGAGAAAGAGGGAAGACCATAGACCTGTTCACCGACGACGTCATGACACATATGCGTGCGCAGACCCCGAGGCAGAAAGGATATACAATACAATATATTTGCATTTGTTAGCCATGCTATATTATGTAAAAGGTGAAAGACTCACACTCACAGCCATGCTGATTTGGCAAAATGACATCCAGCCGCTTTCGTTTTAAAACAACTTTTAGTCAGGGGAGTGCCATGGTTTCTCCATAGAGCCCCGTTGTACTTTTTTTGGCGCAGCAGCTCGCGAAGGGCCAGGGTAACTTAGTCACGTGACTCAGTTGGTATTGCTGATTCGCTCGAACACGGTATGTTTGTAAACAGCGAACAGGTCTATAGGGAGGTGTAGTGGTTACGTCATTGCCGTTTTTCGTGTTCCACCCTCTGTCCAATCCAATGCATTTCCCCATTGCCCATTTCTAAATCGTCTCGTTTAAAACAAATAAAGCATTAACATTGGCATGGTGTACGTTTCTGTGCTTATTCATCCACAATCTATAGCTCAACATGAAAATATTCGCAATTAATCATTAAAAAAAATCGCCGAATTTTATTTCAATCAAAAATGCTTAAACAATAATGTTAGTGATAGAAGGGAACTCATTTTGTGCAAAAGTGGAACGTTTTTCAAATTCCATGCGGCAGAATTGTTACAATAGCCGATAATCCATTTTCCCAATGATAAATCCCTGTACGGGTGGAACAACCAGTGACGTCAGACTGCACCTCCCTATAGAGATGAACAGATTAAGCGATTGTGCTGCGTTCATGCGGTGTCGGGCAAATGGGTTTTCGATAGGGATGCTTGATATTGGCTTTTTTACCGATACCGATATACCGATATTGTCCAACTCTTATTTTCCGATACCGATATCAACCAATATCAACCGATATCAACCGATACCGATATATGCAGGGTTTCCCCCCCCCAAAAATGGAATAATTTCTGGTAATTAACATTACATATCTCTTGTTGTGGAATTAACACAACATTATGCATACTTTTGACAATAAATAAAATCTGAATTTGTTGTTACTTGCTTGCCTGGGTAAATAAAGGTTATAGAAATGTAAAAATTCCAAAAAATTCTAAACCGATACCGATATTTTCCGATATCACATTTTAATGCCGATATCGGCCGATAATATCGGTAGGCCGATAATATCGGACATCCCTAGTTTTCGAACAAGGAATTAGCACATGAACGACATGTCGGTCGGATAAACGATGTTGGAAAGTCTGGGCTCTATTTTAAATCTAAAAATATAAATGTAAATACAATAATATTAAATAATAAATGTAAAATATAAATCTAATAAAATACTGTAGGTCCCAGGCCATATTCAAACCTTTGACCTACCAAAAGATTAGATCAGATATGTTTTCCCTCTTCCTAGGTTTTCAATTTAATTCTTTAACATCCGTAGCTCGTATCCTCACTAACCTCCTTGTGCCACAACTCCTCTCTTTAGGCGCACACGTTGTTTATGTAAGCATCAAGTCAGGCCTGTAAAGTTCATTTCATAGGGATTCTCTGGTTTATGTTGGGTCTGGGGAGGAAATATACTTCAATGCCAAGGAGACATGTTTAACTTAATGATATATCCTGAGGGATTGATCTCTTGCACCGAAGGAACCCATTTAGATAACTTTAAGGAAGTCATCCGTTGTTATTTTTCATCAGATAGGTGTTAGGTTGACGCCTCATCCTTATGACTTATTGTTAAACCTCATTTCCTCTGACCCAGATACTGGTCACCGACTGTATGCAGCCAACTGGTCTTTCATTATAATGTCAGGTAGGAAGTAGGTTCCATCAGTATGTTTAACCTCTTAAGCCCTAGCCATATTTTCCATGGTTATGAGGTTTGTTCGACCCGTGAGATATAATCATGATTTTCACGTCAATATTTGTCAAATAAAAATGGTTGGACTACGTTTGTATGCGGCTGGTGTGAGCTGGGCAGTGTAGTTTTATGACATATTTCGACGTCCATCGAAAGCCCTGGCTCTCCTCTTTCTTAGGACTACAACGATTTCATGATGGCGCCATGTCCTCGCATCTAAATCATCCGGTTTCCGGTGCAATGGGCAGAGATTTTTATAAGCTCATGTTTAGCTAATAACACTTAAAATCATTGGTAAACAAACGTAGTGCTGAAAATATACACTTTGACTGCTGTTTTGATATGGTTGGAGTCTTTGAATCATTGATCTATTTGTAACGTGAAATAGATCTCGCCCCGGTATGTACCGTACCGATCGGGTTTAAGAGGTTAATTTAAGGTATATCTGCCAATGCCATGCAGTTTATTATTGTGAAGGCAAATGCCAGAGCAGTGTGTGGTCTTCACTTACCGTCTTCTCTAGAGTCAGACAAGAAGATAGATACAATTTCCTCTCTGTGTGTTCAGTAGAAAGCTATCCGGCTGCAAGCTAGCCTAGCTTAGCACAAATTACAGGCCACTAGCCTAGCTTCAAATTCTGGGAGAGGTGTTTTTGGCCAACAGCTAGCTAGCTGTTCCGTATCAGCTTCCATTCACATGCAGCCGGATAGCTTTCTACTGAACACACAGAGAGGAAATTGGTACTATCTCCTTGTTTGACGCTGGAGAAGAGGGTAAGCACATTTCCCATAATGTTAGTGTTCCTTTAACTATATTCCTATGAACCAATAACCTGCACCTTTTTGGGTGTGTGGTTTTAGTTTCATGTCTACTACCCAGTGGATATAACAAAATATAACATCATTTGTATGTAGAGATGGACTTTTTTATTCTATAGTAGCTGGTATTTTTCAATCAAGGCTATTATAGTAATGCACAATCCTCTCCATTTGCCAGAACTTCAACAGGATCTAGTGAAGACGGAGATAACAGTGGAATACTCCATGCTGGGCAACTGCCCAAAATCCATAAATCCCATAATTGTGTATATTGATTTTCTACATTGATACTACCCACTGGCACACAGCCTAACCAGTGGCTCAATTACCGTGATGTACACAGAGCTAAAGCCGGGACACAGACAAGGAAAGGGTCTGAGCAGACGTAAGCATGCCCAACGTTCTACAGCAGGTGTCTTAATAACCTCAGATACTGTAGGAAACATAGGAAACACACAGAGGCTGAATGTCAATGCTAAATTCAATATTCAAACGGGTTTCAGGTAAAAATGCTGTGTTTATATACTGTATATATAGGCTATGTACATGGCCGCCTAGTTATAGTTGAAAGTGGGGGTGCAAGTATTTTTTTTTTTTTTTTTTTTTAATTTTTTTTTTTTTTTTTTTTTTAAGGGGTGGTTTGGAGGGGGTCCGGCACGACCCCCTCCACGGCAGATTTTTTTACATTTAATGAACACCTGTATGTGCAATTTCCTGCAATATAGAGCCTTCAATCTTGACCAAAATAAAGCTGCTCTTTTCACTATAAAACTCAGTTTATATTGCAGTATGATAGCTATAATAACTTCACTGCGAGGGCTCTTTTAGCTAACGCTAGCTAGGCACGTATGATAGCCAATTACTATTATAATAATAATAATAATAATAACTTTCCCATCCTCCCAAAGCCCCTCCAGCCCCGTTCACATCCGCCGCACCAACAACAAGTAACAACAACAACTAATTGACGCTA
>NC_140181.1:91720056-91735056 GCF_963971535.1 Notolepis coatsorum | reverse complement strand
CCTCTCTCTTATCTCTCCCTCCTCACTCCCTTCTCTCTCCCTCCTCCCTCCTGTCTCCCTAATCTCTCCCTCCTCCCTCCCTCTTCCCTTCCTCCTCTCTTCCTCCTCCCTCTCTTCCTCCCTCCCTCCTCTCCCTCCTCCCTCTCTCCCTCCACCCTCCCTACTCTCTCCCTCCTCCCTCCATCATCTCTCCTTCATCTCTCTCTCCCTCCTCCCTCCCTTCTCTCTCCCAAAGTGTCCAAGTAAAATCACCAACCAGCCTGGCAGACAGTTTGCCAGCACCAAGGACTTCCCTGACGCCGTGCTGCAGTTTGCCCGTGGCCACCCGTTGATGTGGCGGACGGTGTACCCCGCTCTGCGCCAGCCGGTACTGGTGAAGGCCAACGTTCCCTACCGGCTCAAACAGATTGTGGTGGACCGAGTAGAGGCGGAGGACGGCCAGTATGACGTCATGTTCATTGGCACCGGTGAGCGGTCACATGACTCCATAGAAACATGGTATCTCGTGTATCAAACCCACCCCTACCTTAACCCTGAGCTTATTGGCCCCACCGTAACCATCCATTGGATACGGTACATTATGTCCATATGAGATACCAAGTAAGTGAGTCCCAGACACACATGCATGTCATGTGCACATGCACATGCACACACACACACACACACACACACACACACACACACACACACACACACACACACACACACACACACACACACACACACACACACACACACACACACACACACACACACACACACACACACACACACACACACACACACACACACACACTTATGATCTTTAAAGGCCTGACATTATGCTTAAGCAAACACTGTGTGGGTCTGAAAAGATGACCTCTGGCACAGATGAGTTAGGAGGATACATGTGACGGATGTTAAAGAATCAAGCATAATACCTTTATGATGAAAGACCAAAAACAAATTTTAGTTGGATTATGAAAAAACGGATACAAAACAAAATCCATGTTAGGACGTTTTCAAGGGACCCCGCTTGGGGGCTGAACCCCAAGGTTGGGAAAGGGTAGTGTCTAGATCCCATAGTCCAGAAGGACCTTTCCATGGAAATCATCACTTTTTGACCTAGCTGCAAAGCCAGAACCCATCATCATAATCTTCACCTAAACCTATGTATATAACCTTAACCCACTCCCAAAAAAGTATTGATACATGTACAGACGTCCTTCCCGGCTATGGGATCTATACACAACCTTGAGGAAGCCTGCTAAAAATAGCCTGAATAGCTGCATGTACAGTAATTGGCCAGTTCTGACCTGTGACCTTTGAACCCTGTGTGTCTCCCTGTCTCAGATATCGGAACAGTGTTGAAGGTCATCGCTCTGCCCAGCGGGAATAGTCTTGAGTCTGAGGAGATCACTCTGGAGGAGCTGCAGGTCTTCAAGGTAGTCAGCATTTATTTATCCTTCTTCATCTCAATTTTATACCGCTGGGTGAAGATTTTCTTCTGATTGGCCGGCAGGTGTGCGTTAACACAAATCCATCCGCTACCCAACCTGTAACCACATTTAAAGGAACACACTAACTTTTGGGGAAATTCGCTTTTATTTGCCATCTACCCTGGAGTTAGACAAGCAGATATATACCCTTTTCTTCTCTGTGCATCCATTATGCTTAGGAAACAGACGTTAGCCTAGCTTAGCGTCATTCACTGGGAGTAGGTGTGCCAGTGTAGCCTAGTTCCCAACAGTCACGAAATACACTCCAAATACAACTCCAAAACGTTCCTGTAAATATGTTGTGACGTGTGTATTTACCTTACAGTTTTAAAGCACTCCGCTGTACGTCAGGTGTTTTTTTGCCTCTATGTTATGCCTTAAAACCTTTTAAGGCACACCTATTCGTTGATTATTCCTTACTGCTCTGTCTCTCTGGTAGTAGATAAGTATACTGTATATATATATTTTTTTTTACTCAAATAAATTCTTCTTCTACTCAAGCTCCCACTCTAGCACATTTCATACACCCTGATCCCATTACTGTTTGTTATCCTCTCCTCTCTAGGTGCCAACTCCAATCACATCACTGGACATCTCTGTCAAAAGGGTGAGTCAATGTAACAACTGTCAGGCTGGTGGTTTCACTTAAGATAAGATAAGATATTCCTTTATTAATCCCCTTGGGTACATTCAGGTGTCATAGGAGAATGGGTACATGCATGGCCAGGGTAATTGCAGAAGACATAAATATAGGCAATACAATTATAGTAAAGATATCAAATAAGCATAATTAACTCTGAATATAAGCAGAATATGAGTCTGTGGCTGAATGTGCTTCTCATCTTGGCTAGCTCCTCATAGAACCTCATTGGCTAATGTAGAAAAGAAGTCATCATTCTAACCCCACTCTGCTTTCAGCAAGTATATTTAATCTCCTAATGGATCGCAATTAGTTTCCCAGCATTTCTACAGCGCTTTTCTAGTACTAGGACACAGGCGCTTTACAGTGGAATGGCAATGGAACAGCCAACTTTCCTAAGCCTCATCGGCTAATGTGGAATTTACACGATCGAGTCATCATTCTTCCTTTCCAACGCATTCCCATAACATCTCTCTCGCTCTGTGTTTTCCCATAATCCTCCAGCAAGCACTCTTTGTGGGTTCGCCGATGGGCGTGGCCCAGGTGCGGCTGCATCGCTGCGAGACGTACGGGAAGGCGTGCGCGGAGTGCTGCCTGGCCCGGGACCCCTACTGCGCCTGGGACGGCACCTCCTGCACCCGCTACCTGCCCAACAGCAAGAGGCGCTACCGGAGACAGGACATCAGGCACGGGAACCCTGTCCTGCAGTGTGTAGACCAGAACTTCAGTGGTGAGTAGAGGGGGGGGGGGGGGGATAGGGAGAGAGAGGGGGGAGAGAGGGAGGGGGGGAGAGAGATATGGGGGAGATGGAGAGGGGGAGAGAGAGAGACAGAGAGAGGGGGAGAGGGAGAGAGAGACAGAGAGAGAGAGAGAGAGGAAGGTGTCCTTGGCTGTTGAGAGGCAGTCACCTTTTTTATTTTATTTTTTCATTGTGTCTACACACAGAGAGAGAGATACATGACCTGCATCTCAAAACACCAAGGTCGTTTTCATGAGCTACAATAATAAAATAAATACAAATATGCTCATTAGCCATAAGCTACATGAAACACAATTATATTGCAACGGTAGCACGACCTGCTAAGTATGACAGCTGACCATCATACAGTAAAACCTTTATAAAGCTCAAACACACCGGTGTCTTGTTTTCCTTTTAGCTTAACATTATACATATCATATTCTACCAGATCCTTGTAGCTTAAAGGAAAACTCCAACATTTTGGGAAATTAGCTTATTTGGCATCTACCCTGGAGTTAGACAAGAAGATACATACCCTTTTTCTTCTCTGTGCATGCAGTAGGAGTAGGAAGACACGCACCGTTAGCCTAGCTTAGCGCTCTGTCACTGGAAGTAGGTTCCTCCATTAGCCTAGTTCCCAACGTCTTCCTACTCCTACTGCATGCACAGAGAAGAAACATTTATGTATCTTCTTGTCTAACTCCAGGGTAGATGGCAAATAAGCAAATTTCCCAAAATGTTGGAGTTTTCCTTTAACATTATACATACAGTATCATATTCTACCTAGGGTGCCCACCTGTCCCGCGTCCTGTCCCGCGTCCCGCTACAACAAAACAATGTCCCACAATTCAACGTTTTTAAATTTTTTTATTTATTATTATTATTATAATTTTTTTTAAATAATTGTTAAATTTTTTTTTTTTTTTTAAATGTTGTTAATTTAATGCCTCGTTCCAATACCCTCTTATATTTAAAATTTAAAATTTCAAATCGGGCGACGTCAAACCAATGCGCAGCTGAGCGGAGCAGCTCGACTCGAGTCTTGCGAGTCGCGCTGCCTGTCACTTGTTTGTTTGTTTGTTTATTTACACATATAAAAACAGTTACATATATAATACAATATAGTCCACAAGGGATGTGTAGGAGAATTGCCTAAAAACCCTCAAGGGGCTTGCATGTGGCATTCACCAGGAAGCAAAATGACATTATATCAAGATAAATATAAAATATAAAATAAAATCCCCCCCCCCCCTGAACAAACAAACACACACAAGCAGGCCTACATAGACACCGAAGTAGGCACCCCATGCCATACGATTTCTGGTATAGAGAAAACAATCAATGACAGTAAGAATATATAATAAAATGAAAATACAATAACAAAATACATCAAGCCATCAGACTACAGTTTGTAAAGGAAGTCCATATGGGAAATATTGGTGATCTAGGAGATGAGATTTCAGTGCTCTTTTGAATTTCAGAAAAGAAAATTCCAAAATATGTGGAGGCAAAGAGTTCCACAACTTTGACCCTCGGTAGAGCAAACAAAACTGAGATTGGGAAGTGCGGGAAAAGGGTGGTCTAAGCAAACAGGAACTACGTGTGGGGTAATTATGAATTTGGTGATTGTGGGCAAACATGTCATGAAAAAAAGGGGGAAGGGCTCTGTTTAAAGAACTATGCACAAATAAACCAGTCTGAAGATGATTCACTTGATAAACACTGAGGATACCTAACTTATGGAATAGAGGCTGAGAAGAATGACTTCGATGTACACAGCTGATTATTTTTAGAGCTAGTTTCTGCAGACGGTATATGGGCTCAAGTTTGGTCTGATGCGTACTACCCCAAACTAAATTACAGTAATTGATATATGGGTAAACCATAGAGTAATATAACATTGTGGCAACCTCGGTGCTCAGCAAGTGACGTGTTTCCAAGAATACCAATACTCTTGGCCATTTTTGTAGTTATGGCTGTGATATGAGGTTTCCATGATAGGGATTCATCAAGCAGAACACCAAGGAATCGTGTAAAACACACCCTAGCTATGGGGATGTCATTGATCACTACTTTAGATGAAGAGTTAAAAATCACAGATTTGAGACCAAAAAAAATGAAATTCGTTTTTTTAATGTTTAGTGATAATTTGTTGCATTTAAACCAAATTGATAGTTTATTAAGTTCTTCATTTATGACCCTAATGATGGTATCAGGATCTTTATGTGAATAGAATACACACGTGTCATCTGCAAATAACATTTTCGACAGCCTGTCTGAGACGTTTTGGATTCGAGACCAGTGCTCTCATGCAGAGGTTTCCTACCGCACAGGCTGCTGCGATCTAACAGGACTTATGTTCTATCAGAGAGTGCTCGCTCGCTTACCTAGACAAATGGTTTGATTTCTCTGATCAGAATTACCTGAAACAGGTGTCATGCTTGGCTCTCAAGAATAGAGCATTCAGCTTCCAAGAGCTTCGCGAAGAAGCTGAAGCTCTTAATATCAGCAGCAAACTGGACTCTGCATTGTTTAAAAAAATGTGTGGGTTCACCAGACAAGCCTTTTCTTTATGTTATATAGGGTTTGTGGAGACTTTGGGTCTCACCCTTTTTGTTATACTGTATGAGCAACTGATCAGCTGCCAGGCTGATCAATGCCTCAGGCCCCCTCCCCCCTCGCCCCCCCCCCCCCCTCCCCCCTCTGCCCCCAAGTGACACTGGCACAATGACACTGACTGCACTGCACTAGTCCTTACTGGAACTCTGCACTCTTCACTTTATATATATATATATTTATTTAATTGATTAATCCCCCACTGCAATGTTTTTTGTCCTGTGTCTGTGTTAGTGTTTGTCGTTTATTGTGAAAAAAAGAAAGGAAAAAACGCATAAACTGTAACGCTGCAACAATTACCAATGTGTTTTTACACAAATGGCTTAATAAAGGAATCTGAATCTGAATCTGAATCTGAGTGATCCGCTATTCACAATAAAAACATTATTATATTGTGAAGATCAACCATCGCATTCCGTCTCCTCTCTTCTACACTCCACTGCTAATAATGCTCAGGAAAAGATGGCTGAAAAGACTTAGCTCCTGCTCTTTCTATTAATGGAGTGATTTTATCAGCTTGGATACCAAGATTGATGGTTACCTGCTTAATGATGAAAGTGTGATCAAATAAAGATGTTGGTGACATAGACAGTAGCGGCTGAGAAGGTGATTGGTGAAGCATCTATACAGTTTGATAAGATTAATAACAAAATGTGCTATATATAGCCTACCGTCTGCGTCGAATATGAAATAAATGCATTTAAATAATAAAAACATTTCTTTAATTTTAACACTTTAATCGCCATGGGTTAAATTCATAATTTACCATCCCTCGCCAGCTCTATTTGTCTATGGAGAAGTTCCCCTTCTTTGCAGGGCTATAACTTTTTAAATTCTATTGCTAAATTGCCATTATTATGGCCCATTCAATGTCCTATATGTATTGTTCAGGGTGTAGCAACGTTAAACTTTTTCATTCACATATTCATACTAAAATATGGTCTAAAGCATAGGTGTCAAACTCAAAATTACATTAATCTTGGGTTAAAAAATAGCTGTGTTAAAATAATTGTGGGTTAATGCGTTAATAAAGCTTTGACAGCCTTAGTTATTACACATTCTTACACATACATGTGTGTTGAACATCTGAGGTATTGATGAAGTAACAAAGGAAAAAAGCCAAAGGCACTTACTCCTCAGACATTCTTTGACAATTTTACAGCCCAAAATACAAAAAAGATCCAGGCGGAATAGGTAACAAAGGGTTGAAGAAATATTGTCTGATGCAAGCTGGCTGTGTGACATAACCGAGCATCTCGCTCAATTGAATAAGAAGCTGTAGGGACGCAAACAAGTCCCACCCAAAACTTGACCAATATAGTTGTGAACTGAGACAACCCTTATTTTGTTATTTTTGAGTACAGTTACAGTTGTGTGTTCATGCAGACACATAATAGCAATTTCATTACGAATTGAAAATGGGGGACCCTGATGTAAACAAGTCGAAAGTCTTTCTCTGGTCTGCATCCCCTTAACAATTGTGTGTATTGAGCTGTACTGTACTGTAGCCATTCTGCAATCTGTTAATTAAACTATCTTCCATTAGTTGGATGTATGGCCTCTGCAAGGTTGTGTGCAGCCATTTGTTTTTGTAACATCTGCTACATCTGTCCCACGTGTTCTTTGCAGCTCACAGGTGTTAGTTCTGCCCCTCTTGACTGTGACAAAAAGGTTTTGAACAAACTTAATGTCATAGCTTGTATTTGATGATATTCTTCTTTGTTATTTACTTGAAAAGTACTCTAAAGTATAAGTATGTTTTTATCGTTTTCTGCAGCTTTCTTCAGAACGTGATTTATAGCCCTAAATGCATTATATTGATGATCAAATACAGTTTGGTAGGAATCTGTGCGAGATAAAAAATGTCAACTGGACGTGGTTCTAAAAGTTTCTACGAATCATCTGATGATGACCGGATGGGCGGGGGATCGTTTATAATTCCGTGGGCAGCGTTAGATGATTCATCCAGAGTGGGTCATATGTTCATCAGATCAGTTAGTATAGAAGACGTTAGAAAATAACGCTGAATCTTACCGTGGCTTCCTCGCGCCGCTGGCAGATGAGCGTGGAATAGAATTTTTTCTATTATGGGATGGAGAAATGCCCGATCCATTTCCAGGTTGTATAATAGTATATACGTCCAAATCATGTTGTTTTTTCAAGTTATTTGCACCGATCGATGTTCACTGTGTCAATACGGAGTCTCTCTAACGATAGCGAGTGGCCGGACCACATATGGATGAGCACTACCGGTTCAAAGGTTAATTTCCGGTTGGCGATCTGCCGATCGGCCACCAGATGGCGCTCTTGAACCGCTAGAGAGTTGAGAGGAGATCAGCAGTGTGTCTCAGGGCTCCGGAAAGGAAATATGATTTCGATGACAGATTTTTGAAATATTGACATCAAAGACCAGTTACAGCGTCTTCGGCAGAATGAGCATCGCTAGGAATGACGTGAAAACTCGTCCGCGGCGATCATAGTGTTAATTAGCAATAAAAAAAATTAAAGACTTTTTATTTACATTTTTTTTTTTTTTATGTTCTCACCTACGTGTCCCGCATTGTCCCGCAAAAGCAGTGCTGCTGTCCTGCGACTGAACCATTTTGATCTGGTCCCCCTAATTCTACCAGATCCTTGTAGTTTAACATTATACATACCATATTCTAACAGATCCTTGTAGCTTAACATGATACATATCATATTCTACCAGATCCTTGTAGCTTAACATTATACATATCATGTTCTACCAGATCATTGTAGCTTAACATTATACATATCATATTCTACCAGATCCTTTTATAAATGAATGCACACAACTTAGGAAATGTAACGACATAACAGTACTTTTAACGTGACCTACTATGTGTAGAGCAAAGCCAAACTGGGAGGAGGAACAGGGTGACTCCTCCCCCTATCTACAAATGGCCAGATTCCCAACCAATAGAAAAACACCTCACAACAGCATATTCCTACAGTGGATACAAAACGAACCCAGTTATATCCGCAAACCGGCGCCACGTGACCCCGAAAGTTAAACAACCAGTGGTTCTCTCCGGTCCACCGCCTCAAGAAGGATCCAAATCAGATAGCGAAGTGGGAGTATTTAACGTAGGAGTGAGTTTACACTGAGAGGGCCTACACAAGTATGTGGTTTCGACCTCATTACACGTGCACCCGTGCGTTTCCCCTGGACCGCGTCCCCCGTCGCACGGTTGGCTGAGCCGCGATTCCGGCTTCGTCGTTCTCACACTCGCCGCCATTTCGAGCAGCAATAAAGTCGCGTCTCTGTTGCGTCGCTAAGGGTCAGAGAACATGTGGAAGATATCAGCCGTCATATAAAGCGGTCAAAGAACGAAGAGGGCAAACTCATACAGTAGATGCAAGGTCTTCGTCCGGCGGCAGTTATAAACAACCTTTATTCCATTGTCTTCACAGAAGATGGTGTTGAGTTTCCACACTGTAAACTGTTTAGATGTAGGATAGGAGGCAGGCCAGAGAGAATCCACTGTGGTGTATACAGTCAGGTCTGGGGGACTTCAGGATAAGACGTACACCAAGCGAAGAGAATAGGACATGGTGTGTGTGTGTGTGTGTGTGTGTGTGTGTGTGTGTGTGTGTGTGTGTGTGTGTGTGTGTGTGTGTGTGTGTGTGTGTGTGTGTGTGTGTGTGTGTGTGTGTGTGTGTGTGTGTGTGTGTGTGTGTGTGTGTGTGTGTGTGTGTGTGTGTGTGTGTGTGTGTGTGTGTGTGTGTGTGTGTGTGTGTGTGTGTGTGTGTGTGTGTGTGTCAAGTCTATCTGTCTTAGTATAAAGGTCAGTCTGTGTTTGTGTGAGCGGTCCAGTCTGTGTACAGTGTGTTCTTTTATCTGTTAGGCGACATGAAATACATGTTGTATGTTAGGAAAGAGACACATGTTTTATCCCAAACAACGTGGTGTGTGTGTGTGTGTGTGTGTGTGTGTGTGTGTGTGTGTGTGTGTGTGTGTGTGTGTGTGTGTGTGTGTGTGTGTGTGTGTGTGTGTGTGTGTGTGTGTGTGTGTGTGTGTTTGTTTGTTTACATGGGGCCAGGCTATCACGTATATACTGTATACAACATCATGCTGACAAGATATGGCTTGTGTTGTATTTGGCGGTATTCATTTATATTAGAGAGAGGTTTAAACATGCCACTCTGCTTTGGAGATTCCCGTCACGCACCCACACTTGCATTCTCTCTCTCTCTCTCTCTCTCTCTCTCTCTCTCTCTCTCTCTCTCTCTCTCTCTCTCTCTCTCTCTCTCTCTCTCTCTCTCACACACTCACTCACTCATAGAAACACATAAACCCACAGCTGCAGACACATAAGAATGGCCCCCTTTTGAAAAGATGACGCTTGTCAAGACATGGAATCTGGGTCATATTTATAGAGACATTGCAGTGAACCTCAACGTGACTGAGAGAAGAAAGAAACAGACAGATAGACAGCTGAATGACAGATATACAGAAAGACAGACTGCAGATGAGGTCCCCAAAGGACACCTTTGTCAACATCTTGAAACGTTGAATGAATGAAAAGATATATACAATAATATATAATACGTCTGTTCACCTCATTATAATATTTTGTATTGCAGAGAAATGAGCTTGTCAAGAAAAAAGTTTAAAAAGTTTAAATATTGCTATTTGGCTTTGGTGTATCAATATAATACTAGTACGCAAAATATTGGGATTTTTTTCTCCAACCCTAATAGACAGACAAACAGACAGACAGACAGGCAAATGGACAGGGAGAGAGAAAGAGAGACAGATAAACAAATGGATCGACAGATATATAGATGGACAGACAAAAACACTGATAGATGAACAGAGTCAGACAGACAGACAGACAGACAGACAGACAGACAGACAGACAGACAGACAGACAGACAGACAGACAGACAGACAGACAGACAGACAGACAGACAGACAGACAGACAGACAGACAGACAGACAGACAGACAGACAGACAGGGGATACCGGAGAAACAGAGAGAGAGGAAGGGATAAAGGAGAGAGAGAGGAATAAAGGAGAAACAGAGAGAGATAAAGGGATACAGGAGAAACAGAGAGAGATGAGGGAATAAAGGAGAAACAGAGAGGAGGGAATAAAGGAGAAACAGAGAGGAGGGAATAAAGCAGAAACAGAGAGAGAGGAGGGAATAAAGGAGAAACAGAGAGGATGGAATAAAGGAGAAACAGAGAGAGAGAAATAAATAAAGGAGAAAGCAATATAAATGGATACAGGAGAAACAGAGAGAGAGGAAGGGATAAAGGAGAAACAGAGAGGATGGAATAAAGGAGAAACAGAGAGAGAGGAGGGAATAAATGAGAAACATAGAGGAGGGAATAAAGGAGAAACATAGAGGAGGGAATAAAGGAGAAACAGATAGGATGGAATAAAGGAGAAACAGAGAGAGATAAAGAAATAAAGGAGAAACAGAGAGAGAAAGCAATATAAATGGATACAGGAGAAACAGAGAGAGAGGAGGGACTAAAGGAGAAACAGAGAGAGAGAAAGGAATAAAGGAGAAACAAAGAAAGAGAGAGAGAGAGAGAGAGAGAGAGAGAGAGAGAGAGAGAGAGAGAGAGAGAGAGAGAGAGAGAGAGAGAGAGAGAGAGAGAGAGAGAGGATATAAATGGATAAAGTATAAACAAAGAGAGACAGAAAGGGATAAAGGAGAAACAGAGAGACAGAGAAAGGGGTAAAGGAGAAAACAGAGAGAGAGAGAGAAACAGAGAGAGAAAGGGATAAAGGAGAAACATAGAGAAAGGGATAAAGGAGAAACAGAGAGAGAGATAAAGGGATAAAGACGGTAGAATGGTGGGACAAAGACATGTTTAGAGACTGAGGGGCTGTGGGTGCACTGATGAGAGAGAAGAGGAAGAAGACCACCGAGGTCAGCAGGTGTGAAGGTGTGGAGTTAAGGTGATGACAGGTGTCTCTGTAAGCCTCTCCATGACCCCTGTGGGTTAATAAGAGCCTCCTTTGTGACGAGGTGTCAGGCTGTTGCTTACCTCTTGGAGTTGGAGTCACCTGTAAGCAGGGTGTAAAGTACTTGAGTAATTGTACTTTGTTACAATACTTAAGTACTGTTTTGGGGGATTTGTACTTTACTCGAGTATTATTAGGTTTGTATACTTTGTACTTTTACTCCATTACATTTCAGAGAAAAAAAAACATACTTTTTACTCCTTACATTTAAAATGCAGACCTACAAAGTACAAAGTACAAATCTCACAGGTCCAACCATTTGAATTAGTATATTTTAATTGTTTATCTGGCCGAACTAACGTTAACGTTATTAATCTTGCGACCGCAGGTAAACAGCCAATCAAATCCCCATCAATGGAAAATGAACCCGCCCATACCCATGCTGATTGGTCCTTGTGCAACACTAGAAAGCGGGGATCTTTGATTAAACACCAGCTATCAGAAGAATAGACAGTCAGATCCGCATTATGCTGTGGTTAATATTGTGATATTATTCAGGGTACTCCAGTATTCTGTCTTTAATATTGTGATATTATTCAGGGTACTCCACTATTCTGTCTTTAATACTGTGATATGATTCAGGGTACTCCAGTATTCTGCCTTTAATATTGTGATATTATTCAGGATAATCCAGTATGCTGTGGTTAATATTGTGATATTATTCAGGATACACCATTCTGTTTTTAATATTGTGATATTATTCATGGTGTGTGATGTGAATGCCGTCCATGCTAGTGTACCTTCAATGGAGAAGTGCATTAATAATTTTAATGCAAAAAAAGTGTCTGTTCTTTCATTTCAGCATTGTTTATCGCAGAACACATTCCATTGTGGGCAGAGTGTATGCTTGGTTTAATTCCAGCCTTGCCTAAACACCAGCTGATGATTTCACTAATTGGCTCACCTCTTCAACTAACTCACCTGGTGCAATGTATAGTTAAAATGAAAACTTGGCCCACGATGGAATGAGTTTGAGACCCCTGGTCTATCCCTTTAAAAAAAATTACTTTTACTTTTTAGTACTTAAGTACATTTAAAAGTAGGACTTTTTGACTTTTACTCAAGTGTGTTTTTAGCTAGATACTTTGACTTTTACTTGAGTCAGATTTTGAGACGGTATACCCATACTTTCACTTAAGTATAATTTCTGGGTACTTTTTACACCCCTGCCTGTAAGTCACCCAATGAGAGATGAGGGTACTGCACATGCTCAGATTGAGTCAGGTTATATACACCTGATTATAACCCATATACTCTGTATGATAGTATGTACAATAATGCTGTATATACTATTATATATTTATTCTCACCGTATATATATACTGTATACCTATCCACACCTGTCTGTACTTACCTACTACTCCTTTTACATAAATGTAGATACTATATCTATATATGTACAGTACATATCCTACTCGTACTAGTTACGCTGCTGGACAGTATGACTACTACCATACTGTCTTTATACGTGTATCACTGTACATATTATACTACAACTCTGTACAAGTATACATCTGATTAGCACTATACTCAGTAGTACTAGTTTGTATATTTTGTACCCAGTTTAATCACCTGTGTACATTGTGCTGTTGCACTTTACTGTTACATTAAATTACATATCCTCCTTTACCCTCCTTGTCAATACACAGGTTGTAAAGTGTCTTTACACCGCCTGGTACAAGTCACCCAAATGTGTGGCACAGATATGTATTATTATGATGTATTATCAGATATGTGTAATGAACATGTAAACAGGGGAAAAGCATATTGGAATCGGATACTTTCAGATATGTGCACACATAAATAAATCTGATATCTGCCAATGTGACTTCATTGTAAACACACAGAGGAGTTGACGCGTACACATGGCACAACTCTCCATCTCCTCCTCCTCCTCCTCCTCCTCCTCCTCCTCCTCCCTCCTCCTCCTCTCCTCCTCAGTCTACAGGTTAATAATCTGGGTGATGGAGGCACCGGTATTTTGTTAGGTTTTTATTTAGCTAATGTTTCATGTGTTTCCTAGATACATTACCGATCGATGTCTACCTTTAATTCAATGATGCTAATTTATTTACAGTTACGTTAATGTTATGCTAGGAATGGACTGGAGCTGTAATGTAATCATTCATAGATATGAGATTGATGTTGATCAATTGTTGCTATTCCTTATAAAATCTGAGCCTGTTAGCTATGTAACACAATTCATACTGGTTTTGATATGGTAACTCCCAGGTGCCCCGGGTGCAGTAGGTTAGCCAGATTGTTTCATTCCTAATTTCCAATCATTCTTTTCTGATAATCAAGTTAAAGTTTTTCTAAAAAGATTATTTCCATAGACTTCATAGAACTGGCACCAAAGAAGCAGAGCATTCCAAAGTTCATTGATCAGTCTGTTACCAAACAGGGTATTATGAAGTTCATTGATCCAGTCTGTTACCAAACAGGGTATTAGAAAATGCATTGATCAGTCTGGCACCAAGCAGGGTATTAGAATGTTCATTGATCAGTCTGTTACCAGGTAGGGTATTAGAAAATGCATTGATCAGTCTGGCACCAAACAGGGTATTAGAAAGTTCATTGTTCAGTCTGTTACCAAGCAGGGTATTAAAAAGTTCATTGATCAGTCTGTTACCAAGCAGGGTATTAGAAGGTTAATTGATCAGTCTGTTACCAAGCAGGGTATTAGAAAGTGAATTGATCAGTCTGTTACCAAGCAGGGTATTAGAAGGTTCATTGATCAGTGACCAAACCATATGTCCACATGCAGTTTGTTTCAAGTGTAAACATTTAAAAGTAGATATAAACAAGGTCAAAACTATCTGAACTGGCTGTAGATAAATAACAACATAATAATCTGTTTTAGGTTTTCAGATGAACAATGTTTTCAAACCTAATTATGTAAAGATGGGGAGTTAGAATTCTGTGTACATCCATAGAGGTTGAGGTAATTTCATGTTAGGTATCACATTTCTATTTGACATATATTCATTTGGATTGGTTTCATAACTGACAATAACAGTTGTACGTGTGGGCATTTCAACACATTTCAAAACTGACTTGGCTGCTATTCTTCATCTCAGAGGTTCAAGAGTAGCAGATGTTTGGTATGTGATACTATCTTGAGAATTTGTGAAATACTAATGTGCTGGTTGAAAAGCTAAGAATTCTCTCTCTCTCTCTCTCTCTCTCTCTCTCTCTCTCTCTCTCTCTCTCTCTCTCTCTCTCTCTCTCTCTCTCCAGTAGATGACCTGGATATGACAGAGGAAAGGGTGGTGTTTGGGACAGAGAACAACAGCACCTTCTTGGAGTGTGTCCCTCGCTCCCCACAGGCCTCCGTCACCTGGCTAGTCCAACGAGACGACCGCAAGGAGGAGGTGAGGGGAGCCATACAGTGCAGAGCCTGAGCGCAGACCACTGAGCGTGTTACTGTTAGGAGCTCCTCTTCTTCTCCTCGGCTACAGTTACTGTGTGTCTCACTGCTGTAGCAGCGCTATACTTCTCAGCGCCACTTGCGAAAGCCATG
>NC_140181.1:91683265-91715765 GCF_963971535.1 Notolepis coatsorum | reverse complement strand
AGTCGACTGGTAGAATGCAATTTTAGTTTTTATTGTTATTATATAATTATAATTTAATTTTTTTTTGATCATTCCATTTGGGCTGTGGGGTGTGCTTAATGTCTGAAGAGTCGACTGAAGGCTTCTTGTCCGCTGCGAAACCATGCAATTGGTCCACTGATGGATACATCTTGTGTGTTCATTAGACGGGTGAAATCCTCTTTCAGTGCCTCTGTGACCATTTCTTAGGCAGTTAGCCTCGCTGGTATGCGCGTCATTAGCGTTGCCATGCTTCTAGGCCTCTTTGCTTTGCCCCAGTGGCGTCTATACTTTCCGTAGCCGCTTTCTGCAGACCCCTCTCTGATTGGTTGAGCCCATTCTGCAGACCCCTCTCTGATTGGTTGAGCAAAGCCCCTCTCTGATTGGTTGAGCGAAGCCCCTCTCTGATTGTTTTAGCTCGTCACGCGGCAAAAGGCGAGCGTAATGCTATCATATCAAGAAGATACAAATAAATGTACTACCAGATTCGCGTATAACTTATTTCGCGTGACAACACAGCCAGCTGTCAGAAACTGTACATTGTAACGTTATATAACATAACGTTATATGTTATTTCGCGTTTTATTCATAACGATATGCACATTGTATCATTATATAACATAACGTTATGTTATTTCGCGTTCATCTCATGCACCTTGTTGTGTATCCTTTTCTTTTTCCTCATTATTATATTCAGAGTTAATTATATTGTTTACACTGTCTTTCTTCTATTATAACCCTGCCCATTGATGTTCCAAACATTTTGGAACATCATATTCAGAAAGTATCACAGAGACTTCTATTGACCAAGGAATTAGTTATTATTAGTAAGACACAACATTTCAATCAAACATATAATAACATGTGTTTCATCATACCAACTGATCCTGGTATGACAATACCTAACATTTAGATTAACCCAGTTAATGCCTTAACTAGACAGTTACAATGTAACATTTAGATTAACACAGTTAATGCCTAACTAGACAGTTAGAAGAAAGCAGGAAGCCAGCACTCTGAGATTCAAAGTTTTAATTGCAGCCTGGAACATACATGTTTCGGAACCAATGTGTAACTAGACAGTACATATAATATTTATATTAATTAACCCAGTTAATGCCTTAAGAGAAAGAGTCAATGTCACTTCGGATTGCTACGGACTTTACTCCTGTTGGGAAACTATAGCGATGGTCTGTGCTCACCACACGAGCCGGCGTCTACCCCCGAGCTTCATTTTTACCAATCAGAGAGGGGCTTCGCTCAACCAATCAGAGAGGGGTCTGCAGAAATGGCTCAACCAATCAGAGAGGGGTCTGCAGAAATGCGGCTACGGAAGTATAGACGCGGTCCCAGTGTCTGGTGTTTGTCTTGTCGGCCATAGTTGTAGTCCCTTGTTTGTTTCTGGTAGTTCTTTGTCAGTCTGTTCCTTTCCCTCCCAGGTGTCTCCAATTGTAATCATCCCAGGTGTTTCTCGTTTGTCATTTGTTCCTGTGTATTTGAGTTCCTTGTTTCCTGTTCTCTGTCGGTCCATTATCTCTGTTACACTGTCGATGTTGCGCTGTCCTTGTTTCACGTTCCATGTTTCAAGTAAGTGTTCCCTGTGTTAGATGTTAGTAATTAGAGTTAGTTATTACATGGCGTTTTCACATTCGCCGAAATGCTTGCTTGTGATTGGTCAATAGCGCTCGTCAGAGGTCCGTTATTATAACGGACCTCTGCCGAACAATAATGACTGCTGTGCGCAGCTGTTCGCAATCAAGCCCACTGACACACTGCATCAGTGCAGCCAATCAGACACACCTGCTGGCTGCACTGACAGCGGAGTGTGTGTGACAATACAGCGGGAGCGATAGAACAGAACTGCGTCTGCATTTGATCTCGTCTTGTCGATGTAAAATGAATTAGGTATATTGTTACTGTTAGCCATGTAATAAGCGGGATAATGTATAGCTATACTCGATCATTGTCGCAAAATAATTGACCTTCACTGACGTTTTAAAACACCTCGGCGCGGCGCCTCTGTATTTTAAACTCTGTGTCGGTCAATTATTTTGCAACAATGACCTCGTAGCTATACATTATCCCTTACTTATTGTGCTTTCCTTTCGCCCCCTCTTCCAGTTGTTACTGAGAGGTTTTGTTTTTATTGTTTATTTATTCTTGTTCAAACCCTTGGACTTGCTGCCCACCTACACTTGTCTGCTCTTGGGTCTTGTTACACCACCATATTGTGACAGAATGGACCGACCAAGAGAGCACCCAGCGGGCAAGACTGAGACAATATGGCCTCACATCCAGGTTTGGAGGATAGGAAGTGGTCTCTCGAATAGGTGTTTACAGTAATGAAGCGGAGACGTGACCTAGCACCACAAATAGCAGGGATTGCTACGTTCATGACCAGAGAACTCTCTCAGGCTATATGAATCCCTGCAGTCAAAACCCCAGCCTGTGTCTCAACCCCTCACTACAGCCTCTACAGCTAGCATGGCCTCTGCTGCTAGCAAGGCTTCTTCAGTTAGCATGGCCTCTACTGCTAGCAAGGCTTCTTCAGTTAGCATGGCCTCTACTGCTAGCACAGCCTCTACAGCTAGTATGGCCTCTACTGCTAGCACAGCCTCTACAGCTAGTATGGCCTCTACTGCTAGCACAGCCTCTACAGCTAGTATGGCCTCTACTGCTAGCACAGCCTCTACAGCTAGCATGGCCTCTACTTCTAGCAAGGATTCTTCAGCTAGCATGGTCTCTACTGCTAGCAAGGCTTCTTCAGTTAGCATGGTCTCTACTGCTAGCAAGGCTTCTTCAGTTAGCATGGCCTCTACTGCTAGCACAGCCTCTACAGCTAGCATGGCTTCTACTGCTAGCACAGCCTCTACAGCTAGCATGGCCTCTACTGCTAGCAAGGCTTCTTCAGTTAGCATGGCCTCTACTGCTAGCACAGCCTCTACAGCTAGCATGGCTTCTACTGCTAGCACAGCCTCTACAGCTAGCATGGCCTCTACTGCTAGCAAGGCTTCTTCAGTTAGCATGGCCTCTACTGCTAGCACAGCCTCTAGAGCTAGTACGGCTACTACAGCTGGCACTGAGTCCTACATGGAACTGCTGAGAGGTTACCCTGGTGTCCAGACGTCGCCTTTTGAGGGATCTCGTATGGCCATTTTCACAGGGTGCCGTGGGACCTCCAAGAAGAGATGGGGTTTCCGACGCCACAGACTCTCTCAGCAACCCTGTGCTACGGATTCCCCACTGCCCAGTGCTACGGATTCCCCACTGCCCAGTGCTACGGATTCCCCACTGCCCAGTGCTACGGATTCCCCACTGCCCAGTGCTACAGATTCCCCACTGCCCAGTGCTACAGATTCCCCACTGCCCAGTGCTATGGAGTCCCCTCTGCCCAGTGCTACATACTCCCTAGTGCTACAGATTCCCCTCTGCCCAGTGCTACAGATTCCCCACTACCCAGTGCTACCTTTCTGGTCTCCATGGAGCTCCCAGATCCCGTCTTTGTGGAGCTCCCTGCTCCTGTCCCGGTGGAGCTTCCCCCTCCACCATTATTTCAAACGAGGTTTATAATGTATGACCGAGGATATATAAATAAATCAACCCGATTTATTTTTATACACACTGTTAAGTGTCATTTTATTGTCTTAATCCTTTCACTACCACACTACAATGGGTTAATGCTTTCACTACCACACAACTGAAAGTTAACCTTTCACTACCACACTACAGAAGGTTAACCCTTTCACTACCACACTACAAAGGGTCAATGCTTTCACTACCACACTACCGAAGGTTAACCCTTTGACTACCACACTACAAAGGGTTAATGCTTTCACTACCACACTACAGAAGGTTAACATTTCACTACCACACTACAGAAGATTAACCTTCTATAATGTGGTAGTGAAAGCGTTAATGTTTCTTTTTTACATCTTGTACACAGTGTCTAATGTACCTGCCAATTTACAGAAATGTGATTAACGTGCGTTGTCCCTTAAAGGACCATACACGTGAATGGTGTTTAGTAAGCTAGGTTGAGATTCTAAATTACACACTGTATCTACGCACAGAACGAGTTAAAGATGGGAACAATCTCCGGTAACGAGCGAGAGGTCATAATTAGAACGGTGCGGTCCTATAAGAATAAACCCAGGCAAGTTGAATCATCACAAGTCAAATCAAATCAAAATCAAATTAAATGTATTTGTAAGGCCCGACAACACACGTTAATGTCCCCATGGGCCAGACACGTCTTCTTTAAACAAGTCAAGTCAAGAGAAACATCACAATAAGTCAAGAGCAAAACAAAAACACCATGAAATTCAAAATAAAATGTAAAATAAATAAATGCAACACTCCCAAGTCTGTAGTTTCCATTCAGCCCAGAACTATATGGATGTGAAAATACTCCTTATTACAAAGACCCGACCCACCGGAATGCCAAAACAAAATGATGATAATGATATTGATGCAACAGTTCACGTGTAATTCAAAGCTGTCAGAGATCTATAGTGGCTGTAAACACTGAGGTAAAGTACATCTATATTTTAAGTTGCTTGTAAAGGCTGAAAAAAACAAAACAATAGGGCTTTAAATCACCCATACCACAGTTTAGTTTCTCAGGGGCTAATTAAGATATACTTCAGACCCACAAGTTAACAGTGTCATATTTCTGGGCCTATCTCCACTGCATGGCCATCTGGTTTTACATGGGAATGGGATATGTACTATTGGAACTAAACCATAATATTCCTGTGGTTGTAAATACTCTGTCAACTTCAGATAGAGGACTGCGCGGGGACTGGGTTGGGCTCGGAGGCCAGAGTCCTCTGCTTCTGTGAGACTGCAGGGTCTTACACACATCAGTATTGCAGGGGTTAGATTTAGGAAAATATGAATTATGGTTCCAGTGTGTGAGTCACCGCTCTGGGCTCTCCGCGGCGGTTTCTTCGCCTAGTGGGAACCCTGCAGTTGGAATCGACCCCTACTGAAGCTGTCAAGCTCAAGATATACACAGTAGAGTGTGTTTGCAGGCCAGTCTCCACGTTTGTGAGACCCCCCCCCCCCCCCCCCCCGGAGATCCTAACCGACTGTGATGACATGCGCAGCATTGTTAATCTTTAATCTTTGCATTTAATTATAGCGTGTGTTGCGTTGCGAAAGGGGAATTGAAATCTCAGCGGAGTTTGACGCCGAGAGAAAAAGCTACAGTGGACTGAGATTTACATAGTTTGATGGAGCGGCCACGCGAGGAATGGGCAGTTATATGTCGTGCGATTAGACAGTTGAGAGACATTTAGATAATGAGCCATTCCTCATTGAATCATGCACGCCAACAGATAATTAATACTTTATAATATGCTGTTGAAATGTTTGGGGTTTAACTTGCTAACACCCCCTCCCCACACACACACACAAACACACACACACACACACACACACACACACACACACACACACACACACACACACACACACACACACACACACACACACACACACACACACACACACACACACACACACACACACACACACACACACACACAGCACATTCCCACAGCACGTATGCATGGTGAATTGGGATCACTCACTCACTCACTCACTCACTCACTCACTCACTCACTCACTCACTCACTCACTCACTCACTCACTCACTCACTCACTCACTCACTCACTCACTCACTCACTCACTCACTCACTCACTCACTCACTCACTCACTCACTCACGGACGTCTTGTCGGACACATGTGGGGTCTTTTCATGCTTGTTTATCCACTATAGCTTTGTTTATATCGCACACTGTTGACATGAAGATACATGAAGACCAATGTGTTTTGAATTCCAACATTCGGTCTCATGAGTATTACAGTTTAAAATGATTCGATTTGAAACGTAAACCTTCTGCACTGATTAGAATGTATCGTTCTATATAATATGGGAGGTTTCGCAGCACAAAGGCTGATAAAGATCTCATTGAGGTTTTCACTGTAGCGGGAATAGGACTTAGCTAGAGATTAACCCTTTCACTACCACACTACGAAGGGTTAATACTTTCACTATCACACTACAGACGGTTAACCCTTTCACTACCACACTACAGAAGGTGAACCATTCACTACCACACTACAGAAGGTTAACCGACACACCCTAAAGACCCCTACTATCTGCATCTTCTAACTACACACCCTCAAAACCCCTACGTTCTGTATCTTCTAACTACACACCCTCAAGACCCCTACGCTCTGCATCTTCTAGCTACACACCCTCAAGACCCCTACGCACTGCATCTTCTAACTACACACCCTCAAGACCCCTACGCTCTGCATCTTCTACACACCTTCAAGACCCCTACGCTCTGCATCTTCTAACTATACACCATCAAGACCCCTACGCTCTGCATCTTCTAACTACACACCCTCAAGACCCCTACGCTCTGCATCTTCTAACTACACACCCTCAAGACCCCTACGCTCTTCATCTTCTAACTACACACCCTCAAGACCCCTACGCTCTGCATCTTCTAACTACACACCCTCAAGACCCCTACACTCTGCATCTTCTAGCTACACACCTTCAAGACCCCTACGCTCTGCATCTTCTAACTACACACCCTCAAGACCCCTACGCTCTGTATCTTCTAACCACACACCCTCAAGACCCCTACGCACTGCATCTTCTAACTACACACCATCAAGACCCCTATGCTCTGCATCTTCTAGCTACACACCATCAAGACCCCTATGCTCTGCATCTTCTAGCTACACACCATCAAGACCCATACGCTCTGCATCTTCTAACTGCACACCCTCAAGACCCCTACGCTCTGCATCTTCTAGCTACACACCCTCAAGACCCCTACGCTCTGCATCTTCTAACTACACACCATCAAGACCCCTACGCTTTGCATCTTCTAACTACACACCCTCAAGACCCCTACGCTCTGCATCTTCTAACTACACAACCTCAAGACCCCTACGCTCTGCATCTTCTAACTACACACCCTCAAGACCCCTACGCTCTGCATCTTCTAACTACACACCCTCAAGACCCCTACGCTCTGCATCTTCTAACTACACACCATCAAGACCCCTACGCTTTGCATCTTCTAACTACACACCCTCAAGACCCCTACGCTCTGCATCTTCTAACTACACACCCTCAAGACCCCTACGCTTTGCATCTTCTAACTACACACCCTCAAGACCCCTACGCTCTGCATCTTCTAACTACACACCCTCAAGACCCCTATGCTCTGCATCTTCTAACTACACACCATCAAGACCCCTACGCTCTGCATCTTCTAGCTACACACCATCAAGACCCCTATGCTCTGCCTCTTCTAACTACACACCATCAAGAACCCTACGCTCTGCATCTTCTAACTACACACCATCAAGACCCCTATGCTCTGCATCTTCTAACTACACACCATCAAGACCCCTACGATCTGCCACTTCTAACTACACACCATCAAGACCCCTACGCTCTGCATCTTCTAGCTACACACCATCAAGACCCCTACGCTCTGCATCTTCTAGCTACACACCCTCAAGACCCCTACGCTCTGCATCTTCTAACTACACACCATCAAGACCCCTACGCTCTGCATCTTCTAGCTACACACCATCAAGACCCCTACGCTCTGCATCTTCTAGCTACACACCCTCAAGACCCCTACGCTCTGCATCTTCTAACTACACACCCTCAAGACCCCTACGCTCTGCCGCTTCTAACTACACACCATCAAGACCCCTACGCTCTGCATCTTTTAACTACACACCCTCAAGACCCCTACGCTCTGCATCTTCTAACTACACACCCTCAAGACCCCTACGCTCTGCATCTTCTAGCTACACACCCTCAAGACCCCTACGCTCTGCATCTTCTAACTACACACCCTCAAGACCCCTACGATCTGCCTCTTCTAACTACACACCCTCAAGACCCCTACGCTCTGCATTTTCTAGCTACACACCCTCAAGACCCCTACGCTCTGCATCTTCCGGTGACCCTGTGGGGTCTTTTCATGCTTGTTTATCCACTATAGCTTTGTTTATATCACACACTGTTGACATGAAGATACATGAAGACCAATGTGTTTTGAATTCCAACATTCGGTCTCATGAGTATTACAGTTTAAAATGATTCGATTTGAAACGTAAACCTTCTGCACTGATTAGAATGTATCGTTCTATATAATATGGGAGGTTTCGCAGCACAAAGGCTGATAAAGATCTCATTGAGGTTTTCACTGTAGCGGGAATAGGATTTAGCTAGAGATTAACCCTTTCACTACCACTATGCCAATGCAAGTGCTCCTGTCCGTCTTATTCACAGATGTGACAGTGTTAGCGATTTGTTCTGCATGTTTTTCCAATGGGTTTATCTCTTTTTCTCGAGGGGAAACCCTTGCGAGCAATGGGGAGAACATGCAAACTCCACACAGAAAGGCTAGCTGGTAAGTTCTTGGTGGGTTTCTGGTGAGTTTCTGGTAGGTTCCTGGTGAGTTTCTGGTAGGTTCCTGGTGGGTTTCTGGTGGGTTTCTGGTAGGTTTCTGGTGGGTTTCTGGTAGGTTTCTGGTGGGTTTCTGGTGGGTTTCTGGTAGGTTTCTGGTAGGTTTCTGGTAAGTTTCTGGTATGTTTCTGGTGAGTTTCTGGTGAGTTTCTGGTAGGTTTCTGGTGAGTTTCTGGTAGGTTTCTGGTGAGTTTCTGGTAGGTTCCTGGTGGGTTTCTGGTGGGTTTCTGGTAGGTTCCTGGTAGGATTCTGGTAGGTTCCTGGTAGGTTTCTGGTAGGTTTCTGGTAGGTTCCTGGTAGGTTTCTGGTGGGTTTCTGGTATGTCTGCACACATTTCCACATGTCTGTGGCTCAACAAATGTGTAGATTGTTTTGTTTTTGCTCACAAAACGATTAAAGTAATGTAAACTTCAGATTGTATATCACAACAACCTTTTTAATGAATACACATTTTGGTCTGTACTCGGTCATAAGCACAAAATGTGTCTGTAAGAAAAGTTTATAGTATACCTTTGCTCTCCTGCATGTAAATAGGCTTAACAAAATATATATATCTTGAGTCGTTCCATAGTGTGTCTATTAAATTCCATCTGTCTACAACATTTCTGGTCGAGTTAAAACAAGTTTCCTTTTGCATATGGGGTGTGTAGAGCTGCCTTTGATCTGTGTCTGATCGTGACCACTGAAGCCGTATGTTGAACCCATTGATTCTGTCCGGGGGTAGGTTCTTTACGTCTGTCTGCTGGAGAGTGTCAGGCTTAGACTGACTGTCAGACTGTCTGAATAAGAACCCCAGCCTCAGCCTGTGCTACAAGGCAAATATAATAACATCTTAAACAGGTAGTCCCACCCAAGCAAAACTGAATTGACACTTGTCTGGGCATATCTCCACTGCATGGCCATCTCGTTGTTTCTATTATTTACACGGGAATGGGATATGTCCTATTGAACTAAACTATAATATTCCTGTGGTTGTAAATACTCTGTCAACCTCAGACAGGGTCGGACCTAGCACATTTGGTGCCCTAGGCAAGCTTCACCCCCGGTGAAAAATATCTGTTCTGACAACTCTACCTCTGAGTGACCGTTAGCATTTTACATCTTTGGTGCATTTTTCACTTATGTTAAATATATATATATTTTTTTTTGTCTAAATATTGGTTGCAGATATAGAAGAGGTGGCCAGAGTATAGTTAATGACAATAATGATGTCCGGTATATTCAACAGAGAAAAATAGTCACTTGCCACTTTTCTTTAATGTCAAACACCTCCAGAATGTAGTGTAACAGATGTGCAGTACATGGTGTGTTTGGATAAAATGCCATCCTTGACATGGATATATGGTATAAAGTGACAGTTGTCAAAAGATGGCCGTGCGGTGGTGTAGTGGGTAACACTGTCGCCTCACAGCTAGAAGGTCCTGGGTTCGATTCCCACTTGGGGGCCAGGTTGCCAGGTACCCAGGTGGGGTATCTCCCGGGCCTTTCTGTGTTGAGTCTGCATGTTCTCCTCCGTGCTTGCAAGGGTTCCCCCCCAGAAAAAGAGATAAACCCAATGGAAAATCATGGAGAACAAATCGATAACGTTGTCGCGTCCCTGACGAAGACGGACAGGAGCACTTGGATTGGTCCCTGGGTGAAGCCCCACGCATCAACCCGTCTGCTCCCGGCTGCCCTTGGGGGGGGAGGACGACAGGATGGGTCAAGCGCAGAGAGACATTTAATCTGTGACCCAATGCATGTGTGTGTGTGTTCCTGTGTGTCGCCTATCTTACACATGTGTGTTCATCTGCATTCTCTCCTCTGCAATCTTCTCTTCTCTTCTTCTCTTTTCATCTCTTCTCTTCCCCTCTTCTCTTCTTCTCTTTTTCTCTCTTCTATTCTCCTCTTCTCTTCTCCTCTTCTCTTCTCTTTTCATCTCTTCTCTTCTCCTACTGACAAAACGTGGAGAAGTTCATCTACATGTAAATGTGGCATCTAAAATTATGAAAGATAAATGCTTGCACACTGTAACAGGAATGCTCCCAATCAATATGTTTAAAGAATTACATTTGGACCTTGTGGGCTTCCTTCATGAGGATAGCAAATATGTGGAGGGCAGACATCATTTATTTAATGTAGTTCATTCCTATATGGAGTGGAGGCTATTTTCTTCACTTTGAACTGATTCCATGTTTTTTTTGTAAATGTTTCATAGATCATTTATTATCTAAAGGTTGAACATCAAGGGATAGTCAGGCAGAGAATTCTGTCACTTTTTTTTTTTGCGCTGCTGAGTCACTCCTACTTCTAGAAGTATAGAAAGCTGGTTCTCTTCATCCTCAAAAAACTGTTGACAGTTCTGAAGCAGGTCAGGAGACCGCAGATTGAAACCGGATCAAAGATCTGACTCCTCAGCCCTTTCATGGTGCAATTCAAGACGGCAGTTCAAACTACTCCAATGCCAGACAGACAGGAAAGATTGTTGGCTTTTGGCAGCCATCGGCTAATTTGGTAGTCCTAGACATCCTGGTCTTATTATTACAATTTGGTTTGACAATTTGATGATTTTTTTATGGGAACACATTTTGGGAAATACACTTAAGACACGATAAGATACGATAAGATAAGATATTCCTTTATTGATCTCCTTGGGGAAATGCAGGCGCCATAGCAGCATGGGGAGGGAGGGGGGGGATCCTACAGGTATGGGCATGGTAATAGTAGAAGACATAGATATAGGCAATGCAACTATAGTACAAATTTAAATAAGCAGTGTAAACAATATAATCAATATAATTAACTCTGAATATAAACAAATGGGAAAAATATAGGCATATGAGCAACTTATTTACCACTTATTTAGATATCAGTTTAATCTCTGTGTCCAATAGCCCCAGCCCCACCTCAAGCTCAGGGAGCGTTCTGACTGATGTGGAAACGTTTATTGAACGTTTGTCTACGTCTACCAGTCTCCACCGCTTCCTCCGATCTGTTGTTCTCCACCCTTCATCACCTCAATACAGGGCTTTTGATATTGCACCAGTTTATGTGCGCACTGTGCACTGTTCTCAATGTATTGTATATCCTGTATTAATGGAATATTTTAGGTTATGGGTGTTGTGATACAGAGGTGTCATTTGATTGATTGTCTAGCTGTTTACTAGTTCTGATGTGTACCTTTCCCCAGTACTTGCCCAAGACAGTAAGAAACAAATGTGACTAAATTAAAAAAAAAAATGGTAAAATATTTAACGTTACGTTTTTTGTGCGTGTGTGTGCTTCACAACTTGTAAATAGTGCCCGTTATAGCATGCACTAGGCAACTAGTTGTTACACCACTGTGTTATGCATGTGTGTGAGAGAGAGAGAGAGAAATGGTAAATGGACTGCATTTTTTATAGCACCTTTATCCAAAGCGCTTTACAACTTATGCCTCACATTCACCCATTCACTCACCCATTCACCGACGGCGAAGGCGACCATGCAAGGTGCCGGGAGCAGTTAGGGGTGAAGTGTCTTGCTCAAGGACCCTTTGACATGCTGTCGGGGGCCGGGAATCGAACCGGGAACCTTCTGATTACCAGACTACCCTGATAGAGAGATATTCAGAGAGATAAAGGGAGAGAGAGAGAAAGAGAGAGAGAAAGAGAGAGAGAGAAAGAAAGAAAGAAAGAAAGAAAGAAAGAAAGAAAGAAAGAAAGAAAGAAAGAAAGAAAGAAAGAAAGAAAGAAAGAAAGAAAGAAAGAAAGAA
This sequence comes from Notolepis coatsorum, assembly GCF_963971535.1. NCBI lineage: Eukaryota > Metazoa > Chordata > Actinopteri > Aulopiformes > Paralepididae > Notolepis > Notolepis coatsorum. The sequence continues at coordinate 91,703,497 of NC_140181.1, read as the reverse complement.
AGAAAGAAAGAAAGAAAGAAAGAAAGAAAGTCTGTTATAGAGAAGAAGAAAAAAGGGTGACAGTGGCTCAGGAGGTAGAGCAGTCGTTTGGTGATCGGAAGGTTCCCGGGTTTGATTCCTACTCCTCCTGACTGCGTGTCAAAGTGTCCTTGTGTTGTCTCCGGCATCAGTGTGTATGAATGGGTGAATGTGAGGAACAACAATTGTAAAGCGCTTTGGATAAAATCGCTATATGCAAGCATCATTTACCAAATAGAACCGACAGAACAGAGAAAGACAGAGAGTCTGTGTTAGTGTGTGTCCTTCACTGGTGATTAATCAAATAAAGACGTATTTTGGCCCCACTTATCCCCCGAGAGGAGAGAGAGAGAGAGAAGACTTTCTCATTACATCACAGTGTGTGGTGGAGAGAGGCGCCTGAGGCCAGATCCTGCATGCACTCCCAATAACACCAAGTCTCCAAAATATAATTTCATTGTATTGTAACTTTTCTACATAAATCACACTGACACTTGCGGAAGTTCATCTGCGCACAGCTGCAGTTATCACACGCCTGGGCATACGCACACACATAATATGGTGACAAACAAACACACACACTTCCACCCGCTCTCAACCTAACTATAGGCCTATACCCTAAATATTATAATAACTGTCATCCTCGTGACCGACTTCATTTATCAATATTTGACCTTTTGACACTATTCCTGACCACAGAAACCTTTCCCTGCGTCATAGTGGATGAACAAATATAGTTGGACATTTTACCTCATTTCTCAAATGCCCCTAACCTCATTTTCACTGCAGTTAGCAAACTAATTTTGTGGAAAAATCTTTACAATGTTGTTGTTGTTGTTGTTGTTGTTGTTGTTGTTGTTGTTGTTGTTGTTGTTGTTGTTGTTGTTGTTGTTGTTGTTGTTGTTGTTGTTGTTGTTGGTGTTGTTGTTGTTGTTGTTGTTGTTGTTGTTGTTGTTGTTGTTGTTGTTATTATTATTATTAACCAGCCACAATGTAATTATCTCACTCACTGTCTCACTGTCTCACACAGTATATTCCCAGAGTAAATTTTACTCAAACTGAGTCCATTTGAGCCCAAGTGAGTACAATTTTACTCAGTTTGAGTCAAATGTACTCAGTTTGAGTAAAATGTACTCAGCAAAATTTACTCACTCACAGTTAACCACTCTGTCTCTAGTTGTGGTAATGATAAGGTAACAGTTCCCTATAAGGCAAGGTATTGCCGCCTACCTCCGGTCAATGGTCTCTAACTACACACCCTCAAGACCCCTACACTCTGCATCCTCTGGCCGCCTCAGACCTACTCCTATCCGAGCTCCGGCAGGGTCATCTGAGAGAAGTCGCATATTCTCAGTCCTTGCCCCACAATGGTGGAACGAACTTCCCACCACAGTTAGGACAGCTGAAACCCGCCCAATCTTTCGCCATCGACTAAAGATGCACTTCTTCAATCATTATCTGAACATTTTCTAAAAAAATAAATAAAAAAAAACTCTAACCCTAACTAACCTTACTGTCATGCACTTGTCCTAATATACTAACCTACACTATAGCACTCAACACTTTGATGAACATTGTTACTCAGCTGATAGAGTTGTACCCTTCCTGCTGTCTTATTGTACAAAACTTGTAGGTCGTACAAAACTTGTAGGTCTCTTTGGATAAAAGCGTCAGCTAAATGACAAAATGTAAATGTAAATGTAAATGGTTCAAATGCATAGCATTTCAACGTTTTGCAGCTATAAATGAATCCTTGTTTTTTCTCTGAACCAGAAATGGAACTTCTTGGCACTCCTCATCAAAGGCATGCCACTCTGAAACTTAAATATAAGCTCTGTATACCTATTCTCTTACATCTAATGCTAATATCACTGTTTCATGACACACAGATACAGTATGGGGAAGAATGATCCACATCTGAATAATGGTATAACGTAATCCAGACTCTTGGCAGAAAGAGTTCTAAAATATTTGATCTCTTAGTGTAGTATTGGCTTTGTTTTTTTGGTATGTTGACACCATAACAGCAATTAGCTCATCAAATCCAATCTGCCTACTAAGAACTTCCGCCTGTCATCATCTTCTACGGAACGTATTACCACTCATATTACATATGTATTACATATGAGTCATATTGTCATACCAGGCCATCTATCGCAAAGAGTAGGGGGTTCCTCCCATGTTCCTGGCCAAATTCCCAATCTGGTCTCTGACATCACGGCCACCTAGTCATCCCCTAATTGGCTGATATCGATCCCTGTCTCCTTCAGACATTGTTAGAAGAAGAAGAAGAAGAAGAAGAAGAAAAAGAAGAAGAAGAAGAAGAAGAAGAAGAAGAAGAAGAAGAAGAAGAAGAAGAAGAAGAAGAAGAAGAAGAAGAAGAAGAAGAAGAAGAAGAAGAAGAAGAAGAAGAAGAAGAAGAAGAAGAAGAAGAAGAAGAAGAAGAAGAAGAAGAAGAAGAAGAAGAAGAAGAAGAAGAAGAAGAAGAAGAAGAAGAAGAAGAAGAAGAAGAAGAAGAAGAAGAAGAAGAAGAAGAAGAAGAAGAAGAAGAAGAAGAAGAAGAAGAAGAAGAAGAAGAAGAAGAAGAAGAAGAAGAAGAAGAAGAAGAAGAAGAAGAAGAAGAAGAAGAAGAAGAAGAAGAAGAAGAAGAAGAAGAAGAAGAAGAAGAAGAAGAAGAAGAAGAAGAAGAAGAAGAAGAAGAAGAAGAAGAAGAAGAAGAAGAAGAAGAAGAAGAAGAAGAAGAAGAAGAAGAAGAAGAAGAAGAAGAAGAAGAAGAAGAAGAAGAAGAAGAAGAAGAAGAAGAAGAAGAAGAAGAAGAAGAAGAAGAAGAAGAAGAAGAAGAAGAAGAAGAAGAAGAAGAAGAAGAAGAAGAAGAAGAAGAAGAAGAAGAAGAAGAAGAAGAAGAAGAAGAAGAAGAAGAAGAAGAAGAAGAAGAAGAAGAAGAAGAAGAAGAAGAAGAAGAAGAAGAAGAAGAAGAAGAAGAAGAAGAAGAAGAAGAAGAAGAAGAAGAAGAAGAAGAAGAAGAAGAAGAAGAAGAAGAAGAAGAAGAAGAAGAAGAAGAAGAAGAAGAAGAAGGGGGGGGCATCCCCATTTCTTTCAGATGGTTACTCCAGCGCCCTCCAACCTAACAAGGCCACTGGCCATGACAACATCCCCTCCAAATTCCTCAGAGACTCAGCAGCCGCCATCACCCCAATCATCACACACATAATAAACCTCTCCATAAAACAGGGACACGTCCCCAAGGACTTCAAAATTGCGAGGGTGACCCCTCTGCACAAAAAGGGCAGCAAATTAGACCCAGGCAACTACCGCCCTGTTTCTATTCTCACCTCCATCTCGAAAGTCATGGTCTACGAACAGGTCGAAAAGTACCTAGCGGAAAAAAATCTAATCTACGAATTCCAATCTGGCTTCAGAACATCCCACTCCACTGACACATGCCTTCTCTATTTGAATGACCACATCAAACAAGAGGTGGACGCAGGCAAATACTGCGGCATGGTCATGCTGGACCTACAAAAGGCCTTTGACACGGTCAATCACTCCATTCTGATTGACAAGCTAAAAGCAATTGGTTTTGATAGTCTATCAGTGAGCTGGATGCAATCCTACCTTGAGGGGAGGGAACAGATGGTGGAGGTAAACGGTACCCTATCCCCCCCCCTCACAGTGAGCTGTGGTGTTCCACAAGGAAGCATACTAGGTCCGCTACTGTTCCTAATTTATGCAAATGACATGTCGTCAGCTTGTGACTGCAACTTGTTCCTGTTTGCGGACGACTCAGCCCTGCTGGTCTCTGACAAGAACAAGTTACAGGTTGAAAAAACCCTCAGCTCGGAACTAGGCAGAATCTGCATATGGCTCGCTGATAACAAACTATCATTACACATGGGCAAAACAGAGTCCATTCTCTTCGGTTCAAATAACAAACTCAGCAAGACCGACGGCTTCTCAGTTACAGTGGGTGACAATATTGTCACAAGGAAAGATGAAATTACCTACCTGGGTTCCATCCTAGAGGCTAATCTCTCCTGTGACAAAATGGCATCCAATGTAATAAAAAAAGTCAACCAACGAACTCGATTCTTGTACCGGATCTCCTCTCTGGTAAACAAGAATACCCTGAAGACTCTGGCAGGAGCACTCATTCAGGGGTACTACGACTATGCTTGCACCTCATGGTACCAAAGCACCTCAAAGGCGCTAAAAACAAAATTACAAACATCTGAAAACAAACTGGTCAGACTACTGCTTGACCTTACTCCTAGAACCCACCTCACCCCTGCCCACTTTGCCAACCTAGGATGGCTTAGAGTAGACGACAGAGTACAGCAACTTGCAATGGGCCTGGTCTACAAGATACACTACACGACCAAGGTACCCATGTACATGTCAAAATACTTCCCAAAGGTCAGTGAATACCACGATCACAACACCAGAGGGAGCTCCACAAATCATGTTAAACCCAGATTCGGCTCAAATAAGGGACTAAACACGTTTCCCAATTATGCCACATCAATGTGGAACGCCCTACCCAAAGCTGTAAAGGAATGTGGATCACTACCCACTTTCAAAACCTCTCTCAAGGGACACCTACGGGAGACTGCAATTCAACACTGGCCCCTGTAAATATCCTAACCCAACCCCCTCCAATGTACAGTCATTTACCTAGTATGGTTTTGTCAATAGTCCAATGTACAATTTTGTTTGTTTGTACAGTGTCTCCCCCCCCCCCCCCCCCTCAATGTACAGTTTTGCTTGTTTATACAGTGTGCCCCCCCCCCCCCAACCACCTCCAATGTAGATTACCCAGTATGGTTGTCAATACCCCAGTGTACCCAACCCCCCCCCCACCCAACCTTCTCCAATGTACAGTTTCTACGTCAAATGTATATACTCCCTTTTCCTGACTCCTTCTGTATCACAAACAGTACTGTATTTGCAAATCTGGTATGTCATAAATGTATAGATGTAGCAGTACTGACTATCTGTATGTCATATATGTCCTGATGAATTGAAAATGGGGGACCCTGATGTAAACAAGACGAAAGTCTTTCTCTGGTCTGCATCCCCTTAACAATTGTGTGTATTGAGCTGTACTGTATTGTACCCATTCTGCAATCTGTTAATAAAGTTTTCAATCAATCAATCAATCAAAACTGTCTACACTCTATAATCACAGTCAGACAGTAGGCTATAGGTATGCTGTCTACACTCTATAATTGCAGTCAGACAGTATAGGTATCTGTCTATGCTCTATAATCCCAGTCATACTGACAATAGGTACACTGTTTCTCTATAATCACAGTCATACTGACAATAGGTACACTGTTTCTCTATAATCACAGTCATACTGACAATAGGTACACTGTTTCTCTATAATCACAGTCATACTGACAATAGGTACACTGTTTCTCTATAATCACAGTCAGACAGTACAGGTACACTGTCTTCTACGCTATATAATCACAGTCAGATTGACAATAGGTACACTGTCTAGTGTCTACACTCTATAATTACAGTCAGACAGACAGTATAGGTACAGTAGACTGGTTCTCTATAATCACAGTCAGACAGTATAGGTACACTGTCTCTATAATCACAGTCAGACAGTATAGGTACATTGTCTCTATAATCACAGTCAGACAGTATAGGTACACTGTCTCTATAATCACAGTCAGACAGTATAGGTACACTGTCTCTATAATCACAGTCAGACAGTATAGGTACACTGTCTCTATAATCACAGTCAGACAGTATACCTGTGAACCTGTGAACATGATGAAGCAAGACATGAGAAACACGTGTGTTTTGTGTTCATGCAATCAATCTAAGTATCATGGGGTGCACTGGAATATTGTTTTTTGTTGACTTTGGTTCACCCTGCACCGGCCAGCACCCAGGAGACCTCTCTAAACAAGAAACGGTGTTTTATAATTGACTATATTTATAATCAATTATTTTGAATTTAGTCTAAATCTAAACTATTGGGGAACGTTGTCAATTGCTGGATGTTTTTGTTTCGTGTGCTTCAAAAGAGAGGCCTGTAACGACCCATAATCAAAACATGACTGTTCCGTTACCTCATATTATTTTTGAGATGTGAAATCCATATCACACAGCAAGTGAATCCATAGAAAAAAAAGCTCCAATCCTTAATTAGGCCAAATTAATGTGGTCCAGCTGTGATTGCTTTTATTGCATCATCTGGGCTGGAAAAAAAGTTTGTTGTTTTGAAATGTGAAGTAAAAGTATGGCCTTCTAAAATTAAAATACTTATGTAGATATAGTACAAGTACTTCACAACTGTACTACAGTATAAAGTGTTTCTATAAAAAAAAATTACTTACGTTGTTTCTGTTCCTGTGAACACCTGGTCCATTAAGACCAAGATGAAGAGGAAACACATGCACGCACGCACACACACACACACGCACGCACGCACGCACACACACACACACACACACACACACACACACACACACACACACACACACACACACACACACACACACACACACACACACACACACACACACACACAGCCTACCCAAGAAACAAACACACACACACACACACACACACACACACACACACACACACACACACACACACACACACACACAGCCTACCCAAGAAACAAACACACACACACACACACACACACACACACACACACACACACACACACACACACACACACACACACACACACACACACACACACACACACACACACAGACAAACACATGTTGATTAAATATTCCTGCAGGAAATCTGGTCAATAACAGAAGTGCCACAGGTTGTTTACCGTCACGCACACTTACGTCCCACTTCCTGTTCTCTTCCTGTCTAGGGAACAACACTGACGCAGGATTGGTCAGTTCACAGGACACCTTGGTTCTGTCAGGAGTAATGATCGGATCAGGAGGACCAGAGCAGGAATATGCTCTGTGTGTGTGTGTGTGTGTGTGTGTGTGTGTGTGTGTGTGTGTGTGTGTGTGTGTGTGTGTGTGTGTGTGTGTGTGTGTGTGTGTGTGTGTGTGTGTGTGTGTGTGTGTGTGTGTGTGTGTGTGTGTGTGTGTGTGTGTGTGTGTGTGTGTGTGTGTGTGTGTGTGTGTGTGTGTGTGTGTGTGTGTGTGTGTGTGTGTGTGTGTGTGTGTGTGCGTGTGCGTGGGTGTGCGTGCGCGCGTGTGTGTGTAGTGCCCAGGTGTGTGATAACTGCAGCTGTGCATTACTAACAGGCACCTTTACAACAGCTCTCTAGAGACAAAGGCAGTAGAACTAATGTTGTAAATACAGTCTGTCCAGATACCTCCTGAGCGACAGTGGCTCAGGAGGTAGAGCGGCTGTCTGGTAATCATGAAGGTTCCCGGTTCAATTCCAGCTTCTCCCGGCAGCACGTCGAAATGTCCTTAAGCAAGACACTTCACCCCTAACTGCTCCCGATGAGCATACTGTACATAACCATAATGTAGTGTGGTAGGGAAAGGGTTAACCTTCTGTAGTGTGGTAGTGAAAGGGTTATCCTTCTGTAGTGTCGTAGTGAAAGTTTAACCTTCTGTACTGTGGTAGTGAAAGGGTTAACCTTCTGTAATGTGGTAGTGAAAGGGTTAATCTTATGTAGTGTGGTAGTGAAAGGGTTATCCTTCTGTAGTGTGGTAGTGAAAGGTTAACCTTCTGTAGTGTGGTAGTGAAAGGGTAGTGTGGTAGTGAAAGGGTTAACCTTCTGTAGTGTGGCAGTGAAAGGTTAACCTGTTAGTCCTAGAGGCAAATCTTTCCTGTGACAAAATGGCATCCAATGTAATAAAAAAAGTCAACCAACGAACTAGATTCTTGTACCGGATCTCCTCTCTGGTAAACAAGAATACCCTGAAGACTCTGGCAGGAGCACTCATTCAAGGGTACTATGACTATGCGTGCACCTCATGGTACCAAAGCACCTCAAAGGCGCTTAAAACAAAATTACAAACATCACAAAACAAACTGGTCAGACTACTACTTGACCTGAACCCCAGAACCCACCTCACCCCTGCCCACTTTGCCAACCTAGGATGGCTTAGAGTAGACGACAGAGTACAGCAACTTGCAATGGGCCTGGTCTACAAGATACACTATACGACCGGGGTGCCCATGTACATGTCAAAATACTTCCCAAAGGTCAGTGAATACCACAACCACTACACCAGAGGAAGCTCAACAAATCATGTTAAACCCAGATTCGGCTCAAACAAAGGACTAAACACGTTTCGCAATTATGCCACAACAATGTGGAACGCCCTACCCAAAGCTGTAAAGGAATGTGAATCCCTGCCCACATTCAAAACCGCCCTTAAAGAGCACCTACGGGAGGCTGCAATTCGAAACTGGCCACCGTAAATGCCCAAAACCCCCACCACCTCCTAATAGACAGTCTCCTCCCCACCGCATGTATATATTCCCTCCCCGCCGTATGTATATTTCCCTCCCACCCACCCACCCCCTCCTAATGTACAGTCCCCTCCCCATCATATGTATATACTCTGTCAGGATCTAGGGGTAACAGTACTGTATATTTGAATACCGCCTATGTCACAAATGTATCAGTACTAAATACCTATATGTCCCTATGCCATAAATGTCATGTATGTTGTGTATGTCATAAATGTCTATATGAATTGAAAATGGGGGACCCTGATGGAAACAAGACAAACGTCTTTCTCAGGTCTGCATCCCCTTAACAATTGTATGTATTGAGCCGTACTGTATTGTACCCATTCTGCAATCTGTTAAATAAAGTTTTCATTCATTCATTCATTCAGTCTGTAACGTCCCCCAAATGGGGGACCCTGCTGTTTTATCATAAATCGATCAATACAGACCGTATTAATTAATGTTGTGTTTGTTTTTCAAATGTAGCCAAGAGTAAAGACCCTAACCCTATCAAAACCGCAGTCAACGTGTATATCTTCAGCACTACATTTGTTTATACAATTTTCAGAAAATAAGAATTTATCGGAATAATGCTAATTCTATTGCTCTTTTATCTTAAACCCAAGGTAAAATGACTAAATCCAGATGTAATACTGCCATTGGAAAGAGGAGCTTTTTCCCTATCCATAGATGTATGACTTGGCCATAATAACGTCATTTATAGTTCATAATACATTTTTTAATGTATAATTTAAATGAATTATAATTCAATACTGTATCTACAAATGCTTCCGTTTAATCATCTTCCGTTTATTCATTTGCTTAGATTTTTGCACAAGGTTGCACAATTGTAACATGGTGTTATTCACTGTCAAAGATGCACAAAAAAGATTGTGACGTGTTTGGTCACCAGTGCTCTAAATTGACCCATTAACACTAGTGCCCCTGCAGGGAGTGATACAAGAGCGTAGAAGCCAAAGGCAGATCTGGCTCAGTATGAACTCTTGGCTCTTTAAGCCAATTATTTGTCCATGTGCCATAGGGTCCAGAGGCCCATTCCAATAATGAAGTAATGTCAGTAATCTCCAATTATGGCTTTATATAGAAACAAATGCCAGTGTAAATCCCTTCTTTCTGCCAAAGAGGACCACCCAACCCTATTATAGTATTATAACTATCACCAATGATAAATTCGATGGCTGAATGATGTACAGAGTCTATGGGCTTAAGAGTGGAAGCTTTAGCGTGTCTATAAATAACATCTCCGTGATCCAAAACAGACAGGAAAACTGCTTCAAAAGTGATTTCTCTGCCAATCCACAATTGTTGGGCATGAACGCAGTGGTATTTAAATGTAGGTCTCTCCAAATCTGTGACTATTTCAACGTCAGACTCATTCACAGTATATATACAGAGGTAATTGTGAACTATGTCTCTGGCTCCAGAGAAGAACATCATCATTACTAGCATTTAGCTCCAATTTGATACTAATAAGTGCATTTTGTAAAGCATTACACAGACAGACACATAATTCTCTCTCTCTCTCTCTCTCTCTCTCTCTCTCTCTCTCTCTCTCTCTCTCTCTCCCTCTCTCTCTCTCTCTCTCTCTCTGTCTCTCTCTCTCTCTCTCTCTCTCTCTCTCTCTCTCTCTCTCTCTCTCTCTCTCTCTCTCTCCCTCTTTCACTATCTCTCCATCACTATCTCTCCTTCACTATCACTCCCTCATTATCTCTCCTTCACTCACTCTCTCTCCTTCACTCTCTCTCTCCTTCCTCTCTCTCTCCTTCACTATCTCTCGTTCACTCTCTCTTGTGCTTTTTTTCTCTCCTTAAATTCTTCTTTCTCAGACAAACATAAACGTCTAACACACAGACACACACACCTGCTATTCCCTCTCTCTCTCTCTCTCTCTCTCTCTCTCTTACACACACACATACACACACACACCCCCCCCCCCCACTCTTTCTCTCTGTTTGATATGGAAACGCAGCTTTGAGCAGTTCATGATTAGACTTGCCGTGTTTTATTAAGCATTAAGCCTCACTTACTGTGGAAGCAGAACTAATTGATTCTGCAGATATGGGGGTGACGTGTGTGTGTGTGTGTGTGTGTGTGTGTGTGTGTGTGTGTGTGTGTGTGTGTGTGTGTGTGTGTGTGTGTGTGTGTGTGTGTGTGTGTGTGTGTGTGTGTGTGTGTGCGTGTGCGTGTGCGTGTGTGTGTGTGCGTGCGTGTGTGTGCGTGTGTGTGCGTGCGTGTGTGTGTGTGTGTGTGTGTGTGTGCGTGTGTGTGTGTGTGTGTGTGTGAGAGAGAGAGAGAGCGTGCTCAGACGTGTGATAACTCATGCAGCTGTGGTCAGTTCTAACACGCACCCTTACAACAGCCCTCTAGAGACAAAGGCTGTTCATGGCTGGATAGATGGAGGCTGTCAGTAAAACTATTGTTGTAAATACAGTCTGTCCAGATAACTCCCTCCATCCTTCTCTCCCAGCCTCCTTGGTTCAGGATATAATCAACAAATATAACAAGCAGCAAAACAGAGCAAAGAGCAAAATGGTGAGAGACTCTGGTGAGAGACTCTGGTGAAAGACTACTGTGACGAGCCCCTGGTCTGCTTAGATAGGGCGTGGATCCTCGTCACCACACCTGTGTTCAATTATAGGAAAGTAAGTGTGTCAGTTACAACAGAAAAAAACAGTGTGTCAATCACACCTCACAAATTAGTGACACCACACTCAAACCACAATGTGAATGTATCACCAAAAGACAGTAAGTATACCCTCCACCATGTGAAAGTACACATAACACAGGCATAAAGGCGGTATACATCAATTATGTTTTAAATTTTACGCTCTTATTACACATATATTGCACAGAACTGAACAACAAATGGCAGAGGCACACACACACACACACACACACACACACACATGAAGGTGGACATCGCACGTTGACGGTTTTCATTTGACTGAGCAATGCTGTCATGTCAGCCTCTGTTATTCCAGGATGACATCATCACTTCAGTGTGGTCAGGTGTCCTTTCTAAGCCTCAACCCTTTCACTACCACATTACAGAAGGTTAACCCTTTCACTACCACACTACAGACGGTCATCCGGTTAGCAGTCTCCTGAGCATGAGCAAAGGGCAGTGCACTCGAAGGAAGCCTGTCCGCACATACAACAGCACATAGTACACCCTTTCTCCCTTTCTCGCAGCCACTATGGATTAGTTCCTAGCAGCTCTGTGAGGCTTCTTTGAAGGGTGCGGTCCACGGTGGCTGCCATCCCGTTGCTGATCAGAGGGGCTTGGCGTCTCAGGGTCCGGCGGTAAAGCTTTGTACCAGACATTGGCCTGATAGGTGGCTCTGTTCTCCAGTGCTCTGGATCTCTGAGTGAAGAGCTGTTTTCTAGATTCATTCGCCTCCATGGAGTCACTTGTTCTATTCTACATCATACAATACGTATAAATCTCGAGTCTGAGTCCAGTCTCGAATCCCCAGTGTTCGAGTCTGAGTCCAAGTCCGAGTGACCAAAGAAGAGCCTGAGTCGAGTCCCCATTACCCTAGTCCGAGTCCAAGTCATCAGGTTGAGTTCAAGGTTGAATTCACTCCAGTCTACATTAAACATAAATGTATTTATATATATAAAGTAAATAACTGTATTTATCAATTAACAACTCAGAGTCTGCACCTTCCGAGTCCGAATGCAGTCAATGCTCGAGTCCAAGTCCGAATCAGAGTCATCAGTGCTCAAGTCCAAGTCGAATCACGAGTCCTGAAAATCAGTCGAGGACTTGGACTTGAGTAACTACAACACTGACATCAGCACCACAAAGCGCTCCAACAGCTCACTCACATAATCTTTCATCTGTATGAGCTCATTGAAGCCCAGGAAGGCCTGGAGGTCACTCTCAGTCACCCGTTTTTCAAAAAACAACAGGGCTTTTGAGGTGATGAAATCACTGCGCCCAGGCAGCAGTGGTTCGGCAAAACAACAAGAGTATATCTGCCTAGAAAACGAAATTCTCTAATTATTTATTTTTATTTCTCCATGTGGTAAATACACAGGTCACAAGAGGAAAGTGGGGCGGCGTGGCTCAGGGGTAGAGCGGGTCGTCCAATGATCGAAGGGTTGGTGGTTCGAATCCCGCTCAAGCCCATGTCCATCCCACTGCCGTTGTGTCCTTGGGCAAGACACTTAACATACTTGCCTCGTATGAATGTGTATGCATGTGAATTAATGTTGGTGGTGGTCGGAGGGGCCGTAGGCGATGATTATTCGCCACGCTTCCGTGAGTCTGCCTCAGGGCAGCTCTGGCTGCAATTGTAGTTTACCACCACCGGTATGACTGTGTATGAACGAATAATGGACTCTGTAAGCGCTCTGGGGTCACTGGGGTGTCACAAAGAGCGCTATATAAATCCAATCCATTATTATTATTAAAGTTTTGGAGTTGTATTTGGAGTGTAATTTGTGACTGTTGGGAACTAGGCTACACTGGCACACCTACTTCCAGTGAATGACGCTAAGCTAGGCTAACGGTGCAGCTGTTCCCTAAGCCTAATTTGCACAGAGAAGAAAAGGGTATGTTTCTGCTTGTCTAACTCCAGGGTAGATTGCAAATAAGCTAATTTCCCAAAAAGTTGGCGTGTTCCTTTATGATAAGATAAGATATTCCTTTATTGATCCCCTTGGGGAAATGCAGGCGTCATAGCATATTATGTACAGTGATACAGGTATAAATAAACACATACTGTACGTGACCCGGCACGGTCTAGGACGGATTGTGCCGGGCAGAGAAGATTCTTCAGAAAAGAAGAAAATGTTGCACGATTCAGAAATAGTCATATAATGATATTATTAATAATTGTATTTAGACTAAGGGATCAGTTGAGGGAACCCTTTTCAATAATGCTGAGCAACTATGTTTTTATAATGGAGAGTGATGCGACACAAACTGTAAAAAAGCAATGCAGAGGTAAATTAGGCTACATCTCAAGGTCATCAGAGGTCAGATACAAATTGCCTCCACATCTGAAATAAAACCTTGGGGTATGTAGAGGATATGCTGAAACGTTCATGGTTTAGTCATAAATATTATGGGTAATTTAATGCCAAATAGGTTTGGCTTTTTGGCACACACTGCCCCCCCCCCCCCCCCCCCCGTGTGTGTGTGTGTGCGTGTGTGTGTGTGTGTGTGTGTGTGTGTGTGTGTGTGAAGGCCAGATTAATTCCAGTCACAGGAAGTGAGCGACACCCAGCGTTCACTCAGCTGCTTCCTTCCTGTGGGCGTGTCCTCACCTTCCTGTGGGCGTGTCCACACCTTGTGCACCAGGAAGTGCTGCTCACCATCAGCTCCATGTGGTCTGGCCCAGGCATTGTCTACTGGATGACTGGCTTCCTATGACTCTCTCTGTGTGTGTGTCTGTGTGTGTGTGTGTGTGTGTGTGTGTGTGTGTGTGTGTGTGTGTGTGTGTGTGTGTGTGTGTGTGTGTGTGTGTGTGTGTGTGTGTGTGTGTGTGTGTGTGTGTGTGTGTGTGTGTGTGTGTGTGTGTGTGTGTGTGTGTGTGTGTGTGTGTGTGTGTGTGTGTGTGTGTGTGTGTGTGTGTGTGTGTGTGTGTGTGTGTGTGTGTGTGTGTGTGTGTGTGTGTGTGTGTGTGTGTGTGTGTGTGTGTGTGTGTGTGTGTGTGTGTGTGTGTGTGTGTGTGTGTGTGTGTGTGTGTGTGTGTGTGTGTGTGTGTGTGTGTGTGTGTGTGTGTGTGTGTGTGTGTGTGTGTGTGTGTGTGTGTGTGTGTGTGTGTGTGTGTGTGTGTGTGTGTGTGTGTGTGTGTGTGTGTGTGTGTGTGTGTGTGTGTGTGTGTGTGTGTGTGTGTGTGTGTGTGTGTGTGTGTGTGTGTGTGTGTGTGTGTGTGTGTGTGTGTGTGTGTGTGTGTGTGTGTGTGTGTGTGTGTGTGTGTGTGTGTGTGTGTGTGTGTGTGTGTGTGTGTGTGTGTGTGTGTGTGTGTGTGTGTGTGTGTGTGTGTGTGTGTGTGTGTGTGTGTGTGTGTGTGTGTGTGTGTGTGTGTGTGTGTGTGTGTGTGTGTGTGTGTGTGTGTGTGTGTGTGTGTGTGTGTGTGTGTGTGTGTGTGTGTGTGTGTGTGTGTGTGTGTGTGTGTGTGTGTGTGTGTGTGTGTGTGTGTGTGTGTGTGTGTGTGTGTGTGTGTGTGTGTGTGTGTGTGTGTGTGTGTGTGTGTGTGTGTGTGTGTGTGTGTGTGTGTGTGTGTGTGTGTGTGTGTGTGTGTGTGTGTGTGTGTGTGTGTGTGTGTGTGTGTGTGTGTGTGTGTGTGTGTGTGTGTGTGTGTGTGTGTGTGTGTGTGTGTGTGTGTGTGTGTGTGTGTGTGTGTGTGTGTGTGTGTGTGTGTGTGTGTGTGTGTGTGTGTGTGTGTGTGTGTGTGTGTGTGTGTGTGTGTGTGTGTGTGTGTGTGTGTGTGTGTGTGTGTGTGTGTGTGTGTGTGTGTGTGTGTGTGTGTGTGTGTGTGTGTGTGTGTGTGTGTGTGTGTGTGTGTGTGTGTGTGTGTGTGTGTGTGTGTGTGTGTGTGTGTGTGTGTGTGTGTGTGTGTGTGTGTGTGTGTGTGTGTGTGTGTGTGTGTGTGTGTGTGTGTGTGTGTGTGTGTGTGTGTGTGTGTGTGTGTGTGTGTGTGTGTGTGTGTGTGTGTGTGTGTGTGTGTGTGTGTGTGTGTGTGTGTGTGTGTGTGTGTGTGTGTGTGTGTGTGTGTGTACTTGTTGCCACTATATGTGTTGTTTTTCCCATATTGTGACTCAACACTCAAACTCAACATTTCTAGCAGTTATGATATAAGATAAGATATTCCTTTATTGATCCCCTTGGGGAAATTCAGGCATCATAGCAGCATGGGGGGGAGGGGGGGGGGGGTACAGGTAGTAAAACAACACAGTATACAGGTAGTAAAAAACAACACAGGCAGTGTAAACAATTTGATCAATATGGTCAATATAATTTACTATCTGACTAGCTGAGGAATATTCACATTATTCACAGTGTCACTTAAGGTGCAGTATGCATGAGGTAGTGTTATAATTTACTATCTACTGAGTATACATTATTCACAGTATCACGGTATCCACTGAAATATACATTATTCACAGTATCACAGTATCACAGTATCCACATAGGGTGCAGTAAGCCTAAGGTAGTGTAGGTTGTCCTCCTTGGGTTCCTATAAGTCCCAGGTCAATGTCTGGTAGCAGTCGCTGCCCCCTGTTGTGGGGCCTGGAGGCTGCTAGTCGCTGCCCACTGTTGTGGAGCCTGATGGCCGCTGGTATGAAGGACTGTCCGAGGCGGTTAGTTGAGTGTCGGGGGGGAATGAGTCTGTGGCTGAACGAGCTTCTCATCTTGACTAGCTCGTCGTAGAGGGGGTGGTAGGGGTTCTCCATGATGGCAGCCAGCTTCCTTATCATCCCCCTCTCTGCCATCACCTCAAGTCTAGGTAGCTCGACTCCCACCACGGAGCTAGCCTTCCTCACCAGCTTGTTGAGCTTGTTGGTGTCCCTTGAGTTGATGTAGCCTCCCCAGCATGCCACAGCATAGAAGAGGATGCTGGCCACAACAGACTGGTAAAAAGACTGCAGCAGTCTGTTGCACACATTGAAGGACCTGAGTCTCCTCAGGAAGAACAGCCTGCTCTGTCCCTTCCTGTAGAGGGCCTCTGTGTTGTCCGACCAGTCCAGTTTATTGTTCAGGTGTACCCCAAGGAACTTGTATGAGTCCACCATCTCCACATCCACCCCTCGGATGGAGATGGGAATCGGGGGGGGCCTCTTCTTGCCCCTCCGGAAGTCCACCACCAGCTCCTTGGTCTTACTGGTGTTGAGTTGGAGGTGGTTGCTGTCGCTCCACCCCACGAAGCTCTCCACCAGGGCTCTGTACTCCTCCTCATCATCGTCGGTGATGTAGCTTACGATGGAAGAGTCGTCTGAGAACTTCTGCAGGTGGCACCCGCTTGAGTTGCGGCAGAAGTCTGAGGTGTAGAGGGTGAAGAGGAAGGGTGACAGCACAGTTCCTTGGGGGGCGCCGGTGTTGCTCACCAGTACGTCAGACTGACTGTCCTTTAGTCTGACGTACTGTGGCCTCTCAGTGAGATAGTCCTTGATCCAGGCCACCAAGCCGTGCTCCAGCTGCATCGCGGAGAGCTTATCCGCTAGCAGTGACGGCTGGATGGTGTTGAAGGCGCTGGAGAAATCAAAGAACATATGATATGATATAGATCTTGAGTCATATTTGATTTGCAATGCCTAGTTTTGACAGTTGGTTCAGTTTGTAAAATTGTGTTTACTTTCGGTGCGTGGCATTGGGGAGTAGGATCAATTCATTTAAAGGTACAGGCACAGAATAAGCCTGTTGAGAACAGGACTGAAACAGAGGGGTATCGAGCCTACTGTACTAGAATGCATCACCTTGACCTGGCATACCGTGCAGTGAAGGGAACGGCTCCCGCCTACCTCCCGTCAATGGTCTCTAACGACACACCCTCAAGACCCCTCCGCTCAGCATCTTCTGGGCGCCTCAGACCCACTCCTATCCGAGCTCCTGGGGGTCATATAAAGAGAAGCAGGCTATTCTCTGTTCTTGCTCCATAATGATGGAACAAACTTCCGACCACAGTCAGGACAGCTGAAACCCGCCCAATTTTCCGCCATCGACACACTTCTTCAATCAATATCTGACATGAAAAAAAAAAAAAAAAAAAAAAAAAAAAAAAAAAATAATAATAATAATAATAATAATAATAATAATAATAATAATAATAATAATAATAATAATAATAATAATAATAATAATAATAATAATAATAATAATAATAATAATAATAATAATAATAATTGTAACCTTATACTGTCTTTCACTAGTATGCACTCTGCTACTAAGGAATCTACCATGCCTATATTACTACCTACTATGATAATTATGTACTCAAGTCGATAGCACTCAAATCCATTTTTTTTTGACAAACAATGTTTCTTACCCTTAGCTGCCAGAGTTGTCCTGCTGACTTGTTGTACAGAACTTGTAAGTCACTTTGGATAAAAGCGTCAGCTAGAGTAAATGTCAAAATGTAAAATGTAAATGAACATTCCGATGATCATCGCTCTTTGGTTTTTGTACCTTGTGATGTGTGCACAGTCGGTAGAACGTTTAAATAAAACCACTAAACTCAAATGTATCCTTAGGAAATCCTTAGACATCATTAAACAAGGCATTTACTCTCTTCCCTTTCAATTTATTTTCCCTACATGTCTTTCTCTCTCTCTCTCTCTCTCGATCACTCTCTCTCTCTCTCTCTCTCTCTCTCTCTCTCTCTCTCTCTCTCTCTCTCTCTCTCCCTCTCCCTCTCCCTCTCCCTCTCCCTCTCCCTCTCCCTCTCTCTCTCTCTCTCTCCCTCTCTCTCTCTCTGTCTCACTCTCCGGTCATTAAGATTAGATCCTTTAAGATAATGTTATTGAAGCTGTAATTAAATGCCCTGGCTCATTAAAAGTGGTAATATGAGGTAATTTGTGGTATGTTTATGTCTGCTTGGTGTAAACTATCCCATGGCTATCTGGGTAATCACTTCAAACCATGTACATCGCATACATGTACCTCCTGTCTGTCTGTCTGTCTGTCTGTCTGTCTGTCTGTCTGTCTGTCTGTCTGTCTGTCTGTCTGTCTGTCTTGTCTGTCTGTCTGTCTGTCTGTCTGTCTGTCTGTCTGTCTGTCTGTCTGTCTGTCTGTCTGTCTCTCTCTCTCCTCTCTCTCTCTCTCTCTCTCTCTCTCTCTCTCTCTCTCTCTCTGTCCCAGGCTATGTGTTTTCAGTAGTGTTTGGGTTGTCTACTCTAGATGGTATGGAGTGTGTATGTTCTATGTGTGTGTGTGTGTGTGTGTGTGTGTGTGTGTATGTTCTATGTGTGTGTGTGTGTGTGTGTGTGTGTGTGTATGTTCTATGTTTGATGTCTGCATGTGTGTGTTTGTATTAAATATATATATTCGTGCATTGTATGTGTGTGTGTGTGTGTGTATGTGTGCGCGCGCGTGTGTGTCTGTGTGTGTGTGTGTGTGTGTCTGTGTGTGTGTGTGTGTGTGTGTGTGTGTGTGTGTGTGTGTGTGTGTGTGTGTGTGTGTGTGTGTGTGTGTGTGTGTGTGTGTGTGTGTGTGTGTGTGTGTGTGTGTGTGTGTGTGTGTGTGTGTGTGTGTGTGTGTGTGTGTGTGTGTGGGTGTGTGTGTGTGTGTGTGTGTGTGTGTGTGTGTGTGTGTGTCTGTGTGAGAGTGTGCAGGTTAGTCAGTGAGAGCATGTCTCCTTTGTGTCAACAGTCTGTCTAACAGGCTGAGGTTAATCACTGAGGTAATTACCGTTAATTGGACTCATTAATCATTAGACCTGTCACTCTCTCAATGCCTTTCTAGCCAGATTGTGTGTATGTGTGTCTTTCCTTACATGAGTGTTTGTGTTGGTGTGTGAGTGTGTGTGTCTTTCTTTATGTCTGTGTTTGTGTTGGTGTGTGCGTGTGTGTGTGTCTTTCTTTATGTCTGTGTTTGTCTTTGTGTATGTGTGTGTGTGTGTGTGTGCACGTGTGTGTTGAGAGGGGTGTTTCCCAAATTCCATTGAGAGAATGAGGTGAAAAAAGCTAGGAAATGAAGGGGTTTTCTCTGCCATAAGTAAGCTATAAATTTCCATATCTAAAGCTAAACCACCTCTAATCCAGGATGACATCCAATGACACGTTCTGGAGCCGGTCCATTAACCATGAATGGAGGACTTTGTGGAACTCACTGCAGTGTAAAAAAAAAAAAGTAAATCTTAACTTGTCTCAATTTGTCTTTTGCACCTATAAGCTCACTGCATCTGCTCATTTGAGTTGAATCAAGTGGATCTGACACATTAGGTTTACATCATCACGTCTATTTGATTGCATTGAGTTTATGCAACAGGGACTACTTGAAAAAACAAGTCGAGACAACGTTTTTATATTGTTTTAATCTTTTTTTTATATTTACTGTATAACCAAATTAGTTTCATTTCGTAGAAGTGTTTAACCCTTTCACTACCACACTATAGAAGGTTAACCTTCTGCAGTGTGGTAGTGAACGGTGAACCTTCTGTAGTGTGATAGTGAAAGTGTTAATCCTTTGTAGTGTGGTAGTGAAAGGGTTAACCTTCTGTAGTGTGGTAGTGAAAGGGTAACCTTCTGTAGTGTGATAGTGAAAGTGTTAACCATTTTGTAGTGTGGTAGTGAAAGCCTTAACCCTTTGTAGTGTGGTAGTGAAAGCCTTAACCCTTTGTAGTGTGGTAGTGAAAGCGTTAACCCTTTGTAGGGTGGTAGTGAAAGCGTTAACCCTTTGTAGTGTGGTAGTGAAAGGGTTATATGAATGAATCAATATAACTGTCTTCCACCCTGGTTACTACTGTCATGATGCATAGGGGCGACAGTGGCTCAAGAGGTAGAGCGGTCGTCTGGTAGTCAGAAGGTTCCCCGTTCGATTCCCGCTCCTCCTGGGCAGCTTGTCGATGTGTCCTTGAATTGGTGAATTTGAGGCTATATAAGCGCTATATAAAATGCAACATTTATGATAGGTATTTAGGGGGACAGGGGCTCAAAAAACATCCCTACACCTAAGCTCTTGGTGGGTTGCACTTTTATGAATAGAGGACCTCTTTTCCATCAGGGAGATTCCATTTTAATAAGTGGATATGATGGTAAACTACATGCAAAGATATACATCAACATCCTAACGACCTCCTCCGACACAGGGGTTTGTAATTAAGTCAG
>NC_140181.1:91633265-91678265 GCF_963971535.1 Notolepis coatsorum | reverse complement strand
GTGAGTAGGCTTGTATTTCCCTGCACCACAGAACCCTGTTTTTTAACCCTTTCACTACCACACTACCAAAGGGTTAACCCTTTCACTGCAACAATACAGACCGTTAACCCTTTCACTGCCACATTACAAAGGGTTAACCCTTTCATTGAAACGATACAGAAGGTTAACCCTTTCACTGCCACACGACAAAGGGTTAACGTAAGGTTATGTATATAACCAAGTTCTATGAATTATGGTGACGCTCAGCATCATCTTGCACTGTACTTCACTTCGTGCACGTGCACTGAATAAAAAATTCCACCATGTACCTTTACATCCCAACATTCGTCTGACCACACCCCCATCCGCTTACCTTCATAAGCAGGTGTGTGGTCACCTACTCGCCTCCTTCCCAAACATTCACCACAAGGCGAGATCAAGGGCCGCAGCGGCGTCTGATGCTGAGCGTCACCATAATTCATAGAACTTGGTTATATACATAACCTTACGTTCTATTTCATTATGGCTTTCGCTCAGCATCATATTGCACAAGGGAGGCTGAGCGGGAGCCATAGCCCGACAAATGTACCCCGCTGAGGCCCCCCACAACCTTCAGACCGGGGAGGACCGAGCCCCCCGACCCTCCCTAATGGAGGATACCCCCCCTATTGGAGGCTTACGGGATGGAGACGGATCTGACCGTGCGAAGAGGAACTCAAGCAACTCAATGCACAGGGTGAGCAGACCGTGGCTTGACCCCACGACTACACACACGCACAACCCGCATGCCACCAGGGAACGAACGGAAGGAACAACCCCGTTACTACCCCCAAAATCACGGGGGCCAAGAGCAAACCCAACCCCGTGGCAAGGCTGTAGCAGCGGAGCGCGAAGGAAGACCCAGAGCCACTGAAGGGACTGGATCCCCCGGAAAAAGGGGGCCCGGAGAGGTCAATGACGCCAGGCATCAAGACCCCACCAGGCGGTCACTTAGTGACACCGCCCCCCACATCTCCAGCGTATTAGGATAAGGCCCCTCCAAGAGCGGGCCCTTTCCCCCCAATAGCACACCGCCTGGCACACTGACCCTGCAGAACAGGCAGTCAGCATGGCCGTAAGCACTCAAAAAGGTTAACCAACGGAAGCAGGCAGCACACCGGGGAAACCAGGCAGCAGGCTGTAACCTGAGCATGGAGAACTGCGGACGAGACAGGCGCCAAAGGAGTCCGCTGAAAACAGCCCCCCCGGCGGAAGGGGCGTATGCTGGCGTTGTTGATCACCATGACAAAGCCTCCATTAAAAAAAAACCACCCAGGGGTCGAGGCAGAGAAGGCTGACATGATTGGCAGATGTCATGAACGTGCAGGGGCATACTCAACCGGGCAACCCGGGAGTTGACACTGCCCCAACATACCAGGGAATCAACTACCCTCTCAGTACAGACGGTGGTTGTTCCTATAACCCCTCAAGAAAAAAACTCCAAAACACACCTGCGGGTATACACCAGCTATACTGCAGTACAAGTGTTTCAGTTTTCAAAAAAGGGTTATCCCAGGCCTACGGTATCAACGAAACTTTACTTCGGACCGGGCCCGGCGGCTCGGGAAGCACACAGGGTTACCAGAGGAGGTCCAGAAGACCACCCCAACAGCCCCCTCTTCGCCATGCGTGAGAGAGGAGCGAAGAAAGGAGAACCAGCCCCTTATGATAGTGCCAGGTACAAAAGAGTACCCAACAAGGGTCTCCATAACGCCTAACCCTGTGACACCCGGGCCGACCCGGCATTTTTCCCCCTGAAAAAAGCCCAAGTCCCTCAGGGTACCAGAACAGCAGATCTGCATCCCCGGTGGACAACGGGTTAACTGACCTGGACCAGCGTGACCAGAACCAGTCCCGTGCCCTAACAACGGCGACATGCCTACTCCAGGAGAAGGGGCAGATATGCGCGTTGATCTAAAACATGAAAAGAGGGCGCCACCCAGATGGTCCGGTTTGAACCATGCTCGGTGGCCCACCCCCAGGGCGTGAGACCCCTCTACCTATGTTCTGATCTATTCCGTTAACATCCCCCAGATATGAACGAGAATCCGTCGAGACCCAGTAACAGGCTCTCGGAAGAGGAAAAAAACCCCATCCTAGTTGCTTTATAAAAACGCTGTTTTAATAACAAGCAACCAAGGCGTACTAGCCACCCGCATGATTCTTATCAGAAACACCCCGAGCCAGCACTATGCCAGGACTCCCTGGAAGAAGAGATCTTGTATCTCAATGGGACATTCCTGGATAAATAAACGATAAATAAAAAAAAAAAAAAATGCGTCGGGACACAAAACACATCAATGAACAGTCTAACCAGACCCCACATTGATCCCTCAAGGCGCCTGGGAGAACGACAAGAAGGGTGTGGTGCTTCATATACTCCACACTCTTTTAATAAAAAAGAAAGAAACACCGACTGACATGAATCCCACTTGATGCAGCCGAGGATAAAAACTGTTTACATTTTTATATCCCGTCATCCCAACCACAGTGGATAGACGGAACTCCCCAGAGAGACTTCCCACGTGAGCCATAGATTGAAAAAGCCATGGCAACCTTGAGTCATGTGACCAACCGACTCAAGTTACACATATATCGAGCGTAGTGGAACCTTAATTCCTACGCTCTAACCCGACACTTACAATAACAGACCTTACATACGGGTCTAACTCACGGAAGCCATCGTCCAATAGCAACGTGCGTAGTGACGTGTGCTATGACGGGGGGAAACCCAAGACTCAACGCCTGTAATAGGTGCAGAGTCTGGGAAACCCTCCCCCCCCCCCCCCCTCCCTGCCGAGCCGCCTAACAGCTTGGCCCTGACTGAACTAACAAGAGAGGAATAAACCCCCTGACCAATCAGAAGAGGGAAGGAGGGGTTTATTCGGTACCCCCTCACAAGCCCAACCCTTGCATACAACAACAACTAGCCATATGATACCTTTAGTAGCAATGCTAATGAATAGTGCAAGCTAATACAATGCACACTAACCACAGACAATCTGTGAACAGGGTTTATAACAAGACCAAGTCGCGTGTGTGTGTGAATCCTACACCCGCATCCATGTTGTAACACAGAAAAAACACTGATAGAGAGAGAGAGAACGGCTGAGCCGTGGTACGTTTTCATACGAGCATTACTGCAAACCCAACACAATAGTGTTGTAGCTCAATATCACTGTGTAAGCAACAGAACACACAACTAGCCTCTACCTTTATGTGGAGATTCAGGCCGAGGCAGAAAAAACCTTTTTTCAACCGAGTGTAGGCTGCAGGCCTTGCTTAAGCTCTAACATGAACGTAACCCTCCTATCAACCCATACTAGTGAAGATTCACACGTTCATATGTTTGGTGAATAAACACACAGTTTGTTAACAAAAAATACAGTCCCCCTTTAGAGGGGACTCTTTATTTTCGAACAAAATCATATCACCTTCATCGAAGGTCCAGCAGTGGCGGTGGTGGCAGCGGCAGCCACGGCGGAGGTTGCTCGACGACGTGGCAGCCGTCTGACTCCACCGGCGACATCGGGAGGGGGAAAATGAGGCTGGAGCACGGATCGCTCCTCCTGCATCTCTCTGCACGTCGAGGTCATCAACTGCAGGGCCGTCCCGAATAGTCCAGCATCGGAGAGGGGTGCCGTCAGAAGTGGAACTCTCTTCTTCTCCGGCACACAAGCCTGCTCCAGCCAGAGATGGCACTGGACCAGAGTTGCCAGGGCGCGCACTTTCCCAGCGGCTATAGCCTGCGGCTGAGTCAGATGCAGGATGGCTCCTGCCGACTGGGCGAGCTGGTCATGTTGTACATCACTCAGCTCCGTGCCACCCGTCAATATCCCGGACATGAATCTCGCCAGCTGCGCGATGTTAGACGCGGCAGCTAGAGATTGTGTTCCGGTGATAAATGACTGGTCGCTCCAATATGCCAACCGCCTCGCCGATTTCCCTTGGGGAACCGGCTTCCGTAACGGCTCCCACACCACCTCCGGACAAAGGAGCGCCGCCATCGGCCTATCAAGCCGTGGCACGCCCTCCTTCATACCGTCGACCAAACCCGCCACCCGCGTGACTTGCACATAGGCAGGAGTAAGGCCTATGATGTGGGAGACCACCTGGCCCTGACGGACATAGGCCGCCATTGAGGGGAAAAATGGGTAGACAACGTCCACCCCTCTCACCGGGCGACGCTGCCATAGATGACCTATGAGATCATCAGGGACAGGAACAGGCAGTGGCTGCGGCAGCGGCACGCCGTTTGCGACTGCTGCCGCCGCCATGAGCTCAGGAAACAAAGCCCACAGTTCCCCCTGCAGACTTTCCTCCACCGAGCCTGCATCCCTCACATACAGCAGGCTACTACTGGTCAAGGAGCCACACTCCGATGTGGCTGATAGCAGGGCATCCCGCCGACGAATCAGAGGGTCTACCCCAACATCTTCGAACGAGGCGCCCCAAGGAGACATCTCACCCCCCTCCAGTGTTACCTGGGCGGGCGGGAGACATGTCTCCACCGGGCCTTCAAATAAGAACCCGTCCGCCTCTATCATGTAGTCCTCTGTCTCCATCGGGCATGTAGAGACCGACGCATCCTCACCTGGCTCCAGCAACTCACCAAAACCGGGCTGTTCGCGTCTGCAAGCCACTATCTTGCGACGGGAGCGAGCTGACGCAAAAAGTTTGCGTCTCAAATCCCCTGCAACCAAGGGAACCGGCCGCCCAACAGCGGACGATTCCTCGGAAACAGAGGAACCAGAGCCGGAACCAGGCCATCGCACAGGCGACGGCACCGGTGCACCAGCTCCTTGGAGAGGCAAACTACCCATCAGATGCCTACCGGGCGTGGCTGCCGACCACGAGAGAGGTCTCAGCCCCGCTCCAAGACGCACGACTGGTGAAGAGTAGCGTTGCGAGCACGACTCTCCGAAGTAGACATTATGACTTCGTTTTTTCTATCGAAATATATGAAAGAAGAAAAAACAAGCAACAATGTAAACACGTCTCAACTTTCTTCAGCTAACAACCTCGTCAAGTGTGGGATCTACCGAAGGCACTTCCTTGTGGTGAAAGTGAAGAAGGAGGCGAGTAGGTGACCACACACCTGCTTATGAAGGTAAGCAGATGGGGGTGTGGCCAGACGAATGTTGGGATGTAAAGGCACATGGTGGAATTTTTTATTCAGTGCACGTGCACGAAGTGAAGTACAGTGCAAGATGATGCTGAGCGAAAGCCATAATGAAATAGAACCCTTTCACGGCAACAATACAGAACCCTTTCACTGCCAGACGACAAATGGTTAACACTTTCACAACCACACTACAGAAGGTTAACCCTTTCACTACCACACTACAGACCGTCTGTAGTGTGGTAGTGAAATGGTTAAGCTTCTGTAGGGTGGTAGTGAACAGGTTAATCTGACCCCCACCCACCTTTGGGTCCTAACCCTGCAGGTGTTGAAAACTATGGTGCTGCTTATGGCCTCATCGCCATGGAAACCATGATTCTCTAGGATCTGATATGATCCTATATGTATACATTACATGCAGGTAATAATAATAATAATAATAATAATAATAATAATAATAATAATAATAATAATAATAATAATAATAATAATAATAATAATAATAATAATAATAATAATAATAATAATATTAACCGTCGGTAGTATGATAGTGTAGCAGGGTGGATTATCCCTGCTTCGTGGGAACGGTTGCTGGCAGTCAGGAGGTAGCTGGACACAGCAGAACTCTGTCTGACTGCACCCTCGTCTTTGGGCCTGGGGCGTCGACTGGAGGCTGGTAGTGTGAGTGGATGGGGCCCGGGATTTACCAACCTGGTCTGGTACTCTGGTCTTCCTTCCCTGTCGCAGGGCGGTCAGCAGTACTCCCCAACACGCTCCCACTCCTCCCAGTTGCTCATTAGACCCTCCCACACCTCGTGACTGAATTGTAATCAAATACTCTGAGTTCCCCCCGCAAGCAGTACCCTCCCTCAATGACCCTAGAAACCTTACAATGAAAAGGGGAGAGTTGGGTAGGAAGAGGTTAATCATATATACGTTACCCACACCAAAAGAGTTAATGCTGGGCACAGGAATGGACACGCACACAGAACCCCATTCAAGTCTTTATGTTAATTGTACTGTTCAGTTACAATTATTTAATACTAGTGGCCAATTGGGCTGAAGTCCTACTATAGCCACTGCTGTTCAACTCAATACCTCATAAACACGTATATTATGCACCCACCTCTGGGTTACTATCAGGGATAATATACTTCACTGTGTTTGACTCATCACCCACGTCTGGGTCTTCACCTTGTATAATACCTCAACAGGCTTTAATTATACGGCCAGAATAATACCTCCAAAGGCTTTAATTATAATGCACCAGGTCTGTAACTTCCCCACAGGGAAGGGTTAATTGAATGGGAAAATATTAATAAACACACATGTTATCACGCTCAAAGAAAAGGAAATAAAACCAAAAGTGTGGGCCCACAATTACCAAAACAAAAGCCCTATGCTAATGCCGGCATGTAATGTAATGTTTGGGGTCTGCAGTTAGCAACGTTAACTTCACCCGCAGGCCGCTCCACACTGTGTAAGGTGCAATAGATCCTGGGCGCCGAAGCCCTAATGTTTACTCTACCAAAATGGCGGCCGCGCCGCTCCACCACCGTCCTGGTGGCAAGATGGCGTCGGACGCTCTCGTCGCAGGTGCTAGCAGGCGGAGCTGTAGCAGAGGGGCAGTGCTGGCTGAGCTGGTGCTGGGCGATGACGACCTCTGCTGGTGGGAAAGAACTCCCGTGTCTTGCAGACAGCCACGAGCTGGTTTGCTGTAGCACTCCGGTGCAGACAGCTGTCGACGCCCGGAGCAGGTTGCTTGTAGGTCCCGCACGTCTCTGGCACGCAGACTATACCGGCACAGTAACTGCTATAACCCGACTACTGTGAACTCAGATATATCATTAGCCGCACGCTATCTATACCGCACACTGTAACTATTATAACCCGACTGTTAGTGCCTGGCTCTGCACTAATGGTTCACACACTATCACTGGTACTGCTAGGATATCGTATCCACTAGCCAGTACTTCCTATCACCCGTCACTGTTCCACGGGGCTCTCCAGCTTCACTTCTTAACAGGGCTATTCCAAAAGCACACGCCCGCCGGCTGCGACTGTTCACGGCCAAGTCCAAAGCCGAAGAGAACATCTCTCTCCTTCCGCTGCCATATATCACCTTCCATCTCCCTCCGACACTCTCTGCCTGCTACTGCCCCCTGCTGGTCCCGCCTGCCAGTCACACAAGGGGAGGATGAGGAATAGAGAAATGTCATTTATAAACCATATTCCAATGCTCTTCAGAAGGGGCCGTTTGTGTCATTGCTCGTGTGAATCAATGACACTAGTTAGAATGTCTTTGCGTACAAAAAGGGATATAAGCATAGTCAGCAGTTCTGAATAATATACCATATTTTCCAGACTGCTACAATAGTAAAGGGTTAACCTTCTGTAGTGTGGCAGTGAAAGGGTTAACCTTCTGTGTATTGTCGCAGTGAAAGGGTTAACCATTTCGTAGTGCGGCAGTGAAAGGGTTAACTACAATAGTAAACTGGCCAGAAGTACATTTCTTTACACAGGGAGTGAAGAATAGAACAACATTCCGAATACCATTAAAACTGCTCGGTCACTGACTAGCTTTAAAGTCCAACTAAAAAAGTGGATGATGGGCAGGTTAGGATAAGAGTCCAGGTGGGAGGGGCGTCCCCAGTGGCGCACCACGTAACTACACTTGCAGCCTAATCGCAACGTCCTGGGTTCGAACCCGGCCCAGGGACATGTGTTGCAGGTCCTCCCCATATCTCTCTCTCTCCCAATTTCCAAACTGTCCTGTCAATAAAAGCACTTAAAAATGTGCTAAAAAATATCCTTAAAAAAGAAAAGTTGTAACGTAATGTCTGCTCTTGTTTCACCTGAATTGTTTTTATTATGCTTATTTTTATTATGCTTATTATGTTTTTATTTATTTTATGGTGATATTTGTAGGATATCAAATCATCTATATTTGTATACGTTTCCCAGTACAGTGCTTGCTGCCGTGCCCTAAGGACCGCAATGGAAAAAAATTTAACCTTTTTGCGTAATCCTGATGAATTTGTTTGTGTAACGGGTGTAAAACTCACTCCCCAGAGGCATCCAAACTGAGCGCTTAGAAGGGAATTCCTTTCTTGGCGCAGTGGTTTGTGATGTCGCCCGCAGTGCGGACGCCTGGGGTTCGACTCCCACTCAAGGCATGGTCGAATTCGTGGCAGGGGCGAGTTGCCTCTGTTACACTGGTGCCGTAGACCCGGATGCCTTGGGTGGTGTGAGTTTAGGGGGGGTGAATGTAACGGGTGTAAAACTCACTCCCCAGAGGCATCCAAACTGAGCGCTTAGAAGGGAATTCCTTTCTTGGCGCATCGGTTTGTGATGTCGCCCGCAGTGCGGACGCCTGGGGTTCGACTCCCACTCAAGGCATGGTCGAATTCGTGGCAGGGGCGAGTTGCCTCTGTTACATTTGCATACCATGTGTATTCTTAATTCGTTGAATCAAATCAAATCAAATAAATTCTTGAAGTAACTGGGTATTTTTTTATTGTGTTAATCAAAAACAATCAGACACAACAATTCACAAGGACCTTGGGGAGTATTACAGTGCACCATGTTAACTTTGGCCTCGACCTTTGAACTTTCACTGACAGACCGCTCTATACACACACAACCATTCCTTAGCCATTATATACAGAGCTCTCCTTCCCCCCGAAACACACAAACACACACACGCACACAAGCATGGGTGTACGCAAATTAATGTGTACACACATGAACCACATGTATGCATTCAAATGCATAAACAACTGCATCCAGACACACACACAAACACACACACCTCTTTGTGAGCTATCATACAGGGGTGCGTCACATGGCATGGAATACAACAGGAGTGTTGATAGGAGGGCTGCGTGAACGACAATGTTTCTAATTGGACACTGGAAGTATTTTAAGGAAGTATTTCCCCATTGGCTGAAATGTAAAAAAAAAACTAAATAAACACACAAGTCTCAAGAACGATGAGTCCTTTTCAGCAGAATATGAATGGTACCACGGTGTAAATCTACACGATAAGAAAAATAAAACTCACATCATCAGCTTATCCTCGCACATAAATACATAGCAATAATAATAGTCAATATTGTGCTTTCTTTCTTTCTATCACTTTTTCCTTCTGTCTTTTCTCGTTCTCCTCTCCATTGTCAAACGCATATAGCCACTAACATCGGTCATGCAATTTAGAAAAGAGCACAAAACAAGAGGCTGGCTTAAAGGGAGACTTTTCAGTTTGACGTCAACTCTGAAATAAGACAAGATGTAAAAAAAAAAATGAATAAATGTGACTTGCTGAATATATGAAAATAATATTTTTTTTCACTATTGTACACAGAGTACTGGCATAAAAAAACCTGGTTGGCACATTTACCGTCGTTTGCAAACATGTTTATTAACTTTTTTCAGTTTTCTTCCGTTTCATAACATGGCGTCAAATCGCAGTCTCCCTTTAAAGACCTCAGTCAGTTTGTTTCAGTCCAAAGAGTTAATTACATCTTTATAAAGCAGGTATATAAATAACAATGATTCCATACATCTAAAAACCCACTCATAGGCCAGGTTTACACTGCTCCCAGGGATCAGGTTGAACCAAAATCATGTTAATGCCATTGATGACCTCTGCCCACTGTGGGACCATGAGGATCTTAGCAGTTAGATACCTTTGGAAAACACAGCCCATAACATGGTACATGTGATTTAATCACTTCGATGACCCCCTCACTTTGTTGTGGCATAAACCACCATATCTTTAAGGAAACAACCTGTATAAACACATGTAACCCATCCGTGATCCGTGTTGCTAAATTCTCAGTGTGTTGGGGAGACTACTGTAAAACTGGAGTTTACCAAACTACTACCAGCTACGTCACAATGAAAAGTAGTTGAAGTAAATCTCAACTACACAAAAACTAAAATAAGTAGTTTGTCAAACTAACAACACTACAGTACAGTCTGGAATCTGTAGTTACACGGAGGTACAACTGAACTCACACTGAGTAAAGTGTAGGTGTGTTTGATTTAGAGACCAAGGCAGACTAACCCTCACTCTGTGTGTTTTAAGGAGAGGACAGGGTGCAGTTATTGAGGTGGAATCAGAAAGTTTCTAGGGAATTATTTAGTTTGTAATTAACACTACCCAATCACCCAAAGTAGACAACTACTGATGAAGCTACTGCGATTTGAATGTAGCTAAACTACCACCCGACCACTGCAAATATTGTACTTGAACTAGTAATTGAACTACATGTAGTTAACTACTTCCCAATGTAACGGAGGTACCGCAGTCTATCCACAGTCACGAGGTACAAGTCGTGAAGTGGCTGTGGACGTTAAGCGGTACTGCAAGTAAACTCACTCCCCAGAGGCATCCAGACCCGGAAGCAAGAAGTGAATTCACTTCTTGCTTAGTGGTCTGTGATGCCGCCCGCGATGCGGGCGTCCGGGGTTCAACTCCCACTCAGGGCGATCCCTTAACAGGGGTCGAATCGACTAAAAAACACAACGCAGACAAGATCACACCGGCTACACCAACACTGTGCATTATTGTATGTCTGATTCCAGGTAGCAGTACAAACATGGCCTCTTACAGGATATACATCATATAAAACTTAGAAAACAAAAAACAAAAAAAAACAATGTCTTATCTTACAAAGTCAATTGTCTTCTTGTCATGTCAGCAGACTATGATAATGAAGTTTACATTAATGTACCACCACAGAAAGACCCAGTGGGACCAGGCGCTATGTATTACACATACTGGACACTAGGAGGCAGGCTACACACACCATTTCATCACATAGAGAACCTTCTGCTGCACATCAGCACAGCTACTATTACAGTATACAAGGTTAGGTAATACACAGAGAGAGACAGGGCTGGGCTATTGACAGAGGATAAGAACTTATTGTCTTCGTTGTCCAACGCGAGGAGACGGTACCGTTAAACCGCACGATTGTAATATTAAACCGCAAAAATGAGGACTCTGCAATAATGAAGAGTGATAATAAACAGTCTGTAGAATTATATGGAAGATTATCTGTAAACAGTGAAAATGTAGTTTCGAAGGACAAGTCACCTGTCCGCGCACGTGTGTGTGTGTGAGAGTCAATTCATCACAAATATTATTTGCATATGTCACAAACAGTGTAAAAGGAACAAGGAGAAGTACGTTGTTGAGAATAAAAAGCATGGTCTCTTAAATAGCATGCTAATATACCGCAGCCCAGGAGACGGGTTGTCATAGTGACCGAGTCCACTAGTGTTGCTTGAGAAAAGGACACATCTTGTCCTCTTCCTTCTCCTCCTCCTCCTCCTCCAATATCACCATATTCTCAACCCCTCCCTCATCGCAAAAACCTGCTGTTGTGTGTTTGTATGACTGATGGTGTGTCTTTTTACCTTTTTACTACTAAGCACAATCTCAGGGGGCTCATACAGAACCAAGCATTTCACTGTAATGTACATGTACCTTATATGTGACAAATAAAACAAAACTTGAAACTTGAACTTGAAACCTGGGATTCAACTGAAACTGCGCCTTTGACAAACAGTGAAAATTGCAGTGATTTTTTTCGGGGGGATTGTAGAGAGATTATTTCCCCTTACTCAGGTAATTATTGGCTTCTGGTTTTCAGTTTTATGTAGCTTATGCAGAAAGACATGATGTTTTTATAAATTTTTTAAAGCAGCGTTGTGTGTTTTAAAGAAATGTCTGCTCTCTCTACACCCAGCTTGTCTAGTGGTTAGGACCGGTAGACTATGATACAAGTCGGCCTCCCATTATGTCTATACCGCACTGACGATGACTGCATTATGTTTTCTGCATAATACAATCGATGGGTTTCATTACATAACACTATATATATCCATTTGGCAAAAAAAAATTAAAAGTGAATTGATATTAATAAATATTTTAAAAAACATGGTGACTTCTTCAAATATGCGTCAACTTTGCAATAGTCTTACGATAACTTATTATTTCAACAATATTGGAATATGTTTTGTTTTCATGCCAGTAATCACTTTGTAAGAGAAGGTACCACATTTTTATTATTAATAATATTTTCATTTTTCCCCTTCAAATTTCTACATTGTATATCTCAAGCCCCGCCCTCTTTTCTTGATCCTCCAATCACAACTGTCGATGTCGCTTGAGATCGGTCAACCGTTGTCATCTGAATCTCTCTACATGATCACTCCTGCAACGTGCTGATCCGTGACACAAGAAGCTCATTTTATTTATTCAACTGCGTCCATACCAGTAGTGTCTGCCGTGACTGCATTATGTACCGTGTATAAGGAGACGACATTGAAGACATGGTGCACATAGAGTTAGAGGAAGTAGATCAGTCCATCTTCAGATTCATATGGATATAAATAAGTCCATAAATATCCAGGGATGTGTGTGTGTGCACGTGTGTGATGTGATGTTCGTGTACTTGTGCAAATGTGTGTGCTTCCCATGTGTGTACAACATGTCAGTAAGAAGCATTTTGT
This sequence comes from Notolepis coatsorum, assembly GCF_963971535.1. Lineage (NCBI taxonomy): Eukaryota > Metazoa > Chordata > Actinopteri > Aulopiformes > Paralepididae > Notolepis > Notolepis coatsorum. The sequence goes on along the minus strand of NC_140181.1, from coordinate 91,665,601 downwards.
ACAAAAGTATTCTGTACTTCTGTATGACAACTATTAAAGAATAAAGAAACTTGAACTTGAAACCATGTGATTTTGTGTGTGTTTGTGTGTGTGTTCATATCTCTCCACACAGTCCATCTCAGTTTTTCCAGTTATAAGCCAAAACAGTTCCAGTATATTCCAGTTGAGAGCGATGCTTCGTGGCAATAACATACACAATAATCCTCCCATTCTAACCATTTTCTAAAGCAACAAACAAGTCCACCGTTTTAATCCATTCTGAAATAAGTAAGTCATCAACCAAAGGGAGAGGTCATCCATAGAGGTCATCCATAGAGGTCTTGTGGGGGGTATTTTGTAGAAGAGTGGTAGAGTATAGTGGTTGTTGAGAAGTCGGGTAAACTGTGGCCCAACCCTCCGTTATGTGTTAGTGGTAATTCGGCTGACGGGTGATCCTACATATACCCTATATAGACGGTTTTCAACTTGATAACAAGAACAAACATAAACAAGCATTTTCAGAACGGACCACGTTCTTTCTGTTCCCTGCCGATTGCTGATGTTAGCGAAACGTCGCGGCAGGAAGTGAACCGTAGTCTTAAGCTGTTTCCCTGGCAACACGTCACACGTTCCACTGAAACCGTCTCGTAGAAGGAGGTTTAGATCCTGTTCTGCTGTGACCCACACCACCCGTGTCCATGGTTATCGAGCTGATAGGTGGTTCTAGCCCATTCGGTCCCTAGAGAAATAGATTTGTATACCGCTGAGGAGGCGGGTACACTGTGACATCACTGTCCACAGGCGGGTAACCTTATACCCAGGAAGAGGTGGGCACACCTCCCATATACACCTGTGTACACATGCCCACTACGCTATTGGCATTGAGTAAAGGGGTCGTGCAGATTCGAGGGCAATGCGGTCAGTAAAACAATACATGCAGGGACTGACCAGTGGTCTAGAAGGGAAGGGGTTTGGTTGGTGATGTCGGGTGGGGTTAGGGAGGAGGGGGGGGGGTTGGGGGGGGTGGGGGTAGAATATAGTGGGAGCATCCGTAGATACATATTCACAAGTAAGGAGGTGTTATGTATGTGTGTGTGCGTGTGTGTGTGTCTGTTTCTCTCAGTGTCTGTTTCATGGATGTATGTTTGTCTGCGTTGTCCACGAGTTTCAACACCTCCAGCAGTCCTTGGTCTCTTTCAGTGTCTTTCTGTCATTTTTCATGCACCTCTTCTCTCCGTTCCTGCTCTCTCTCTCTCTCTCTCTCTCTCTCTCTCTCTCTCTCTCTCTCTCTCTCTCTCTCTCTCTCTCTCTCTCTGTATCAGTCTCTCTTTCCCTCTCCCTCCACCTCTCCAGGTTTTACTCCCCCGCGCTCCGCGGCGCCCGCGGGTTGGGTTTCCCGTCGTGGGTCCGGCGGTTCCGCCCCTTGCGGACGTCCTGGAGGTGTTTCCACTTCTTGTTGGCGGGACGGGCGCCGGGCCCCAGGGGCGGGACCTGCTTCCCCGGCGTCGGGAGGTCCTTGTCCGACTGGTCGGCGGCGGCCTTGCGCGCCCACACCTGCTCGCAGATCTGGTCCACGGTGCTCAGGTTGGGGTGATCCACCAGCTGCATGAAGTCCCGGTACCACAGCTTCTGAGTGGACGACGGGGGCCCGCCTCCTCCTCCCCCGCTGCGCGGCTCCATCCGGGCGGAGGGGTCGGAGGGCAGGTTGGAGATGGAGGACGAGGAGGAGGGGACCACCTCCAGGGTGATGGCCAGGAGGGTCTGGGTGAAGCCGTGCTCCATGGAGTGGCATTGGTAGATGCCGATGTCTCTCTTCAGGACGCGGCGGACCAGCAGCCCTCTGTCCGTCTGAAGGAGCCGCTCGTCGAGGCGAACCTGGCGAACGGTACGATTGAAGAAGTTGAAAGGATACAGTATTTGATAACTCTCGTATTAATCTTGTATCACTTTTCAATGATAGTAATTAACACATTTGTTGTCTTCACTTCTATTTTGTAGTAGGCCTAAATTATTATTATTTTTTTATCATATAGTATAGGAGATACTTAATATGTAAAGGAACACGCCAACATTATGGGAAATGCACTTACTCTCTCCCCCAGAGTCAGACAAGAAGATAGATACCAATTTGCTCTCGTAAATGGTTCAGTAGAAAGCTATCTGGCTGCAAGCTAGCCTAGCTGTTGATCACCCAGGGGTGTAGCTCCAGATTCTGGGCCCCATGAAAGAATGTATTTGTAGGCCCCCAGTGAATGCGAGCGCGCGTAAGCGCGCAAGCGGGAATTTTTTTGGCAATTTTTTATTGATGAAAACGCATAATATGGTTTTTACCTATACATTCGGATCAGCAGTTCAGCACCTGCACTGTTGGTGGGTGAGCCTAGTAAAGGATGTCGCATTGCGTTCATCTTCAATGAATGGACCAATGCAATAGTCTACCAAAGCCCCCCCTCTCTCTCTATATATCTCACACACACACACACACACACACACACACACACGCGCACGCACGCACGCACACACTTCAGAAAGAAACATAGTATCAATGAGAGCATCAATAATACACCTGAGTGATGTCTAGTAAAAAAAAAATTGGAATCATCCTAAGCTACCCCCCACCAGCTACGCCCCTGTGATCACCAATACCTCTCCCAGAGTTTTAAACTAGGCTGGTGGTCCGTATCTGCTTCCATTAATTTGTGCTAAGCTTGGCTAGCTTGCAGCCGGATATAGCTTTCTACTGAACGGACAGAGAGGAAATTGGTATCTATATCTTCTTGTCTCACTCTGGAGAAGACGGTGCATTTCCCATAATGTTCCCTATTTAGCTGATTAAACAAAAGAAAAGGTAATGTAAAAAGGTTAAAGGTGGAGACACAACACAGTGGTTTTTTAAAGTGGTCTATATCTTATAGTGTTTGTTTCACAGTTGGTTTTGTTTTCCTCTATTGTCGGTTTTATCCTGTTATCTAACCATTTCACTCCCACACTACCAAATGGTTAAAACGTTCACTGCCACACGACAAATAGTTAACCATTTCACAACCACACTACAGAAGGTCAACCCTTTCACTGTCACATGAGAAAGAGTAAACCCTTTTCACAACCACACTACAGAAGGTTACCCATTTCACTACCACACTACAGACGGTTAACCGTCTGTAGTGTGGTAGTGAAAGGTTAACCTTCTGTAGTGTGGTAGTGAAAGGTTAACCGTCTGTAGTGTGGTAGTGAAAGGTTAACCTTCTGTAGTGTGGTAGTGAAAGGTTAACCGTCTGTAGTGTGGTAGTGAAAGGTTAACCGTCTGTAGTGTGGTAGTGAAAGGTTAACCTTCTGTAGTGTGGTAGTGAAAGGTTAACCGTCTGTAGTGTGGTAGTGAAAGGTTAACCGTCTGTAGTGTGGTAGTGAAAGGCGTCTGTAGTGTAAGTGTGGTAGTGAAAGGTTAACCGTCTGTAGTGTGGTAGTGAAAGGTTAACCGTCTGTAGTGTGGTAGTGAAAGGTTAACCTTCTGTAGTGTGGTAGTGAAAGGCGTCTGTAGTGTAAGTGTGGTAGTGAAAGGTTAACCGTCTGTAGTGTGGTAGTGAAAGGTTAACCTTCTGTAGTGTGGTAGTGAAAGGTTAACCTTCTGTAGTGTGGTAGTGAAAGGTTAACCGTCTGTAGTGTGGTAGTGAAAGGTTAACCTTCTGTAGTGTGGTAGTGAAAGGGTTAAAAGACGACCACAATGGAAATAACCATTTTCCAGGCTCCACATTGTGTTTCTATCCTTGATGACTTTAATGGATGTGATGACTATTCTGTGCAGCATTATTGTATATTTATATATATTTATTACATGGCGTTTTCACATTTGCAGAAATGCTTGATTGTGATTGGTCAATAGCGCTCGGTTGCCCCTAGCAGCGGTCAGTTATTTCTCGATAATTCACCGCTGCCAGGGGCAACCGAGCAATAATGACCGGTGATACGGGTAACTAGCGCTATTGACCAATCACAATCGCGACCGAGCAATAATGGCCGCTGTTCGCAGCTGGAGCAATCAAGCCCACTGACACACACTGCATCAGTGCAATCAGACACACCTGCCGGCTGCCGGCGATAATAATAATAACTTTATTTGGGCTGACTGACAGCGGAGCCACAGAACAACTGCGTCTGCATTTGATCTCGTCTTGTCGATGGTGTAAAATGATGTAGGTATATTGTTAGTAAGTTAGCCATGTAATAAGCGGGATAATGTATAGCTATACTCGGTCATTGTCGCAAAATAATTGACCATCACTGACATTTAGAACACCTCGGCGAGGCGCCTCGGTATTTTAAACTCCGTGTCGGTCAATTATTTTGCGACAATGACCTCCTAGCCATACATTATCCCTTACATATTCATAACGCTCCTCCCCTCCCCCTCACCTCCTCTCGGGGGTTCTGCGCGTGTTTCTGGTAGGTCCAGGTGACCTGTGCCTGCAGGGACTTGGGGATACACTCCAGGAACGTGCTGCTCCCTTCCACTCCATACAGCCTCCTCTCCACCACGCGATGTTTGTGGTGGTCTGCAGGGGGCGGCAGAGACAAGAGAGAACTGTGTTTCTACTAGCAGGTATCACCAAACATGAACACAGAAAAGGCAAGGATAGAATAGAATAATACAGATACGGTAAAACCGATTCAACTATAATATATTCATGGGGATAGTTTACTGAAATGGATTAGACAAATAGTTTTTCCAGGTTTATAGTTCTATTGATCCCCTTGTGGAAATGCAGGTGTCATAGCAGCATGGGGGAGGGGGGAGGGAGGTACAGGTATGGGCAGGGTAATAGTAGAAAGACATTAATATAGGTAATATAATTATAGTGAAGATAAAATAAGCAGTGTAAACAATATAATTAACTCTGAATATAAGAATATGAGCAAGTAAACAGTGTAATCAAATTAAGGTGCAGATGAGGGTCTGTGTGCCCTATCAGTTATATTATATTTTACAATAAATATGGTCAATAACACTTAGAATCTGAATATATACTGTGAGTAAGTAAAGTATACAGTATACACATGGGTGCAGTATGTGTGGCAATAATATGCAGTAATATGTCTGGTCACTGATGGGAAAGTCCTACACATCGATACGTAATCTCAGCTCTCTCGGCCAGGAAGTCTGACATGAGAATGCGTGTGGATGTTTCCGGCATTTGCGGGGGTTGGGGGGGCAAACATGTGCCGGCAGCGTGTGACAATGTGCAACATCAAACAAGGAGCCCTGTTGTCCCGCTCCCCTTTAAGTCACAGTAGGTCAATGTCGTCACAGTGGCGCTTGTCTCTGCTGGGAGACAGTCACTCAGTGGTGAAGTGGCCCTAATAACTATAGTCTGACACCACAGCAAGACCATTAACAACACTGCTAGAGGACTAATGATACAGATCCATTATCTTACACAGATGTCCACGAAACACCAAGACATTTAAACACAAAGACAAAAAAAAAAAAAAAAAAATCTAACCCTAACTAACCTTACTGTCATGCACTTGTCCTAATATACTAACGTACACTGTAGCACTCAACACTTTGATGAACACTGTATTGTTAGCTGATATTGTTGTGCCCTTCCTGATGACTTGTCGTACAGAACTTGTAAGTCGCTTTGGATAAAAGCGCCAGCTAAATGACTCAATGTAAATGTTGTGAAGGATCAGATTAAACCGAATATATATATTTATTTATGGATATATATTTGATAGTATTTGTATATCGTTTGATATCCCTTGTATATTCCTTGTACATATACACTGAATGTCCCTTTGTTCTACTACAGCCCATAGTAGTTCATTCTCTTGTTGGACGGGGGGACCAGGCGCCAGGGACAAGCCCCTGGCGTTCGGGTTCGGAGGTACCGACGAGACATGCCTTTACTAGCCTCAGCTCCGCGTTGGAATACGGCTACCGAAGGCGGAGCGGCACTACTTGTCCACTGTGCATATAAATATGGCGCAAGAAATGTAGGGTTCCTCTTAGTCCTTTACCCTTCTACCCAACTAAGTAACAAGACGTGAAGCCTCACCCCACGATACCGCGTGCGGTGTAGTACGGCCTGTTTGGCCTTAGAATAGCAGTGATACCTAGTGCGAATTAATAGCTGAATTGCCAGAGTTTGGCACCGTATTTCTATTAAGTAATAATAGTCTATTATATATGGTGCATCGTTCGGTTAGAGTTCTAAAGTGAGCAGCACCCCCATCGTTTCCTCGCGTTATCTAGAGTCTTAACCAGGTTGGGCAGACCACGCGTGGTGCTTTCATCCGAGGAGTTCTGGGCGAGGACGAGTGGACCTGCACATTGGATTACCTACCCCGACGACTGCTGAGCCCTATACGGCATGGAATATCTATTTGCTTTGGTGCTTTGATTTGTGGAGCGGATAATCGCCAACACCGGTGAGTGTTGGATTTACCCCGAGAGGAGCCAAGGTGAGACGGCGCTCAGACCAGACTGAGGTCGCCTCGCTTCTTCTCCGTTGTGGACCTACAGCTACAGCTACAGCTATCGTCTACAAGAGAGCCCAAGTGTATTCATCTGCGGATCAAGGTTCTACGGGCACTGTGTTCTGTACCTGGACTCTCCCTAGAAATCGTTGACCAGACGGGATACAGCCCACGGCTCTCCTACCCCCCCCTACTGGCTTACAACCGGCGGGACCCCTGCAGTATATTATCCAGCTATAATCATTAAGTGACCATAGATATAATCCCCTAAGAGCCAGGTTGTATACTTGCTTCCTGTGTAACCAGAGATTGGACATTCAGTGTTGATTTGCCTACGAGTACTCATTTGCCTTACAAGAGCATTCAATTCAAATCATAAATGTAATAAGTAATTATTATATGTACCTTTTGCTATATATTAAATATTTGACTATTACCTTTGTGTGGACCTGATTTCATATGTGGGAAAGTGTTCATCATACTTAGATATCGTGTACTGTATGGCCAGTAATTAAAGTACATAAAGCGGTAGTGGTTTAATGATACCATACTTATCAATACAGTCAGGGAATTGTACCCCTCAGTTACAATTGGTCCTTCGAGCCGGAGGGTAATTAGTGTAATATTAATATAGTGGTATTAATATTGAAATGGCCTATGATGAACACTCCACGAAACGGTCCTCCTAAAGTAGAACGCCCGCAACGTAGACGACAGCCACCTCAGTACTTAGAGGATTACGCTGTCAGTAAACTACCTAGCCTTCTACAAACAGTAAACGCAGTAAAAGTAGAAAGTAAAATTATGTCCGACCCTATCAACCAGGATACCCCGACCACAGAGGCCCTAGTGGGTTCTAATGTAACTGACCAAGCTCACGGTGGGGACCAGGAGGGAACTGACACGACTTTACCCCCCGCCAATACCGAAGAAGTAGTCCCCCCAGAGCTCCGGGAGGAAGACAACCCTCCAGAGGTGGAACTCTGCACGGAACAAGATGAGGAGAGCGCCGAGGAGATAGAGCTCCAGGACTCCCCAACGAGTACAGCCAGGAGCGGCTCACCTCTACAAGCGTCTTCCCCCAGCGAGGCGGAGAGGATGCTGTCACAGGCGTTCTTCGCCAGCCTGACAGCCTCTACCGAACGCGATCGACTTCAGGGTGAACGCGATCGACTTCAGGGTGAACGCGATCGACTCCAAACACAGCAACGGAGTGAAGAAGAGCACATACGTCTGGAGCTGAGACGCCTTCAGACGGAAGAGAATATGGCAAGAGACCGGGCCGACACCCAGCGTGCCGCTGCCGGTGCCCAAAGAGAAGCAGATCTCACCAAGCGCGACGCCGAGCGCGACAGACTACAAGGCGAGCGCGACAGACTACAAGCGCAGCTAATGGAGCAGCTGATCACCAGGGCAACACCCCCTCCCTCCACAAGGGGTTCCAGAGCCTCATCAAGACACACGTCAAGGGCACCCTCCCCTAACCGAGCAGGCGACCTTGAACTCGACCACCAGAGAGAGTCTACACCCCCCTCCGAACTCATTCCCCAACCGGTCCAAGTGAGACCCAGCTACAAGGAAGGAACAGCGGACACCGCGGAGAGGCTAAATAGACGACTACAGGATCTAGGTGACCTGGCAGAAGAAGAAGAGGGAGAAGAGGAGAGTCAAGCCCGACAGCAGCACATTACTCCACAGGACCAGGAGGTCCAGTACAGCCCAGGCTATACCCCCGCGGCTCTGCGCTACAGACCCCCGACTCGACTCACGGGTGAGCATGACGCACGACCAGTCCCGAGGAATAGCACCTGGACCAGCGGGCCATGGTACCCTGCCAGTACCAGCCCACCGAGAGGCGTAAGAAGAGACTCGCCCAGGAGGCCTCTCTTCCAACGCTCACCGATGTGCCAGCCATCCATGGCGTCATACATTGGCACACCGACGTTTCCAGACTTCACCCATGAGAATCGAGCACAGTACACGGAGCTCCGGATGTGCTTAGAGACAATGATGGTGGATGTCGCTGATGAACGCCACAAGTATGCAATATTATTGAAGCACCTGAAAGTGCCCCGAGCGCACAACATAGCGCTGGCCTATGCCACCTCTACGACCCCATACACCACGGCTCTAGCAGCGCTGGACCAGAGATATGGACGTATATGGGATTACGTAATACAGGAGATAAGGCATATTGACCGCCTACCCCCAGCCACAGACAATCGCTCACTAGACGACCTGTCTATAAAAGTACAATCCCTGGTAGGGATGCTGGGGGCGCAACGAGAAAAGGGTATGCACGAACTATACGCAAACTCGAACGTCGAGAGGATTTTAGAGAAGCTGCCGCCCGCCCGACAGGAGCGCTTCAGGCGGCAAAGAGACCACCGTGATCCTAACGGTCCCGAGCCATCCCTCCTGGACTTAGCCGACTTCCTGGCGAGAGAAGTCAGCAGCCTACGGCTGGATACGTTCGTGCGGAGCACGCCAAGCTCCAGAGAGGGACCTAGGAGAGTAAACGATGGCCGAAGATCGGTGACTGTCATGCACCAATCAGAATCAGTACCGAGCAGCAAGAACCACAGTACCCCCTCGACGAAAGAGAAGTGGAAGATGGTGTGCCCGTACTGCGAGAAGGAACACTGGTTGTCACAATGTGACCAGTTCAAGAAGATGACCGCTGAAGAAACAAGTCACTGGATAAAGTCCAACAGGCGCTGTTACCGATGTGCGCGCAGTCACATGGCAGCCGAGTGCCGCCTAAAGAAGAGGTGTAGTCGGTGTGACGGAGCCCATCTGGATGTCCTACACGACAGTAACAAAAGAAAGCCTGCACCATCCAACAGCACAAAGGCAAGTGTTATGTACATTGACCCCGCTAGCAGCAGCGGCGCCCAGGTGCTCTTGAAGGTGGTCCGTGTAACACTGAGTTAACAAGACAAGATCATGGACACTTACGCCGTCCTTGATGACGGGTCAGAGAAGACCCTTCTCCTCGCGTCCGCTGCGGCCCAGCTGGGGCTGCGGGGGAGCGAGAACCAGATGACGATTCGGACAATAAGAAGAGATCTAAAGACGATAAAGGGCGAGAATGTCTCCTTCACTATCGCAGCAAGCGGGCAGCCAGAGAGACGGTACAGGATTACTAATGCTTTCACCAGCCAAGAAATAGGACTATCGCAGTACACCTACCCCATCGCCAAACTGATGGATAAATATGTGCACCTGCGTCAACTTCCTATCCCGCTCATAGACGGCGCCACCCCGACCCTGCTGATAGGCTCCGACCATGCAGACCTCATCGTCCCGATAGACCGGGTCCATACAGGACCCAGAGGTTGTCCTGCAGCAGTCGAGACCCGCCTAGGATGGACATTACAAGGCCCCCTCGCCAAGTCTCTTAACCGAACAGCAGCCACTAGCTGCCTCCACTCCAGAGCGACAGAAGGAGACACCACACTCCTGCAGCATGTCGAGAGGCTATGGACACTAGAGACAATGCCCTTTAAGAACGAAAAGAAAGACATTCGTTCTAAGGAAGATATCTACGCTATAGCCCTCCTCGAGCATGGGACAAAGAGAGTCAACGTCAACGGAGTGATGAGATACGCAACTCCACTCCTGAGGCGAGAGGGAATGCCCACCTTTCGTGCTACAAAAGAGGCGACGGAGCGGTATCTATTGAACACAGAGCGGCGCCTAGCCAAAGACCCCGCTCAAGAAGCTGTGTACCGCGCTGAGATTACCAAACTAATCACAGCGGGGCACATAAAGAAAATTGACATTAAAGAGGCTGATCAGACGACCGAATCATGGTACGTGCCGCACCACAAGGTCCACCACAACGGCAAGGATCGCATTGTGTTTAACTGCAGCTACCAGATCGGATCACAAAATCTGAATAAAGAACTCTTGGCCGGCCCAACACTCGCCCCCTCCCTACTAGGCGTGCTACTACGCTTCCGCCAGGACAAGGTGGCTATCAGCGGCGACATCAAAGGGATGTTCCTGCAGGTGAGACTAGTGGAGGAGGACAAGCCCCTGCTGCGGTTCCTATGGAGAGAGAGGATCGGAGATGAGCACCCAGCCATCTATCAATGGGAAGTCCTCCCTTTCGGAACCACATGCAGCCCATGCTGTGCTACGTTTGCACTGCAAAAGCACGTCGCAGAGGACCCAGCAGCAGATGAAGAGGTCCAACAAAGTGTGACAAATAGTTTCTACGTGGACAACTGTTTACAAAGCGTCTCGACGCCAGAAGAAGCCGAGGCTCTCCTACTCAAGCTCCGCGCCTCCCTGATCAAAGGCGGCTTTGATCTCAGGCAGTGGGCCAGCAGCGACCCGCAAGTACTGCGCCGCCTCTCCCCCGAGGACAAGGCCGCGAGTAGCGATACCTGGATGACGACCATCCCAGGAGAAGCCCAAGAAATGACACTAGGACTAGTCTGGCGCTTCAAAACAGACTCGCTCCATTATAGACACAAACCCCTGATCAAGGAGCAGGGAAGGTCGACGGCAATACCGACCACCAGACGGAGTGTATACAGAACACTCGCCAGACAATATGACCCGTTGGGATGTATTCTACCTTACACCACCAGGGCAAAGATGATTGTAAGAGCGCTATGGGACAAAGACCAGGGCTGGGAGGATCCCATACCCGAACACCTTGCATCCACATGGAGAGAGTGGGAGACGGAACTCCGCTCACTCCCAGGTGTTAATATACGCTGCAGCTACTTCCCACCCACAGTGAGGCCAGAGACATGCAAGATCGACCTGCACGTATTCAGCGACGCCTCCGAAGTAGCCTACGGTTCGGTGGCCTACTTGCGTGCCCAAGAGGAGGGAGGAGAAATACATACTGCTTTCATCCTGGCTCGCTCAAGAATAGCCCCACGCAAGCAACAATCTATCCCGCGCCTAGAGCTCTGCGCAGCCCTAGCAGGAGCGCAGCTCGCCACGTTAATCCAACGTGAACTCACCATCCCGGTGCAAAGAACAATCTTGTGGTCAGACTCCACGACCGTACTCACATGGATCCGGTCCGATTCGTGCAGATACAAGGTCTTCGTGGGAGTCAGAGTCACAGAGATTCAAGAGTTAACAGAAGTAACCAGCTGGAGGTATGTGGACACCAAACACAACCCAGCTGACGTCATCACCCGGGGAATGTCCCTGGATGACCTCACCCGTCACAACCTCTACAGTGACGGGCCAAAGTTCCTCAAGCTCCCCGAAGAAGAGTGGCCTACACCCACCCCACGGGAGGCGAGTAAAGAGGAGGCAGAGAACAAGAAACCTATGCTCTGTGGGTTGACACACACACTCGTCCCCACAGGCCCGGTTCTAGACGATTGCCTCACCCTAGAGAGTGCGCAGCTAAAGACATTTCTGTGGCACCACCCAGAGGTTCAGCCCACAACTGACATTTCAGCAGCTGACTACGAAGAAGCAGAACTCCTTCTACTACAACGAGCCCAGAGAGACTCGTTCCCCGATGAGCTAGCCTGTCTACAGGGAGCAAAGCCCGTCCCATCAGACAGCAGACTGCTTCACCTGGCCCCCAAGAGCGACGCCCATAATCTCATCAGAGTGGGTGGTCGTCTGCGGAGAGCCCCAGACCTACCGGATGACGTTAAGTACCCGATAGTCTTGAACAGCCGACACAAGGTCACAGAGCTGATCATAAAGAAATACGACGAGGATGTGCACCACGCAGGGGCAGAGAGAGTCTTCGCGGAGATCAGACGTCGTTATTGGATACTGCAAGGGAGAGAAGCAGTGCGGCGCTTCCAGCGAACCTGTCTAGACTGCCGTAAGTGGCGCGCGCAGCCCAGTATACTCCGGATGGCTGACCTACCTCCCTGTCGCCTCCGACTCTGCGACAAGCCCTTCCACTCCACCGGTATGGACTGTTTTGGCCCGCTGTATATAAAGAGAGGAAGAGGAACCGAGAAGCGGTGGGGTATTGTATTCAAATGCATGACCACCAGAGCGATACATATCGAACTCCTTCCAACCATGAGCACAGACTCATTCCTTATGGCCTTCCGAAGATTCACATCACGGAAAGGAAAACCGTCTACATTGTTGTCTGATCACGGGACAAACTTCAAAGGCGGAGAAAGAGAGCTGAGAGAGAGCTTCCAAGCTATGGGCCCAGAACTTAAGACCCACCTCGCTCCATCCCAGATTGACTTCCAGTTTAATCCCCCGAACGCACCTCACTTCGGTGGAACCTGGGAACGAGAAGTACGTTCCATAAAGACAGCCCTGTACGCCGTGCTTGGGGCCCAGACTGTGGCGGAAGAAGTCCTAATGACAGTCCTCACGGAGATCGAGGGAGTATTGAACTCAAAGCCCCTCGGTTACGTCTCAAGTGATGTAGCAGATGTCGACCCAGTCACCCCCAACACCCTCTTGATGGGGCGGCTGGACCCCGCGCTACCACAGACAATGTACAGGCCTGAAGAAGCGAACGGCCAAAGAATGTGGAGGTACAGTCAAGTACTGGCTGATAAGTTTTGGAACAGCTTCCTACTCCACTACCTACCGTCTCTACAGACCCGCCAGAAGTGGGTAAAAGAGAGAGACAATTTGACAGAAGGAACAGTCGTCATGATCATCGACCAGTCACTACCCAGAGCTATGTGGCCGGCTGGCCGTGTAAGCAAAGGGATCACTGGTGCCGATGGAAAGGTCCGAGCAGCTGAAGTGCTCGTCCAAGGACGGACTTACACCCGACCCGTGGCGAAGCTAATATAACTGCCAAGGCTCCCTGATACTATTGATGACGACCATGACCCTATGACTTTGTGAGTTGACTGACCCTTACAGCGGACATTGAGTAGTGGACAGTGCGGTTAATCTGTCTCTGCTCAGCTAATTAGGTGGGACTAATTAGGGGGCGGCTGTTGTGAAGGATCAGATTAAACCGAATATATATATTTATTTATGGATATATATTTGATAGTATTTGTATATCGTTTGATATCCCTTGTATATTCCTTGTACATATACACTGAATGTCCCTTTGTTCTACTACAGCCCATAGTAGTTCATTCTCTTGTTGGACGGGGGGACCAGGCGCCAGGGACAAGCCCCTGGCGTTCGGGTTCGGAGGTACCGACGAGACATGCCTTTACTAGCCTCAGCTCCGCGCAGGAATACGGCTACCGAAGGCGGAGCGGCACTACTTGTCCACTGTGCATATAAATATGGCGCAAGAAATGTAGGGTTCCTCTTAGTCCTTTACCCTTCTACCCAACTAAGTAACAAGACGTGAAGCCTCACCCCACGATACCGCGTGCGGTGTAGTACGGCCTGTTTGGCCTTAGAATAGCAGTGATACCTAGTGCGAATTAATAGCTGAATTGCCAGAGTTTGGCACTGTATTTCTATTAAGTAATAATAGTCTATTATATATGGTGCATCGTTCGGTTAGAGTTCTAAAGTGAGCAGCACTCCCATCGTTTCCTCGCGTTATCTAGAGTCTTAACCAGGTTGGGCAGACCACGCGTGGTGCTTTCATCCGAGGAGTTCTGGGCGAGGACGAGTGGACCTGCACATTGGATTACCTACCCCGACGACTGCTGAGCCCTATACGGCATGGAATATCTATTTGCTTTGGTGCTTTGATTTGTGGAGCGGATAATCGCCAACACCGGTGAGTGTTGGATTTACCCCGAGAGGAGCCAAGGTGAGACGGCGCTCAGACCAGACTGAGGTCGCCTCGCTTCTTCTCCGTTGTGGACCTACAGCTACAGCTACAGCTATCGTCTACAAGAGAGCCCAAGTGTATTCATCTGCGGATCAAGGTTCTACGGGCACTGTGTTCTGTACCTGGACTCTCCCTAGAAATCGTTGACCAGACGGGATACAGCCGACGGCTCTCCTACCCCCCCTACTGGCTTACAACCGGCGGGACCCCTGCAGTATATTATCCAGCTATAATCATTAAGTGACCATAGATATAATCCCCTAAGAGCCAGGTTGTATACTTGCTTCCTGTGTAACCAGAGATTGGACATTCAGTGTTGATTTGCCTACGAGTACTCATTTGCCTTACAAGAGCATTCAATTCAAATCATAAATGTAATAAGTAATTATTATATGTACCTTTTGCTATATATTAAATATTTGACTATTACCTTTGTGTGGACCTGATTTCATATGTGGGAAAGTGTTCATCATACTTAGATATCGTGTACTGTATGGCCAGTAATTAAAGTACATAAAGCGGTAGTGGTTTAATGATACCATACTTATCAATACAGTCAGGGAATTGTACCCCTCAGTTACAGTAAATGTAAATGTAAAACATTTAGCCAGTGTTTAGAATATTATTTATCATTGGAACAGTTGTTCTGCTACAAGTGTAAGATAGCAACCATTTATTTTTCTTTAGAAAAAGAAAACACCAAAATGACTCATAATTCTTACAACTATGAGCAATTATAGGGGAGACAGTGGTGGAATTGTCAAACTGACCCAAGGTCAGTGCCTGTAGGCGGCAACTGAGTGTGACACACTGGTCTCCCACGCCACATGATGTAAGAATAACAGCTTCAATGCTACAATCTACACAAAAGCCAACGATTACCCTAAATCACTGCTGCTGCCAGGGGGAAACAGTGGTAGATAAACCAAAAGCACCCCTAATCATCACCCCTACAAAGAGGAAACAGGGGTGGATAAATTGCCAAACTGACCCGAGGTCAGTTTGCCTGGGGGTGCTAACTCCACCCGGGCTCTGTTTCAATCACTTTGGCCTCCCCCCCCCGCTAGGACATACAACAGTACCCCATCTCACGTGCCTCATGGTGTAATTGAGTTAGTCACATATTCATCCTGCCCGGGCGATTAGCCTAACTCAGTTACGTGGCAGAGTGATAGACGGAGGCAGAATGCTGCTATTGTGCACAAGAGGCGCTCCAGGGGTCTGGGTCGGGGGGGGTAAGGATGTGGTGTCGGTGCGGGGGCCGGTGACATGGCAGATATCTGATCTCTGTGGGCCGGTGACATGGCAGATATCTGATCTCTGTGGGCCGGTGACATGGCAGATATCTGATCTCTGTGAGGCAGAGTGTTGGCAGACGACTGTTCCTTTAAAGACACAGTGGAGTTATAGTTATGGTGCAGTATTATGTTGTGTGATTCAGTGGCTCTCGACGTGGGACGTCCCCCACACACGCGTGCGGTTCCAGGGGTTTCTCCCCAGAGAAATGTGACCGAGCCCAGCAGTCTGTTCATGGCACAAGTCTCCCTCTGTAATTTTTTCCGATTTTTACAGATTATGAAAGTACAGAATCTAAGTTTTCAAATGATGTGTCATACATTGAAAATATTTGAAGAAGATATGCTTATTTGAATCTAGTTAAACCTCAAGTCTCAGAGCAGAGAAAAACTGAAAATGTTATCTAAATCTTTGGCTGCATTTTAAACACCTTGGCAGTCAGGTACTAGGTGTCACAAACTGCCTTTTTTAAACAAAGGTTTTTACTATTTAACTGTTAGCTGTTACAGTAAATTATGTGCACATTCAAACTGTGATAATATGGAAACAAAATAAAAAATGGGCCCGGTCACAAATTGGGAACAGTTTGATTTCATTATTATGTCATTCAGCCCAATGAGAGAAAGCACAAAGAACTACTATGATCATGGGTTTCACTCTCTCTCCACTGTTATCTCGCATAACTCCTCGGACTAAATCAACTCATCTAACGCGTCGGACTAAACCATCATGTTTTGTAACAGATTACAGAAATTCAAGA
Organism: Notolepis coatsorum; assembly: GCF_963971535.1. Lineage (NCBI taxonomy): Eukaryota > Metazoa > Chordata > Actinopteri > Aulopiformes > Paralepididae > Notolepis > Notolepis coatsorum. Next base: position 91,649,366 of record NC_140181.1, on the reverse strand, counting down.
AGTCTATTGGAAATGATTTGATTAATATTATCTGCATTATTTTATCCCACTTTATGCTTTGCTCTTGCTGCTTGTTTTACACAGATTGTATGTCTTATTTCTTACTGATGTAAAGCACTTTGAACCGCAATCCCCTGTCTGAAAGGTGCTATACATATAAAGTTATTATTATATCTAACAAACAAAGATGTTCTCAGATGGGAGACAAAATGTGAGGAGATTTGGGTCCGCAACCTAATGAGTATCAAACCAGGGGTGTCCTTGACATGAAAACGGTTGAGAAAAAAAACGCTATAATTATTGTATGATAATAAGGTATTAAACTGTGTGGGTATCAAACAAGAAAGGCTATCAGGCGTTAAAACTGTGTAGGACCCAGGCCTAGAACTGCACACTGAGAGAGGGAACCGCGCCCTGAGAGGGAGGTTTGCGCTGGGTGGGAGGTTCAAAGGGTCAAAGTGTATAAAACAGGAGGGAAGACTGTCAAGTTTTAAACTGTGGATACCAAACAGAGAAGGTAAAGACGACTTTAAACTGTTAAACAGTAATCCAGAACTATTTTATTGCACTGTAAAAAACAGATTTTATATGTCTGCACTTTATGTGCTCATTTTATGTCTATTCGATTCTACTATTTTATTGCACTGCACTATTGCACTATTTTACTCTGTCTATTTTATCTTACTCTTTTTATTATTGTCTATTTTAAACTGAATCAAACCATAAACAAGGTGGCCTGTTGGGATGTTAGATCCTAATGTGAAAAACTGTGATTTTATATGTGCACATTTTATGCCTGTCTTTTTTCTGTTGTGAAGCACTTTGAGCTGCAGTTGCTGTATGAAAGGTGCTATACAAATAACGTTTATTATTATTTATTATTATTATGATAATCAGAAACAGTTCTAATCGTGTAAAATCAGGATAGTTGAACTTACCTCCAGAGCACAGGGTGTTGGGATCACCGTTCCTCACGTCCTGGCGACGGAAGCGCCTGTATCACATGAAGAAAGAAATACATCAGAGATGTGCCGAGTGAGGAGAGAGTTTTGAATCAGCTCACTGTCTCGAGTCCCCCAGTGTTCGAGTCCCAGTCCAAGTCCGAGTCACCAAAGAAGAGCCCGAGTCGAGTCTGAGTCGAGTCCCCATTACCCTAGTTCTGACAGGAAATATTTGGTGAGTGGTTAAGATGGGTATACCGTATATTTTTATACTCATCTGCTTGTGTTGAAAGTATATTTATACTTTATATATAGTATACTTGTATTTTTGGTACTTCTTATGTGCTATGTGCTAATGTGTACTAATTCAAAGCACATGTTTCGTATATGATAATCATTAATATGCTGTAAGTACACAGTACAAAATATTAAAATAAAATAAGTTAAAATTAAATAAAAATATTTAGCAAGTAGAAGTACCGTATACAAGAAGCAAGTAAAAGTATACAAGACACAAGTAGAAGTATAAAAGACGCAAGTGGAAGTATACAATAAGCAAGTAGAAGTATACAATAAGCAAGTAGAAGTATACATTAAGCAAGTGGAAGTATATAAGAAGAAAAGGTTAGGGGGACAAGAGTCTGTATACCTAAAAAAGAGAAAGGGCTTACTGATCTAGGATTAGCCAGTCAGGTCATATGACCATACGACTTCACTGGGTGAACTGGTCTCAGATCAGTACTCAATGTGCGTCACCGCTGGTTGAACCCACCTCTTAGTGTTGGGCAGGTAGCGGGTGCAGGAGGTGCCGTCCCAGGCGCAGTAGGGGTCCCGGGCCAGGCAGCACTCCGCGCAGGCCTTCCCGTACACACTGCAGCGGTGCAGGGGCACCTGGGCGATGCCTGTGTCTGAGCCCACGTACAGCTGTTGCTGCAAACACACAGAGAGGAGAGCACGTTTCAGAGAGGACATGTATGACCCAGTGGTAAGAGACTCATGTCTGGAAGTCAGATTATAGAATAGAATAGAATAGAATAGAATAAAATAGAATAGAATAGAATAGAATAGAATAGAATAGAATAGAATAGAATAGAATAGAATAGAAATACTTTATTCATTCCGAGGGAATGACACTACAAATCGCTCACAGTAAACAGTAAACATTTAGGTAGACAAAACCAAAAGTCACGAATAAGAATAAAAATAAGCCTAAGAATCAAATACGGTCCGGGATATACATTTCTTATGTTACATTCTAATATAAAATATACAGTAAAAATATACAGTAAAAATATACAGAAATATACAGTAATTGTACTATGTCGGTTTGAAAGTAAAAGTCCAGGAAGATAGTACTGTCACCCTGTGCTCAGTGATGCAGTGAGGCACAGTGATGCATTATGAAGTCTGGCTGTCGGAATGAAGGACTTCCTGTGCCGTTCAGTGCTACATCTTGGGAGTCTTAGTCTAGCACTGAACGTGCTCCTTGTGAGAAAATGTATGTTTTTTTCTCCATATTATCATAGTTTGAATTTAGCAAAAAAAGGTATGCAGTTCTCAAGTTCAAGTAAAACAAATCCACTTTTCTGGGTGCCTGTTAAGAGGTTAAGAACACATTTACTGTAACAGCTAACAGTTATAGTATCTTTAAATACAATTTTTTTTAAAGGCAGTTTGTGACACCTAGTACCTGATTTCCAAGGTGTTCAAAATGCAGCCAAAATTGGATTTTCTCTGTTTTTCTCTGGTCTGAGACTTGAGGTTTAACTAGATTAAAATGCGCATATATTTTTCAATGTATGACACATCATTTGAAAGTTTATATTCTGTACTTTCATAATCTGTAAAAATCTGAAAAATTACAGAGGGGGATTTGTGCCACAAACTGCTGGGCTCAGTCACATTTATGATGGCTCAGATAATTAAGAGTTACTTACGATTCATACTTTACATGTTTAATACATTTAATTTGTGTTGCCAAAAGTATTGGAAACATTGTAAAGGGAATTGAGAGTGAGTTAAAGGCTCCCTGATGCTCATACACAGGAACTTACCCGCTTTGAGGAGATCTGCATGTTGATTATAGAGGACGCATCCTGTTGGGGAAGAGTAAAGAAAGAAGAAAGAAATACTGAAAAGTATGCAATAGTATTAAAAAATAAATAATAATAATAATAAATATTCCTTTAGAACTGGAAAGATTTGGAACAATAAGCACACAAGTCTCTATAAACATACGCCCACAACTCTTACAAATTACAATACATGTATAGACTAAACCAAGTGGTATCAAACCAAGGGGTAGATGAGTCTCACCTTGAAGACCTCCAGCTCCTCCAGAAGGAGCTCCTCCATGTTGTTCCAGCTCTCCTTGGGGACTGAGATCACCTTCAGCACGGTGCCCTTGTCTGGAAGAGAGGCACCATGTGGATTAGTGTTTTCATACCATACCATGAGGAATTGAAAATGGGGGACCCTGATGTAAACAAGACAAACGTCTTTCTCTGGTCTGCATCCCCTTAACAATTGTGTGTATTGAGCCGTACTGTATTGTACCCATTCTGCAATCTGTTAAATAACGTTTTCAATCAATCAATTAATCACACATTAAAGGCTAAATCAGGAGTATTTTCACTCAAAACTCAGGCAGGGGCTGAGATTCATGTTCATGGCTTTTTCTAAACCTGCAGGATTAGATTACATCACATTCCTATTAGACATAATCTGAATGTGGTTGAGTCCACATGGTCCTCATTCCAATTAAATTATGTTATTATTGAACATAATATGCACGCGGTTGAACAAAGTGAACTTAGATCCCGCTTTGGCCTTGAGCTGTAAATCCAGAATGTCGGTTTTCTCGACACGTTCTATTTCAGGCGTTCTTAAAACCGCTTTGGCCAAAACCCACAGTACCCATAGTAATACTCAAGTTAGGAGTCATGTAGCCTGGTCTTAAGAGCTGCAGTCCAGTCCATAGTTTCTCAGAGAAGTGAACAGCAAATTTGCATCTAAACGTGCATTTGTATAGCAGCTTTTAACCAAAGCGCTTCACAATTCTTTGTTCCTCACATTCACCCATTCACTCACACATTCACGACGGCAGAGGCGACCATGCAAGGTGACAACCTGCTCATCGGGAGCAATTAGGGGTTAAGTGTCTTGCTCAAGGACACTTCGACACACTGCCCTGGGAGGAGCGGGAATCGAACCAGGAACCTTCCGATTACCAGACGAACGTTCTACCTCCTGAGCCACTGTCGCTCGCCCCTGTCACTATAATGTCATCTCTCTGAACTCTGTTCCACGTTGAAATCTGTACTTATATACTACAACTCTGTCCATACATCTGATTAGCACTACACCCTCCCTCAGACCATCAGATACTCTCCCTCACTCTCCACCTTCAAAACCTACCTGTTCTCTCGAGCATTTAACCTTCCCTACCCATAACCACCCTCCTCCAACCTATCACCCCCTTTTTCCCCTCCCCTACCTTCTCTCCTCTCCTGCCCCCCCCCCCACCCCCTCCCCCCCTCCTCGGTTTCCCTTACTTACTCCCCTACTGGCTCCTGTATTTGATGTCTGTTACTCGTGGCTCTATGTTCTTGTGTATTCATATTGTTCCCTGTTTCCCTGTGGTTCTATGTTTCTTTGTTTCTTTTCTTTTTTGCCTATTGTCAGTGACTTTGGGTCATTGAAAAGCACTATATAAAATAAATGTATTATTATTATTATTATTTACTACACTCAGATGTATATTTTGTACCCAGTTTAACCGCCTGTACATTGTATATTACTGTTGCACTTTATTGCTACCTTTGCACTCTGGTTGGATGCTAAACTTATTTTTCATTGTACTGTACTTGTGCCGTATGATGGCAATAAATTAGAATCTAATCTAATCTAATCTAAGGTGAATATCCATTTGATACTCATGAACACTAACCCACACTCACCGGTGCCTATGAACATGACGTCGTACTGTCCGTCCGCGGCCCCGACCCGGTCCACGGCGATCTGCGTGAAGCTGTAGTCCACGTTGGTGCGGAGGTAGACGGGCCGGCGGTTCAGAGGGTAGACGGGGTTGAACATCAGGGGATGGTGCCGAGCGAACTGGATCACGTCGTCGGGGAAACCCTTGGTGGACTCGAAGCTGCCGAATGTCTTGCTGGGGCACTGAGGGGACGGTGGACAGGGGGAGGGTTGAGTGTCCCTCATTCATTCAAACTTCAGACGGTGATTTATTAGATAGTAGGGATGTCAGATATTATCGGCCTACCGATATTATCGGCCGATATTGGCATTAAAATGTGATATCGGAAAATATCGGTATCGGTTTTCAAAATATATATATATATATATATATTTTTTTTTTACATTTATATAACCTTTATTTACCCAGGCAAGCAAGTAAGAACAAATTCTGATTTTATTTATTGTCAAAAGTATGCATAATGTTGTGTTAATTCCACAACAAGAGATATGTAATGTTAATTACCTGAAATTATTCCGTTTTTTGGGGGGGAAAACCCTGCATGTATCGGTATCGGTTGATATCGGTATCGGAAATTAAGAGTTGGACAATATCGGTATATCGGTATCGGTAAAAAAGACAATATCGAGCATCCCTATTAGATAGGCAATTTCTGTATGGCAAGTGACAACCTGTATGAGTGTATGAGAACGATGCAATTTTCTTTTATTATTATTATTACTTTTCTTTTTCTCTTTTTGTTTACTGTATATTTTTCATTTATGTGAGGTATTGTGTGGTTATATGTAGTCATGTATTGTATGTATGTATGTATGTATGTATGTATGTATGTATGTATGTATGTATGTATGTATGTATGTATGTATGTATGTATGTATGTATGTATGTATGTATGTATGTATGTATGTATGTATGTATGTATGTATGTATGTATGTATGTATATAATGTTGTTGTTGAACCTTAATACCAGTTTTTTAGGCATTTCCTTTTGAAAGTGGTTACCAATACAGGCAGGATAAAGGCAGCCATACTGGAAGGAAGAGAATGACAGAAACATTCTGATAGTCCAATCCTATCTAATTATACTGTTAACAGCACAGTACTAGATCGATATCACTGACTCTCTTGGCCACGGCTTGGAGTCTTAATGTGATAATATGCTTCGTCTGCAATAATGCCTGAACATTTGTTTGGAGGTATTTATATGCAAAGGGTACAGCAAACTAATGTGAGTTGGCTGAGTGACAGCTGGCGTGCCGTACCCCACACCACAACGTAGCCCAGCCGGCTACAACACCCCACACCGCAGCCCAGCCCAGCCGGCTACAGTAAGGTGATTATGGTGCGAGAGAGAGGTCATCAGGAGTCAGGGTTTACTGTAGGTCAAAACACAACTGACATCTGTAATGGTATAATCACACAGTGTAACACACCGAAATAAACAGTTAACCATGCCGGGATACAGAACGATACAGTGTGTTTGTCACATTACAGTAGGGCAGTAGGCCAAAGGTTCCTACGACTCAGACAAAAACGGAGTCCAATTTAGTCTCGCGCTGAGTTCTATTGTCATCCACCACAAACGGCTCGTCTGTGACTCATCGTAGATCCGACTCATCTGAGAGACATTGCAACGGACTGTCTGTACGTTACATCATACGGTGCAGTCACCAAACGATCAAGTATGGGGGCTCATACTACAGAACCAAGCATTTCACCGTAAAGTATGTGTATTTTATTGTGCTATTTAATAAACAAACTTGAACTTGACGTCACACAAATATGTGGGTACCTCCGATGTATGTGACATTTATTTTCACAAGTGTCATCTCAACGTCATTATGAGCAATGACCTCCCGACTTAAAGAAGCATTTTGAGATAAAAATAAAAAAAATTACATTTAATCGCGCTGTTCTATTGTGAGGAGGACATTACCCACTTACCTACATTATTTCTGTTGAACTGTACTTGTGCTGTATAATGACAATAAATTAGAATCTAATCTAATCTTATCTAATCTAATCTGATCTAATTGGACCTACTACAGTTGAAAACAGTCTGCAGTTCACTCGAGGTCTGCTGTTTTTCGGGAGGGGGAGGGCGGGGCGATGCGGTCGAGCTCTCGAGACACAGAACACATTGGTACGTTTTGTGTCAGATTGTCACATGTCCTCCTCACAACAGAACGATAGGATTGAGGTCAAAGATTTGGTGACGTGCCCCTTCGAATAAAGCGCTGAATCGAACTGAATTATCCACTTCCCCCCTCCTCCTTTCCATCTGCATCACAGTGAGGCGAGCGTGGCGTGAGAGGGGGTTTATTGTCGGTCAGACGCGACTAATGGGGATTGCTAGGGCTGTGGGGCAGCAAGAGCCTGCTGACGCTTTAGCCTGTAAGGAGAACCCTCATAACCAACTGTTAACAAGGATCTGGGCGTCTTGTGTGGATGCACTTGTTCTTTTTTTTCCTTTTCTTTTTAAGTGTGATTGTTATTCTCTGACACACATTTTAAATATCTCCGCTCTACTTGGTCTGTGTACTTAGAGAGTCAAGGCATGGACCATATTCACATGGTCCCCAGGTCATTATCCCCAGGCCATCAGGATGCTTAATGACTATGCAACACTAACCTATCCATCTACATTCATTGCACACACATCCACATGCACACACTCACTTTAACAAACACTCACCTCTAACATCCACTTTAGACACTTTTTAACACTACACCATATTTGATCTATTTATTACAAAAATATTTTCACTACATCCATACCTATTTTTTTGCATTTTGCATATATATATATATATATATATATATATATATATATATATATATATATATATGCATATATATATATATATGTTGCATTTTGTACCTAATTGTTTGCATTTTGTACTTAATTTTGTACTTTAAGTTGTACTTTAGTTTGTATATTGTTTAACCTTGGCGGTCCGTATACGGGTGGAAGAAAGTTCAGAATGTTTCCTTTCAAAGGAGACCAGACTCATGCATGTGCTATAAGTGGTTCAAGTAATAAATCGCAAATTACTTTGGGTACGCAATCATCAGGCGTTTTATGCAAAATGTGCCCTCAGCATATTGTATATTTTGTATAGTGTTTGGACTTTTTACTCTTTTGACTATTTTACTGTATGAAGCACATTCCGAGGAGGCTCATACAGAACCAATCATGTCACTGTACCTTATATGTAACAAATCAAACAAAACTTGAACTTGGACTTGAACGGTGGCCATTTTGCCTCTTATATCATGCTCAGGTTGCGGGAACAGGGTGGAACTGAACCCACCCTGAGCATGACATACAGTCTTTAGACAACTGTACATCAGCACATCACCCCCACCCTCATCCATCTCCACTGGCTTCCAGTCAGGTTCCGCATCACCTTCAAACTCCTGCTCCTCACCTACAAATCCCTCCATGCCCTCGCCCCCCGGTACCTGTCTGATCTCCTCCACCAGTACACTCCATCCCGGAACCTACGATCCTCTGATCTAGGTCTCCTCTCCATCCCTCGCACCAGGTTACGGACTTTTGGGGACAGAGCCTTCAGCGTGGCGTCCCCTACCCTCTGGAACTCTCTCCCCCCCGAAATCCGCAACGCCCCAACCCTGGACACCTTCAAATCCGCTCTAAAAACACACCTCTTCACCAAGGCTTTCCCCATCAGTTAGTTTTAGATTAAATTAGGTCCATTATCCCCTACTTTCCCTCATCCCCTCTTCCCCCTCCCCCCCTACTTTCCTTGCCCTATTTTTTGTCCTGATTGTAAAGCGACCTTGGGTTCTATGAAAGGCGCTATATAAATTTGATTTATTATTATTATTATTATTGTATGAGCAAAATGGCTGCCATGTGAATTATGTTCAATGGCAGCCTGCCTTAGGAAACGTTAAGTAGTTCCGCAACATGTTGTTCTGTGGTGTAATAGATTTATGTGATAAATCTCTATAGCTCTATAACACACACACACACACACACACACACACACACACACACACACACACACACACACACACACACACACACACACACACACACACACACACACACACACACACACACACACACACACACACACACACACACACACACACACACACACAGGAGTGCTGTAGGTTTTAGCTATAGTTCACTTTGGTATGGTCCTATCTGTGCAGTATACGCACCATGCCTGGGCGTGGGTAGGGCACCTTGCCCTGGAAGGGAACCCACTGGTAGTTGGGGCCCTCTTTGTGAGCGAAGGGCCCCAGGAAGGCCCTCCGGATGTCATTCATGGTGTAGAGGCACACGGCTGAGCCTTTAAACACACTGCTGCTGACAGGACAGGGGGCCGGGGTTAGAGACAACACCTTTAAACACACTGCTGCTGACAGGACAGGGGGCCAGGGTTAGAGACAACACCTTTAAACACACTGCTGCTGACAGGACAGGGGGCCAGGGTTAGAGACAACACCTTTAAACACACTGCTGCTGACAGGACAGGGGGCCAGGGTTAGAGACAACACCTTTAAACACACTGCTGCTGACAGGACAGGGGGCCAGGGTTAGAGACAACACCTTTAAACACACTGCTGCTGACAGGACAGGGGGCCAGGGTTAGAGACAACACCTTTAAACACACTGCTGCTGACAGGACAGGGGGCCGGGGTTAGAGACAACACCTTTAAACACACTGCTGCTGACAGGACAGGGGGCCAGGGTTAGAGACAACACCTTTAAACACACTGCTGCTGACAGGACAGGGGGCCGGGGTTAGAGACAACACCTTTAAACACACTGCTGCTGACAGGACAGGGGGCCAGGGTTAGAGACAACACCTTTAAACACACTGCTGCTGACAGGACAGGGGGCCAGGGTTAGAGACAACACTAGAGAGGGAATAACAGCAAAGTAAATACATTCACTCTCTCCCTCTCTCTCTTTTCTCTCTCTCATGCATGCGCAAACACATTACCTTACTCAATCTGTGTCCCTATCTCTCTCTTTCTCACTCACTCTCTATCTATCTATCTATCTATCTATCTATCTATCTATCTATCTATCTATCTATCTATCTATCTATCTATCTATCTATCTATCTATCTATCTATCTATCTATCTATCTATCTGTCTGTCTGTCTGTCTGTCTGTCTGTCTGTCTGTCTGTCTGTCTGTCTGTCTGTCTATCTATCTGTCTATCTGTCTATCTGTCTATCTGTCTATCTGTCTCTGTCTATCTATCTATCTATCTATCTATCTATCTATCTATCTATCTATCTATCTATCTATCTATCTATCTATCTATCTATCTATCTATCTATCTATCTATCTATCTATCTATCTATCTATCTATCTATCTATCTATCTATCTGTCTGTCTGTCTGTCTGTCTGTCTGTCTGTCTGTCTGTCTGTCTGTCTGTCTGTCTGTCTGTCTGTCTGTCTGTCTGTCTGTCTGTCTGTCTGTCTGTCTGTCTGTCTGTCTGTCTGTGTCTGTCTGTCTGTCTGTCTGTCTGTCTGTCTATCAATCCTATCTATCTATCTATCTATCTATCTATCTATCTATCTATCTATCTATCTATCTATCTATCTATCTATCTATCTATCTATCTATCTATCTATCTATCTATCTATCTATCTATCTATCTATCTATCTATCTATCTATCTATCTATCTATCTATCTATCTATCTATCTATCTATCTATATATCTATCTATCTATCTATCTATCTATCTATCTATCTATCTATCTATCTATCTATCTATCTCACATCTTGACCCTGATTATAGAGTAGCATATCTCTCTCTCTCTCTGTCTCTGTATCTCTCTCTGTATCTCTCTCTGTATCTCTCTCTCTCTCTCTCTCTCTCTCTCTCTCTCTCTCTCTCTCTCTCTCTCTCTCTCTCTCTCTCTCTCTCTCTCTCTCTCTCTCTCTCTCTCTCTCTCTCTCTCTCTCTCTCTCTCTCTCTCTCTCAGTATAAACACACACAGTATGACCTCTGACCTGGAAGTAGAGAAGACGGTGTAGACCAGGGGATTCTTCCTGTCCCGAGTCTGCAGCAGGAACACATCACCTGCAGCGCATGCACACACACACACACAGGTCATGGGTTAGGGGTCAAAGATCAAGAGAAAGATAAACCGAGTCCTGAGGCCACGTCTGTCCCCTTTAAAAGAGACACTTCACTAAAATATTACTTTCCCAGGGAATCTGTCCTCTGTGCCTGAAAGCCTGTGCCTTACTGCCAGGGTTGTGATTAATTTACTTTCAACATAATCAATTCATAAAATACATTTCCTTAAAAAAAAGGACTAATAGAGAATGTTGTCGTACTGAATGCTCTATCTCTCGTCAAAACACTGTGATCTGTGTACATGTTGAATTGATTGCATTGCAAGTGGATCTTCTAAAATCGACTTTAAAACGTAGCTAGTTTCTCTTACATCAGATATTGATCAGATATTGCTTTATTGATCTTGGGAGGAGTACAACTGGGAATTTGGTGGAAATGCCAGCCTTCAGCTGTAGTCAATAAGACCTGATCTTTTAACATAGTGGTTTTTGGAGACAAAGTGCATACTAAGGCCTTGGTTACACTGGGGGGAAACAGCAACGTTGTATTTTCGAATGATTTTGTTTGCATGTCCAAGTTAAAAGGTGAGAGCGTTTTAGCTGGCATTTTCGTTCTCCTAGCGGCAACGCTCGAATGGGGTTTTTGTTCTCAAAGTCCCTTGGAACGGTGCCATGTAAACTTGCGCAAGCCGGAGACGGAGACGTTCACGCCCAACGCCCATGCGCCCTAGACACCAACATCCACGTTCACGTCACTGAGGGAAAAAAACTATTTTAACTTATCCGTTCTGCTATCGGTACTCGAGAAATTATAGAGTTGTTTTTCGAGGAATTTAAACGTTGTTTGCCGTTTTATAATCTATCTCTCCTCTCTCTCTCTCTGAACGAGGAGCAGGGCTGTGCTGTGCTCAGTGTTGAATTCAGTGACGAGATCCGCTGCCATCTGACCACGCCTAGCTTCTGACAACGAAAAGAGTTCAGGAGACAAATGACGTCTAACCTGACTGCCATAACGCAACGTTCTGAAAAGTGAAAATGAAACGTTATTGTTTTCCTTAACACTTTGAGTGCCAGCAGGGGGCGCACGATTTAGCGCTTGAGTGCCAGCGCTCTATTCAATGAGAGGGCGAGCACATTTGCGAATGCATAAACTATATCTTAAATTATGGTTATGTGTCTAATACGCCCCTTGGCTTATCAATGACTTTTTTGCAGTCAACATTGTCGAAACAGATTGTTTTTTCATTGGTACATTTCCGTTTTATACCATTTTTTTGGATTTTTTTTTGGAAATTTCCAGAAAAATAAGAGATTCCACAGGAATCGCCCTTTACTGGAATACACAAAAAACGTTGTCATTTTTCGGCCTATTTATGAATCGTTTTCAAATAAACGCTAGATTATCGATAGTATATGTGTACTTATGCACGCTAGAGAGATTATCTTATTTCCTGATCAGCACACACACACACACACACACATATAGGGCCCATGTTGATATATCTGTGAAAAAAGCTCTGATTACTCCAAGACTGGTAAAATAGATTCCTTACCTCAGATCAGATGTTCTCCAAAAATATTATTCCAATTCCTGATCGCCATTCCAAATATCGATCGCGTTTATTGATCCAACGCTGGGTGCTCTAAACACATATTCCACGCTGTTCTGAGGGACCACAAAGACTGCAATCGGCTCGGATTACATGCCTGAAAAGTTAAATGTGGATTCCGGATTTTCTTTTCCCCATGCGTTTTCATTCAGTCCAATCCAATGGGTGCATTATCATCCGGGAGACGATAAAGGCGGTATTTTCCCTGTTCGAGCTCAGAGAGAGTCCCAGTGGTAACGTGAGGCTAGATTGATGAAAAATGAATGGAAATCGCTAATAAAAAAAATAACGATTAATAACGAGATTTCTCGTCGTTGGCACTGAAAGGTTTGCATGAAATAACGAGAATTCTCGTCGTTGGCACTCAAAGTGTTAAGTGTAACTGCACTCAGTAAAGTTAAATCATACCAATACTCAGACTTATAGTTCTGCTTAGTTCTACAGTATCTGAGATCAAAGGTACTCCTGAATTACAAGGAAAACATTTGGAAACCTACGCCACAAGTAAAGGTCTGAAATGTTTTGCAATTTTAGTTCTTAGTTCTGCATTCTCTGAATGAAATGGGCTGTTTTATGATGCTGGGGAATGTTCTGGATAGATAGAGGCCAAGATTGGGTGAGACATTAGACCAATTTTACGATTTTGGAATTTGAGTCCAGATATAATTATACAATTATTAAAAAGATTTCCGGAGGTCAGAAGATCATAGCCCAAGGAGGGTGGCGGAAGAGTCGGAAATAGGACCGCTTGTGGTGTTTGAGTCGAGATTAAAAAAGGCAGCGTGAATCAAACCGCTCGACAGGAAGCCACAGTTCAAGGTGAGGTGAGGGAAAATGAGACCCATTTAAACGTTTAAAATAGTTTTGACCAAGGCAGAGGTTTTAAAGGGAAAAACCTCCAGTACAGAAGACACCAGTCACAGTACAGAAGACACCAGTCACAAAATTGAGATTTCTGCCTAACTGTACTCTCCTCACACTGCTGCATCGCCCTGGCTTAGTGGCTGTGTCCTCAACCAATCAGAACACTTGTTAAGTAAAAAAATCCCCATCTGCCTAACTCACTCGTATGACTTGTGACTGACTGACTTTTCCAACAATCTTGAAGGGTGACTTGGGCGGTTGTCGTATGAGAGTAGAAGGGGGTTGATAGAGTTAATGGGGGGGGGTTATGTGACAGAATAGTGAGGGGGGGTCTGGGTATATTTTGTATTTGGTTTTTTGTATTTTTTATTATTAGTCGGGTATTGGGTCTGTGTTTGTTGTTTTTGTTGTCTTGTCATTATTGTTGTTATTGTTAGTGTCAATGTTGTGTTTGTTGTTAACACTTTCACTGCCACACACGAGATATCTCGGGTTTCCGATAGTTATGTTGAAAGCCACTCACGAGATTTCTCGGAATTTTTTTTTTTTTTTTTTTTTTTCGATCTGAAATCATATTGCATCACGCGAGCCTACCCGAGTATACCCGAGCGCCGCCGGCGATCATATGTGGAAAAAAGGGCCCCCTATCGTCTCCCAGATGACATAAGGGATTTTGGAATGGACTCAATGAAAATGGATGGGGAAAAAAATCCGGTACTCCACATTTTCCAGTCCACTGATCCAGCCGGGGTTACCACAGTTCATTCTGGAGCCTCTCAGCCCCGCGGAATCATGTGTACTACTGTATCACGTTGGATCCATACACTTATCGATTTTTTCGAATGGTGATCAGGAATTGGAATATACCAGTTGGATACCATCTGATGTCAGGTAAGGACTCTATGTTATCAGTGTTAGGATAATCAGACTAATTTTGATGAAGATATAGGCTGTTTTGTGAAATGGGCTCTTTCGGTTTCACTGAAAAAGTCCAAGAGGAAATGAACACGGCGATTATCCGTGCGCGGCCCGAATGTGCTTGCGTGCACGTATAATATTGATCATCTAGCGTTTATTTGAAAACGATTCATAAATAGGCAGACGAATATCAACGTTCTGGAATATTCCAGTAAAAGACGATTATCATAGAATGGTCCAGAATTAACTGTTTTTTATCTCAAAACGGGTGCTTTTCTAAATGCTCTGAAACGGAAATGAAGCGATAAAAAACCAATCTGCCTAGACAGCACTGACTGGAAAAGTAGTCTTTGATAAGCGACGGGCAGATTAGACACATAGCCATAATTTAAAACATAGATTAGGCGATATTAACGTTAACATTGAAGTGGACCGTGGCATCAAGGGGGTAAAAAGGAAAACCCGGCGTGGCACTCAAAGTGTTAAAGGGAAAAAAGAAAGAAATTGAAAAAAGAAATGTCATCAAAAAAAAGAAGACACCAGTCACAGTACAGAAGACACCAGTCAGAATACAGAAGTATCAGACACCAGTCAGGCCACGTTGTACTCTAAAATCACCCGGTTATCCTCCAGAAGGTCCTATTTACTGTCTCAAGGTCCTACTATGAACATACGTAGTTCGTCGAAGTAGGTGTCGCTGCCGTCGGCTCCCGGCACGGAGCAGATCAGACGGGTCTTCAGGAAGGTGGTCCACTTGTTCACCAGGCTGCGCTGACCTCCCATGTCGTTCTGAGGAGCGGGAGAAACAAGAGAAGGAGAAGAGCACATGAGAACCGGCTCATTGTAACAGAAGGAAAGTTGTTCAATTGATAAATGGTGCATTCATATCGCTCTTTTATCCAAAGCGCTTTACAATTTTTGTTCCTCGCATTCACCCATTTGCTCACACACTAACGGTGGAGGCGACCATGTGAGGTGCTGACCTGCTCATCGGGAGCAGTTAGGACTTAAGTGTCTTGCTCAAGGACACACGCTGCCCGGGAGGAGCGGGAATAGAACCGGGAACCTTTCGATTACCAGACGAACGCTCTACCTCCTGATCCACTGATATTCATATTCATGATAATATGAATATCGACCAATATGTACATGTCACAAACAGGCGATCTTATGAATGTTTTCTATCACTTTCAATACCAATTCAAATACAGATTTGTATATAGATTTATATGTAATAAAATATATATTTACATATATTTATTTACGGACATACTGTACTGATGCCCTCTGTTTGACTTTCAACCAGAACAGTCTCCTAGTACAAGAAGCCTCCTATCTTGCATTAGAACCTCTTAAAGGAACATGGACCAGCAGCTAGGCTAGATGATCCGTATCCATTTCTATTAATGTGTGCTAAGCTAGGCTAACTTGCAGCTGGATAGCTTTCTACTGAACGTACAGAGCATAAATTGGCATCTATCTTGGCATCTATCTTAATCTTCCCGAAATGTTGCTGTGTTCCTTTAACATTCTCCAAACAAGCCCACTTGTGGGCGGGGCAACTAGTGCAGCGTCGAATCAAAAAGTCTCTGTTCCCCTAATTTCTCCCCGCCCACTTTTGTCATTTTGTAATTCTATGTCTGGTTAGTGTAATGTAACACATACATACAGAGACGACTTCTTAGCTAGCT
>NC_140181.1:91609975-91624975 GCF_963971535.1 Notolepis coatsorum | reverse complement strand
AGACAGGGGGAGCGTACTCCTCCCTGTCTGTCGATACACGACACTGACGTCGTATCGTCCGTCCTGATCAACACCATTTGTGGACCAGAAGGACCGCTTTCAACACCAACACATTGAACGTAGCGCAGACCGGGCAGCATGGTTTGCCAGCTGCCCCCTACTGCGTTGGCCCGACGCATCACCAGCGAGGGAGGCGTCGGTGAAAACGCGACGTGAGACAGCGCCGTAACCGTCCTAGGACGGAACCTCCCGAGCGTGTTGACAACACGCTCCGAGATGGATGCCCATAGCCCTCCAACGTTGACTGGGAAGAGGATACTCTACATCCAGTCTACAGCAACCCCAGGCTGGTAGAGACCTGCCTGGTACGAGACCTGACGATCCACCTTGACCGCGAAGGACCAGAACGTCATCAGGGCAGAACACTCCGTAACCCGGATGACGCAGAGGCCCCAGTGCGGCCTCCACGCACTTGGTGAAGATGCGGGGAGCCAGAGAAAACCGAACGGCAGCCTCTGGTACTCATACGCTAACCCTGCAAAGGAGCCGTAGGTAAGCCCTAGGATGGAAGATCGGGGATGCGCATACGCATCCTACAGGTCTATGGAGGAGAACCAACCCCCTCCTGACAGTGTTCACAGGTAGGAGACGATCCAAAAAATGCTGAACCTTCCCATGGGACAGGTCCAGCCTGGGTCTTACACCCCTCCCCCCCGACTTCTCGGGCAGAGAACACGGGAGGAGAACGCCACGACGATGGCATGCTTCGTCCACAGAGATTGGATCTCGTCGACCAGAGCTGTCCCTGCTGGAGACCCCGACAACAGGGTCTGTACCAAACCTGAAAACGGGTGGGGTTGTGTAAACACAAGTCCCCGCCTCACCTTCTCTCCATCTACCTCGAATATGGTACTGCCGTAGCCATATGTGACGACACTCCCAACGCACCCGCCGTCACGTGGCGCAGGTCCGCCAGGAACTGTAGATAGTTGGCCCGGTCCCCCCCGCTGTGCGAAGACAACCCTGGAATCGTGCGAGGAGCGCGTTCCGTGTCGGAACACCTGACCCTGACACCACCCACGAGGCAATCGCACCCAAGGGGGACCCCGACAGAAAAGGGCCTGTCTGATACGGGGGCTTCCGATCAAAAAAGCCCCCCACTGAACACCCCTCCAGAACATGCTGAAGGAGTTGTTCTGCAGCCGGACATGCAAGGTGTAAGGCCCCCATGGGTTCCTACACACCGTAGCCCTGCAGTGATATCACTACCACCCCAAACCATGTGAGCTGCGACCACTTGCCAATATTCCAGGAGTGGGAGCACCAACATGATACCTGGCCTGGCGAAGGCGAGGCCGGGAAGCCCGCACTGTGTGCCCAAAAGGTTTCGAGCCCCCTGCTGACAACACTTAAGTTGACAGACGTAACACCAGGCTCAACCAACACAGTTCAAGGTGTGGGAGCCGCTTGACAGCACAACATTCTCACGGACAGACCCAGGCTCAGCCATCAACTGGTGTCAGCCCCTGTCTCCATGAGAAGCGAAGAATGGGGCCGCATACGCTTCAATGAAGGTTCGCGGCCCGCAGCCAAAGGGAACGCTCAGAGCCCCGCTTCTGGGGATACCAGAGAGAGGATTGAACGGGGAGCGGGCTGCTCGCGGCAAAATGACGACGGAGTTGGTTTACCAACACCGGAATCACCCAAAATGGCCGATCCCTCGGCCGCCAAGACTGTCGGCCTCGCGATACCCTGTCGATTCTCCAACCAGGGCACCACTGGCGGGGGAAACATGGCCGCCTGTCGAGGGCCCCGTCATCGCCGCTGACGAGGCCGTGCTCTCTTCTTCTGGCTGCGCGGTGTGAGGCGGTGTAGGGCTAGGACAATACCGCCCGCGCTCCAGCAGAAGACCAAAATCCCTGCGGAGAAGGGAACCCTGAGCGGTTATAGCTTGCGGCTGGGTCAAAGCTAATAACGTCAACAACCTTGCGCGATGTGTCGACGTCGGCCGGCCTCAAGGCCCCTCCACCAGACACCACTTCTTTAATAGAAAAAACACCATTCGAACACAGTTCTAATCGTTGCCAATTCCATACCGTGGCGGTACAAGCCTTAACAGCCCACCAGCCACTCGCCAGGCCGACCCATGGTGTCGGCCGGGCGGGGCATTGTTTCAATATATCAAAACAAAGGACTGACGTTAACATGGAGCACCAGTGGTGATTGCAAACAGCACCCTCCACTGTGGTGTGGACCATGAAAATGGTTAAATGAATAAAAGAGCTAAACCACAAAACTGTAGAATGAGCAAACCCATACACACAAAGTTTAAGGGGAGACGGACCAGACCCGTCTCATTCAAATATTCACAACAGAACACCAGCCCTAGTTTAGCCCATTTACCAAAAAAGGTAACAAAGCCCCCCCCCGCACTACTCCCCAGTATACCGATTGACCGTCAGTATGAATGGTTTGAGAGGAGAGAAAGCTGTAGCAAGACAGACCTTCTCATAGCAGAGTGACAAAATGAAACAATAGCCCCCTACACAGGGCCGCCCCAGGAGATGGGGGGCCTCGCGTCTAAAAACGCACAGGGCCTCACTTTCTCCCAAGCGGCCCTGCCCTTATACTACTGCAGCCTAACGCCAGGCAATGTGGAACCCAAGACAACAATTGCCTGTGCACAGACACGCAACATGTTTACCATGTCGGCTGGACCCATAGCCCCACTACCCGACGCCAACCAGATGGGAACACCGTTCAACAAACCCCGCGAAAACAAGGTAATACCTGGCTAGAACCTAGCCACGACCTACCCCGTTGTCAACCCATTTACCCGAAAAGGTAATAGAATTCAAAACCCCACAACAGCTACCGACTGACCTTCATTGATAAACCGGGCAAGAGGCGGGAGAGTGACAACATCTCACGGCGGAGACATTAAAACTGCATAGCAATTAGCAGTAGTGATAGCATGCGGCAGTAGCGATAGCATGTTAGCATAGCTTTAGATGTTTTAGCAGCACGCCCAAGACAGCTTGGAAACCGTTCCCTGCAGAGAACGTTCACCAAACCATCTTGCCCCTGGCGCCAACACACAACAAGGTTGTGTTAACAACACAAACCAGCATTACTAACACTAATACCCATGCCTGAAGACACAGGGCCTACCTGAGTACAAGCTGGCCCGACAGCCAGCCTTGTACAGCTGAACCTCGATGTGCAGTCATCAAACGAGGAACATCACAGGCCCGTCGTGTCGCCGAAAACATGCGTCGAAGATGCCAGGGGCCAGCAACCTCCGGTAAGCTTCCAACATTATTAATCTCCCTTAATCTTTTCATTCCGCTAGCTCGTATGGTGCACGCATCCAACACGCTGGGACGAAAATAGAGGAAGGGTGTTTCATGACCAGGGTCATGGTTATATGGGCGGTGGCCACCATAAGGGGCGGGGCCCCATACAGGTGGGGTGCATGTGTTTTTGTTCGTGGGAGATACATTAGGTATCACAGGAGATATGAGTATCTCGTAAGGCTCAGAGCGGGACGCGATGCTATACGATATATAACTACACTCTTGACCCTTTCACTACCACACTAGAGCATGTTACCCCTTTACTATCACACTACAGACGGTTAACCGTCTGTAGTGTGATAGTAAAGGGTTAACCTTGTGTAGTGTGGCAGTGAAAGGGTTCCACCTGTTAGCCTGTGGTCAAACAGCGGCATCTTCTAAAAGCTACAATACTTACTTAATAAAAGATGCTTATAAAGGGAGTTGTCATTTGATGATTGTGATATGACTGCTCTGACCCCCCTGGCTAATGGGTTAATCAGATCTCCCATCGCTGAAGTCTGTGTGTGTGTGTGTGTGTGTGTGTGTGTGTGTGTGTGTGTGTGTGTGTGTGTGTGTGTGTGTGTGTGTGTGTGTGTGTGTGTGTGTGTGTGTGTGTGTGTGTGTGTGTGTGTGTGTGTGTGTGTGTGTGTGTGTGTGTGTGTGTGTGTGTGTGTGTGTGAATGAATGAATGAATGAAAACTTTATTTAACAGATTGCAGAATGGGTACAATACAGTACGGCTCAATACATACAATTGTTAAGGGGATGCAGACCTGAGAAAGACGTTTGTCTTGTTTCCATCAGGGTCCCCCATTTTCAATTCATATAGACATATATGACATACATGACATACAGATAGTCAGTACTGCTACATCTATACATTTATGACATACCAGATTTGCAAATACAGTACTGTTTGTGATACAGAAGGAGTCAAGAAAAGGGAGTATATACATTTGACGTAGAAACTGTACATTGGAGGAGGTTGGGTGGGGGGGGTTGGGTACATTGGGATATTGACAACCATACTGGGTAATTTACATTGGAGGTGGTTGGGGGGGGGGGGGGGGGGGGGGCACACTGTATAAACAAGTAACACTGTACATTGAGGGGGGGGGGGAGGAGACACTGTACAAACAAACACAATTGTACATTGAACTATTGACAAAACCATACTAGGTAAATGACTGTACATTGGAGGGGGTTGGGTTAGGATATTTACAGGGGCCAGTGTTGAATTGCAGTCTCCCGTAGGTGTCCCTTGAGAGAGGTTTTGAAAGTGGGTAGTGATCCACATTCCTTTACAGCTTTGGGTAGGGCGTTCCACATTGATGTGGCATAATTGCGAAACGTGTTTAGTCCCTTATTTGAGCCGAATCTGGGTTTAACATGATTTGTGGAGCTCCCTCTGGTGTTGTGATCGTGGTATTCACTGACCTTTGGGAAGTATTTTGACATGTACATGGGTACCTTGGTCGTGTAGTGTATCTTGTAGACCAGGCCCATTGCAAGTTGTTGTACTCTGTCGTCTACTCTAAGCCATCCTAGGTTGTCGAAGTGGGCAGGGGTGAGGTGGGTTCTAGGAGTAAGGTCAAGCAGTAGTCTGACCAGTTTGTTTTGAGATGTTTGTAATTTTGTTTTTAGCGCCTTTGAGGTGCTTTGGTACCATGAGGTGCAAGCATAGTCGTAGTACCCCTGAATGAGTGCTCCTGCCAGAGTCTTCAGGGTGTTCTTGTTTACCAGAGAGGAGATCCGGTACAAGAATCGAGTTCGTTGGTTGACTTTTTTTATTACATTGGATGCCATTTTGTCACAGGAGAGATTAGCCTCTAGGATGGAACCCAGGTAGGTAATTTCATCTTTCCTTGTGACAATATTGTCACCCACTGTAACTGAGAAGCCGTCGGTCTTGCTGAGTTTGTTATTTGAACCGAAGAGAATGGACTCTGTTTTGCCCATGTGTAATGATAGTTTGTTATCAGCGAGCCATATGCAGATTCTGCCTAGTTCCGAGCTGAGGGTTTTTTCAACCTGTAACTTGTTCTTGTCAGAGACCAGCAGGGCTGAGTCGTCCGCAAACAGGAACAAGTTGCAGTCACAAGCTGACGACATGTCATTTGCATAAATTAGGAACAGTAGCGGTCCTAGTATGCTTCCTTGTGGAACACCACAGCTCACTGTGAGGGGGGGGGATAGGGTACCGTTTACCTCCACCATCTGTTCCCTCCCCTCAAGGTAGGATTGCATCCAGCTCACTGATAGACTATCAAAACCAATTGCTTTTAGCTTGTCAATCAGAATGGAGTGATTGACCGTGTCAAAGGCCTTTTGTAGGTCCAGCATGACCATGCCGCAGTATTTGCCTGCGTCCACCTCTTGTTTGATGTGGTCATTCAAATAGAGAAGGCATGTGTCAGTGGAGTGGGATGTTCTGAAGCCAGATTGGAATTCGTAGATTAGATTTTTTTCCGCTAGGTACTTTTCGACCTGTTCGTAGACTATTTTTTCCATGACTTTCGAGATGGAGGTGAGAATAGAAACAGGGCGGTAGTTGCCTGGGTCTAATTTGCTGCCCTTTTTGTGCAGAGGGGTCACCCTCGCAATTTTGAAGTCCTTGGGGACGTGTCCCTGTTTTATGGAGAGGTTTATTATGTGTGTGATGATTGGTGTGATGGCGGCTGCTGAGTCTCTGAGGAATTTGGAGGGGATGTTGTCATGGCCAGTGGCCTTGTTAGGTTGGAGGGCGCTCAGTTTATTGAGTACCTCATCTGTTGTTACCATTTCCAGCTTGAAGTCGTCCTTGCGGACCCCTAGGTTTTTGTAGTAAGCTACTATGTGTTCTACCCCATAAAGCCCTGAGTGGGAGGGTAGTTTGTTTACCAGTGTTGTGGCTATGTTTGTGAAGAAAATGTTTAAGTAATTGGCTACATCCAGCTTGTCTGTGATGAGCGTGTTGTCAGTTTTTATGTTTATGTTTGAGAATCTGGTTTTAAGTTTTTTACTGCATCCTAGTTGATTATTGAGTAATTTCCAAAGTTCACGTGGTTTGTTTTTGTTTTCCTCAGTTTTGTCATTGATGAAATTCTTTTTTGCAGTTTTGATCATGGAGTTTACGTCGTTTCTTAGTCTGTTTCTTTCTAGTTTGAGTTCAGTCACGTGGGCTTGGAGTTCACTGCTCGTGCTTTTAGTAAGCTTTGACTGACTTTTACGAAACTCAGAGCATTTTTTGTCTCTGGTTTTCATAGCGGCCAGTATTTCGGAGTGCATCCACGGCTCAGCGCGATTTTTTACCCTGGTGGTTCTTAGGGGGGCCATGTCGTTTAGTATTGCTGAGAATTTGGTTTTGAAACCAAGCCATGTTTCGTCAACCAGTGTACCATTGAGTTCATCTGACCAGTCCAGACTCTCCAGTTCAAGGTTGAAGGCCTCGCTAGAGTAGGTTTTGAGGTCTCTAGATGTGACTGTTTTGTGGCAGCCAGCCTTTTGTTTTAGTTTTTTTCGGGTACAGAATATCATATAATGATCACTTAACCCACATGCTATAACCCCTTTATTTGAGATCTTGGACTTGTCGGAGGTCAGAATGAGGTCAATGGTAGTCTGAGTTGATTCACATACACGTGTGGGTTGGGTGATTAGCTGGCTGAGGCCATGCAGATCACAAAACCTACTGAAGGCCTTGAAGACGGGTGCATCTTTTCGTTGCATATCCGTGTTCCAGTCTCCAATAAGAATTTTGTCTACATCCTCAACTCCAGCTAAACACCCATCCAGTGTATCATAAAAGCCACTATGATCTGGCGGCCTGTAGACTGTGCCAACCAGTAGGGATTTCGCCCTTTCGAATAGGATTTCCACCCATACAGTTTCAATTGATTTATGATTCAGGTCATTTCTGTTGATGAATTTGGTGTCCTTGTGTATGTACATACAGACACCACCTCCATGTTTGTTCCTATCATTCCTGATTATTGAGTAGTTCTCAATCTCTATCTCTGGATCTTTTACAGAATCGTCGAGCTTAGTTTCTGAGAAGCACAGTATGTTTGCCTTACCATTTATGAATATTTGTTTGATTTCATCCAATTTGTTTTTTAAGCTGTTAATGTTAATGTGAAAAATGTTCAGTCCATTGGCGTTGGTTATTTCATTGATGTTGGCAGGTTCGAAGTATTGTCCGTTTGTGATCTGTTCCTCTGTGTTGTTGTGGGTGGGAAGGGGGGAGGGGGGGGTCGGGTCCCGCGCCGTGCTGGAACAACAAAGAAGGGGGGAGGGGGGGGGGTCGGGTCCTGCGCCGTGCTGGAACAACAAAGGACTCGTTCCTGGTTGTTTTCGTTGTTAGCTCTGCTAGCTAGCCGGCTATCGGGCGTCGAGATGTTTACATCCCGCGTCGAGATGGTCGTCATGGTTTCGACCCTCGGTTCACCTCCTCTCGTCACTGCCTCACGTGTGCTCGTCTGCTGTGGCGTCATTGGGGGAGCTTCGCCGCCCGCGCTGTGGATGTAGCCACAGGTTGCGTTGTTGATGCTGTTGGTCGCGATGGGAACCTCCATCGCTTCTTGCTGTAGTCTCTGGTTCCGTGTCATTACGGGACCAGGGTTCTGATGTATGTCACCCGACATGAGCAGATATAATAAAAACATTGATCTCTTATTACACTTGCCTGCCGGGGGTAATTTCTTTCGTTCCGGATTTGCAGTAAGTACTGCGTGGATCGCCGTGGCTCCGAAGGCTGGATGTTTCCTCTCCGTGCCCGTTAACAAGTAGAAGTCGCAATGGGACTGTTGATTTACGTTTTCGCTACCCTCCACTTCTGTCTGGAGTTGCTGCTTGAGTTGTGAATTCAGGTACAAATCCATAATCCACAGGAGGGAAAGTAGAAAATGCGCAAAGTACTTTTTTGTTGTTGCTCTGTTGCGTTGGCTGTTGCGTTGGTTACGGGAGCTACGTAAAATGCGACCGTCCATGTTGAAGCCGGATGTGTGTGTGTGTGTGTGTGTGTGTGTGTGTGTGCGTGTGCATGTTTACATAGCATAAAAGCAGCGGCAGGAGCCTAATCACCACATGGCTCCAGTAATCTGTGACTGATCAAGTAATCAAGTGACCAAACCCTACAGAAGTATGTCCCCATGCTCCATATGTCAACAGACAGCTATCATTAATTTGCCATATTGCAAGCTGGATTTCATCACAGCTGGTACAATGAAAGACATTTTTTAATAAAAATGTATCTGATGTAAAGATGTGGCTTCAACCGTGAATGGTTTTGGACAATATAATTGCAAACATTATCATGAAACTAAGCTGCTGGCTTTGTTATGTAGCCCATGCATGATGGAGCTGTTCAAGAACAGTGGGAGTTATTCTAGAACAGTGGGAGTTATTCTAGAACAGTGGGAGTTATTCTTGAACAGTGGGAGTTATTCTAGAACAGTGGGAGTTATTCTTGAACAGTGGGAGTTATTCTTGAACAGTGGGAGTTATTCTAGAACAGTGGGAGTTATTCTTGAACAGTGGGAGTTATTCTAGAACAGTGTGAGTTATTCTAGAACAGTGGGAGTTATTCTAGAACAGTGGGAGTTATTATAGAACAGTGGGAGTTATTCTAGAACAGTGGGAGAGTTATTCTAGAACAGTGGGAGTTATTCTAGAACAGTGGGAGGATTTACTGCCGAAATGGGCTGCGACAGTGGCTCAGGAGGTAGCGTTGTCGTCTGGTAATCAGAATGTTCCCGGTTAGATTCCGGCTCCTCCCGGCAACATGTTGAAGTGTCCTTGAGCAAGACACCGAACCCCTAATTGGTCCTGATGATCAGGCCGGCACCCTGGATGGTCGCCTCCGCCGTCTGTGTGTGAGTGTGTGAGTGAGTGGGTGAATGTGAGGCATAAGTTGTAAAGCGCTTTGGATAAATCCTAGTGACCAAACCCTATACAGAATGATGTCACCATACTCTATATACAGACAGCTATGATTAATTTGCCATATTGCAGGCTGGATTTCATCACAACTAGTACAATAAAATATATTTTTTATTAAAACTGGATATGATGTGAATATGTGGCTTCAACCGTAAAAATGGTTTTGGACAATATAATTCCAAACATTATCATGAAACCAAGCTTCCGGCTCTGTTATGTAGCCAATGTCCTCCCATTACATTACACTACATGCATGAGGGAGTTGTTCTAGAACAGCGAGAGGATTTACTGCCGAAATGGGGCGACAGTGGCTCAGGAAATAATGTGGTCGTCTGGTAATCGGAATGTTCCCAGGTCGATTCCGGCTCCTCCCGTACTCCTTGAGCAAGACACTTAACCCCTAACTGCTCCCGATGAGCAGGTTGGCAGCTTGCATGGTTGTCTCCGCCGTCGGTGTGTGTGAATGTGTGAGTGAGTGGGTGAATGTGAGGCATACGTTGTAAAGCGCTGTACGAATGCAGTTAATTGACCATTTACAGGGAGTGGGATGCTCTCTGCATGGTGATATTAGGGGCCTTTAATTGATAATAACCTGCATGATATCACGCATCAATGCTGGCTTCATAAAACAAACGCTATGGTCTGTAGACGTTGTATTGCAGGGGATCCAAACCTGGTTTGGCAGGTGAGCTAATATGGAGGTCGGAAACTTGGCAGCTCACTTCTAGCTGTGTGTAATTTGGCCGGACGCCTTTACACCGTGGCTTCTGTGCTGCCGTCCAAAAACTGCTGCCAGTCGTTTTCTACCGTTCCTCCCCTCATAGGTGATGAGTTAAGTGATGTGATGTACTGTACCGTGATACGGTGCTATTTGCTCCCACGGGGGAGCAGCTGTTTGTATTTGGCTATTTTCTCTACATACTATTACTCAAGTGTGGCAAGATTGGCGCCAGAGAATGGCGTGCCTTGCCTAATTGTGCGTGACTTACTTTGGAGTAATACATAGCAGCACCATAGATCTCTACTTCACTCTCTTCTGCACAATGCAGTCTTTGCCTCCTGCCAGGAGGTCTAATTTAGCTTGTCTGTGTGGCCCACCTCCAGCCGGTCCCCCTGGCTTCCTCTCCCCTCATGGGTTGTAGTTGGGGCTGTACCCAATGTCATTTTTTACATTCGAAGCTTCCATTGAAGTTTTCGAATGAAGCTTCGAATGTCTGGCGTCATATTTTATGACATAATCATAAAAATATATAATAATAAAAACATAAATAAAAACAATCCTCAAACTAAATCCTCAATTTGAATAAAGTGATTCATCTGATTAAATTAGCCTTTTTTTTTTATTAAATCTATACTTTCTTTAATGAATATAACTCGTCGGTTACGTCAACATACATAATCCAATAAGGGCACGCTTGGTACGAAAGTGAAGGTGACGTCTTGATGGAGCGCCGAGCGCCAAGCGGATGCAGACAGGCTACATCATTTATGATAAATGTTTTATTAAACATTTTATGACGAGTCATATACTATAATAGTATAATACTATAATATTAGTGTAGCCTGCAACTGTGAAGAAAAAACCCATTGGTTTAAACAGAATAAATAGACACATAAAAAAATATAATAATAAACAAATTATAATAAAATAAAGAAAATTTGAATGTTGATTTCGAATTTGAATGTCAACGTTATGAATGAAGCTTCGAAGCTTCGAACTATTGGGTACAGCCCTAGTTGTAGTCCAGAAGAAGAAGAAGAAGGTGGGAGCAGACATGGGCTGTGGCCCGGGGAGCAATCCAAGTGCTCCTGTCCGTCTTTGTCAGGGACGTAACGGCGTTACCTTATAGGCCGACTACCTGCCGTATACCAGCCACAGTGTGCGTGTGTGTGGCTGGTCAAGTCAAGTCAAGTCAAGAGTTTTATTTGTCACGGCATACGGATATACAATGAAATGCGGGTGGTCTTGCCCACAACGATGTGCAATTGGTACAACATATAACATATAATAGAATCCAATACAAAAAATGTGTGCAATAAAATTGTGCAATAACAGGTAGCAGGTAACAATAAATTTGTGCAATGACGGGTAACAGTTGGCAGTTAACAGTAGTAGTAATAGTAGTGCAATACACTGTTACTGTTGCTAATACTAATTTAAAGTGGCCTTTCCTTTTGGCAATAAGTGAGGGTGCGTGCGGCCTGAGTGTGTGCCCGCTCATGCTAAAGTGTTAAGTGGCTGCTCGTGTGTGAGCGTGCACAGTGTGCGTGTCGTGTGTGTGTTCATGTGTGCTTGTGTGTGGACAGTTCAATGTTCTGAGCACTCAATGTACATTGTTCATGGCTCTGATGGCCTGGGGGAAGAAGCTGAGCCTAAACCGCTCTGTCCTAGTAGCTGAGATTTGCAGGCGTCTGCCTGACCTCAGCAGCTGAAACAGGCTGTTATTGGGGTGGTGAGGGTCTTTCATTATCCTGCAGGCTCTGGATTTGCACCTCTTGTTGTATAGAACCTGCAGGGGGGGTAGTGTAATACCCGTGGTACGCTCGGCTGAGCGCACCACTTTCTGTAGGGCCTTCTTGTCCTGTGCCGTGCTGTTTCCATACCAGGCAGTGATGTTTCCGGTCAGGATGCTCTCTACAGCTCCTGAGTAGAAGGACTGGAGTATCTTCCCCGATACTCTGAACTTCCTTAACTGTCTCAGGTGGTAGAGACGCTGTTTCGCCTTATTTACTACTGTGCTTATGTGTGTTGACCATGTCAGGTCCTCTGAGATGTGGACCCCCAGGTACTTGAAGCTGCTCACCCTGTCCACGGTAGCCCCGTTTATCATCAGTGGTGTGTGTGTCCCCTGCTGTCCTCTCCTATAATCCACGATCAGTTCCTTGGTTTTGCCAATGTTCAGGAGCAGGCTGTTGTCCTGGCACCAGCGTTCCAGTACCTCCACCTCCTCCCGGTAGGCCTTCTCGTTGTTGTCCGAGATCAGCCCCACCACCACCGTGTCATCTGCGAACTTCACTATGGAGTTGGAGCTGAACTTGGCCACACAGTCGTGTGTGTAGAGTGAGTACAGCAGGGGGCTCAGAACACAGCCCTGGGGGGACCCGATGCTCAGGGTGATGGTGTTGGAGGTCTGACCCCCCACCCTGACCGCCTGGGGTCTTTCGCTCAGAAAGTCCAGTACCCAGGCGCTCAGGGCGGAGCTCAGACCTAGCTCGATCAGCTTGTCCACCAGTCTGGTGGGGACTATGGTGTTGAACGCTGAGCTGTAGTCAATGAACAACAGTCTCACATAGCCCCCCTTCTGACGGTCAAGGTGCGAGAGGGTGCTGTGCAGTACCTGGGAGACCGCGTCGTCGGTGGACCTGTTTGTCCTGTATGCAAATTGCATAGGGTCCATATCACTGGGGAGGGAGGCACAAATGTGGTCCTTGACCAGCCTCTCGAAACATTTCATGACCACAGAGGTGAGTGCCACCGGTCTGTAGTCATTTGGACATGCTGGGGAGGGTTTCTTCGGCACAGGGATGATGGTAGACCTCTTGAAGCAGGCAGGGACCACTGACTCCGCCAGTGATTGATTAAATATGACGGTGAACACAGGGGCCAGCTGGTTGGCACAGGTCTTGAGTATACGTCCTGTTATGCCATCTGGGCCAGCAGCCTTCCTGGTGTTCACCTGCATAAATGCTCTTCTCACACTGTGTTCCGACAACGAGAGAGCGTCCCCCCCCCCCTCGCGGTTGCCCCCCCCCCTCCACAACAGCCGGCGCGCCAGTGACGTCACTAGCCGGAGAGCCAGCAGCGCCACTGTCTACACCAAACCGAGCGTAGAAGGTGTTGAGCTTGTCCGCGAGGGAGGCGTCGTCGCTCCCCATTGACGGGGCGCTGACTTTATAGTCAGTTATTGACTTCAACACACACACACACACACACACACACACGCACACACACACACACACACACACACACACACACACACACACACACACACACACACACACACAGACATTCCCAAATCATTATGTTTGGATGACGATGATTGACTACATAAAGGCCTTGTATAAAACACCAAATGGCACATCGTGGGCTTGTGGACGAGCTCTGAATATCATCGCTGGCTAAGGACTGACCCCGGTTCAACCATGATCCTAAAAGTATCATCTACACATCATCTTGGTCCACTGACTTCCAATGGGACAAAGATCCAGCCTCAGCACTTGAGGTGTTATCGGGCCGCTGGAGCGGGGTCTGTTTCAATAGCAGGGAGGCTCCTCTGAGACAAAGGGCTTTGTTACTAACGTACTGCTGCCTGCTATACAGACGTACATAGATGGTTTATGATGGAGAGGTCAGCGGGGGCCGGTGGGGGGGTGGGGTGGCTGGCCAAACACATACACACAACACAGATGTGTATGTACATGCAATCTATCTATCTATCTATCTATCTATCTATCTATCTATCTATCTATCTATCTATCTATCTATCTATCTATCTATCTATCTATCTATCTATCTATCTATCTATCTATCTATCTATCTATCTATCTATCTATCTATCTATCTATCTATCTACGGTATCTATATCTAGTTGTTTGATCCCAGGACTGCAGCATACAATTCACACACACACACACACACACACACACACACACACACACACACACACACACACACACACACACACACACACACAGACATTCCCAAATCATTATGTTTGGATGACGATGATTGACTACATAAAGGCCTTGTATAAAACACCAATATCAATGGACATGACACTGTTGATATTCTTTGCACAATACTGCACAATACATATTTCTATTCTAATTTAGTGTATACTACAATCCTGCACAATTGTACAGCCCTGTCCTATATTCTATCCTATTGTATCTTTATTCTAATTTCGTTTTTTATATTCCATTTTATTTGATTTCATTCTACTTTAATTGCCTGTTAATGTTGATGCACCAAATGACCAAGACAAAGTCCTTGTGTGTGCAAGCTTACTTGATAATAAAGAGGAAGTAACTAAAGTTATTTGTCACGGTGTTAGTGTAAAGCTATCTGCGTGTTGTCTATATGTTATAACAGGGTGGATAAGTGCTACAACACTTTCATTCAAAACTAGATTTAAAAACATGGATAATCAATTGAGGGTGATTTAATTTCCCATGATACAGAGCATATAACACGTGAAAAAAATCATATTGTTAAAATAATCAATGGTTGTAAAAGTGCAGTGCATTTTTTTTTTTTTTTTATGTATTTTAATTTGTTCCATGAATCTGGGCCACACCAATGTAAAGCACTCTTTCCCAGATGGGAATCAGTCTGTGGAACTGGAGCCATGTCATTAACATTGTTGTAATATAAGGTGTTAGTTTTCCAATAAGGACTTTGTACCACAAATACCACATCTCTCATGAACCAACCGCTTCATACAAATCAATGATGGCTACCACGTACCATATAATTATATTACTACTACTACTACGTATTGCTTATGTGTCTTGTAAGCCCATATGGGCTATGGGCATACACCTGTATGTCAGACACGAAAATAAAAACATCAAATCAAATCAAATCAAACTACCATATTATCATATGGCATACGGCCTTGAGTAAGACACTTACTAAGTTAGCCCCTAACGGCTCTTATTAAGCAGGTTGGCACCTCCACCGTCGGTGTGTAAATGTAAGATGAGATAAGATGATCCTTTATTGATCCCCTTGGGAAATTCG
>NC_140181.1:91571595-91609775 GCF_963971535.1 Notolepis coatsorum | reverse complement strand
ACACACCACACACACACACACACACACACCACACACACACACACACACACACAACACACACACACACACACACACACACACACACACACACACACACACACACACACACACACACACACACACACACACACACACACACACACACACACACACACCACACACACACACACACACACACACACACAACACACAACACACACACACACACACACACACACACGCATGCATGCATGCACTCACACACACAGACACACACACACACACACACACACACATCTCTGTATAGACTTTTGTCCTTTATCTTTCTTTTTTAATCACTGTATTTACCCTTTCACCCCTCTTTTATACACACACACACACACACACACACACACACACACACAGTAGGAGTGCCAAGTTCACAAACAAAGCCCTATACTTGAACCTTTTTCAGGGTGTATTCATTGATTCAGACTGACATAAGTGGAGAGAGATTAAAAACAGGTGGCTTGCACGCCGTAGTTTTTCCATGTACTACAAAAGTATTCAAATATACACAGACAACAAAATAACACACTGAGAAAAAGTAATCCACATTTCATAAAATACAGAGTTCTGTGAATGCCTTGCACGGAATGTTAAGTTGGTTAGGAATGTAGTTATTTTTCTTCCAACATGGCTGCCTGCAACCATTAGTAATTATTTTCAAAAGAAAATACTTAATTTCTCTACAACACTGGAGAAGTGTGGGGTATTGCTGTTGTTAAAGGAACAGGCTAACATTATGGGAAATGTGCTTACCATCTTTTCCAGAGGAGATGGATACCAATGTCCTCTCTGTGCGTCCAGTAGAAGGTTGGAAACTAGCCTAGCTTAGCACAAAATAATGGAAGTGGATATGGACTACTAGCCTAGCTTAAAACTCTGGGAAAGGTGTTTTGGGACAACAGCTAGGCTAGCTGGTCCATACGAGGTCCAGTAATAAGACACCAGTTTTATTATTGGGTTAATATTTCTCATATATCAAAACATGGCAACCATTGTTTCTTTCAACATGGAGGACAAAACATCACTGAAAGGCCTCTATTCATATAGTATCATAAACATAGCAAGTAGCCAGTAAAAGCAGTAAGAGCAAGTAAACGGTGCCCAGTCAATAGCCTGAGAATCAGAAGCATATAGACCCTTTTTTTGTCAACCTCATCTTATAGACAAAACTCACTTTCCGTCCCCAAACTGGGGGAGAGACTCTGGGAACATTCTGGAGACTACAGGCGAACGTAGGTGATTGCATGGACAAGGTGGTCGGATGTTGTGTGGTTTCATCCAAACTGTCCCTGGAGACTTCTGTGGAACCAAATTGTGCTATAAAACAAAAAACAAACTTTAGCAAGGCCACATTCAACAAGATCAAGCACACATTACATTTACATAAGATATTCACATTTACATGTTACACTCACTGTACAGTAGCCTCTACATGTGCCACAATACAATGAAGTCATCTACAGGTAACAGGTGGTCAGCCTGAGGAACACCCTGGGCAGGTGAACAGTGGTCAGTGAATCACCTGAGGATAAATAGCTAAAAATAAAAGTAGCCTACTGTATAATGAATTTAGTACACTACATTTACATTTATACTTGAATATTTTTCAGGGTGTATTCATTGAT
Source organism: Notolepis coatsorum (assembly GCF_963971535.1). Taxonomy (NCBI): domain Eukaryota; kingdom Metazoa; phylum Chordata; class Actinopteri; order Aulopiformes; family Paralepididae; genus Notolepis; species Notolepis coatsorum. The sequence goes on along the minus strand of NC_140181.1, from coordinate 91,608,123 downwards.
TCAGACAAAAAAATGATAAATAGCTCAAAATAAAAGTAGCCTACTGTATAATGAATTTAGTACATTACATTTACATTTAGTAATTTTTTTTTTTTTTTTTTTAACTTTCTTTTATTTTGTGTCATATTGAACATCACATTGCATTAATCATACAGTATAATATACTTGATTCACATAGTCAATGACATTTGTTACTCAGGCTCTTCCCTCTTATTCAATTTGTTTAAGGTATTCAGCGTAATCAAAATAAGCTGTATAATCCGAGTACGCCTCTTAAACAACCCAGTGGGGAGGGATTTTTACAATATTTTTTTTTATGATTTTTTGTAGGATAAGAAACGAAAAAATAAATAGAAAAATAAATTTAGCAAAAGGAAAAAAATATATACTTTAACAGAAAAAAAATAACAACAAAAAAAGAAAAGAAAAAAAAGAGAGAGGGCGTCAGGCTCATGCTAATGTATCTCCAGGTACAAGGTTACAAGTGACCATCTCTGCATAAACATATCTTTTTTCAGTTGCAATTGTGCAGTCATTTCTTCCATTGTATACATCTGTCTCAGTCTCTTGGTCCATTGTTTGATTGTCGGTGGTTGATTTTGTAGCCATGCCATAGTTATCATTTTCCTTGCTATTAACAGTATCACTCTCAAGATATATAACGTATCTCCATAGTATGTGCCTTTCGGTATACATCCCAAGATATAGTACGATGGATTCAGAGGTAAGTCAAGATCTAGAATGGTTTTAATCTCATTTTTGATATTCATCCAAAATGTCTGCACCCTTGGACAGTCCCAGAAAATATGTGTATGATCTCCGATCATTCCACATCCTCTCCAACATAGTGGTGAGGACCCACCAGCAAATCCGGAGAGAACTTGAGGAGTCCTAAAGTACCTGACCTTGACCTTCCAGTCAAACTCCTTCCACATTGGGCTATTTGTGATTTTATGATTGCTTGAATGGCTGTCCTCCCATTCTTCATTTTCTATGATCACATTAGCTTCCAACTCCCATTTTTCTTTAATATAGGTGGTGTCTCCTGGATCGTCTAGTTGTAACATGTTGTAAATATTGGATATCTGCTTTCTTTCCATCAAGTTTTTTTCTATTGTGTTTATAAAGTACCGCTCCACATTTGTTGGTGGTCTCTTAATTGCTTCCCACTCACTGTGAGTCATTACATAGTGTCTTATTTGAAAGTATCTAAACATGTCTTTCGAAGGTAGATCAAAACATTGCTGTAGCTGTGCAAACGATTTAAAACAGTCTCCTTCCATTAATTGATTGATAGTAACCAGGCCCAAATCCGCCCATTTTTTAAAACCCCCATCCTCCATAGCTGGCCGGAATTCTGTATTGTCTGCTATTGGCATGGCCCTAGATATTGATCGTGGACCTCCCCCCTTTTTCCTTACACTTTCCCATACCTTTAATGTATTTGTAATCCATTTGTTACCAATCTTAATTTTTTTCCAGTATGCTTTCCCCAGGAATATTATGGATCTGAGAGGGGTCTACATTTAGTAATTTAGCTGACACCTTTTCAACCAAAGCAACTTACTGTACAACAGTAACAACTGAAGTTATGTACAACAGTTCCGCAGGAAGGGTGCAACTCTTTCAGATGAGTAACAATGTTCGTCAAACAAAGCTAAACTTGAGTGCTACAATCTTGAGTGCATAGTACTAAAGACATATTAGCATAGTAAGTAGTAATATAGGCAAGGTTGATTAGTAGCAAAGTGCATGATAGTAAAATACAGTATGAAGGTACTTTTCATTAATTATGTTGTACTGTATGTGTTTTAGTACAAAGACAAATTATATTCTATTATATTATAATTATATTATATTATATTGGGTTGCCTTTTAAGTTTACTTTCAGGGTGTTTGTCTGCAAAAGTATAGGATGTAAGCAGGAGTTCTCAACGTCAATGAGAAAACAAGGACACGCTTTGTCACAGATGCAAAGCAAGAGGGAAGATTATCTTAAAGGACAGGTTCACTTTTTAAACATTGTCTGACGTGACGTTGACTAGTACAGGCTATAGTTTCACTGATTGCTTTAGTATTGAGACATGTTGCACTGTGCCGTATCCTCTCATCAAGCTCATTAAGACTTAACTTGGTGATGTGTTCTTGTCTTCTTTCTCATGCTGTAATCAATTCCTGGCTCTGTGTTGACATTAAAGTATGGGAACTAGATGATTTCTCTGTTGCTCTGTACCAGCCAAAGCTCTCCCCGCCATACACAAGCACAGTCACTTGCATGGAGATAAACTTCAATCTCCAAACAGTCCCTGTGGGCACACTCACAGCCCTGTTACCTTGGTAACACATAAACAAACAGAGTAATCATCTATTTGTTTTATTCAAATGTGATTACGACACCAGGAATTCATTTACTGGAGGAGAGACAAGACACCAACACGTCACCACAGTCAAATTGACTTAGCCGACGACCGCTTTTGCTAGGAGGCTATTTTTACTTCTTGATGTGCCGCATTCAGACCCAAGTGAGAGCTAACTTGCCTAGTGTTCCATGGGTCTGACGTGTCAGACTAGTTCTCCCCAAGTTCGCGCGGGCACTCCAGTTTCCTTCTACTCCGTAAACAAAGACACGGATGCTGGGTCCTTGACCAAGGCACTGGCTTCAGAACTGGAGTTGATCCCTGGGTACCTGGCTATGGACGCAGTTTCGCACTGCTGTGAAATAGTTTGATTGATTGATTGAAAACTTTATTAACAGATTGCAGAATGGGTACAATACAGTACGGCTCAATACAGTATTGTTACAATTGTTAAGGGGATGCAGACCAGAGAAAGACTTTCGTCTTGTTTACATCAGGGTCCCCCATTTTCAATTCATCATAACATATATGACATACACAACAAACAGATAGACAGTACTGCTACATCTATACATTTATGACATACCAGATTGTGATACAAAAATAGTCTAAAAAAGAGAGTATATACATTTGACGTAGAAACTGTACATTGGAGGAGGTTGGGTAGGTGGGGTGGGGGGTGGGTTGGGTAGGCAGGGTGGGGTGGGGGAGACTGTACAAGCAAAACTGTACATTGGAATATCGACGAAACCTTACTTGGTCCCAAGAAGAGGGTCTCGTGTCAGGATCCTAGGCCCGGTCCTGGCTGGACTGGGCAGGATGGTAACATTGGGCAGTACTCTCCACCTAACTTTGGGCAATGCCCTCTATCTGACATTGGCCCTCGGCCTGACATTGGCGCCCTACCACCCTCTAGTGGTGACAAACAATCGGTGCGTTCCAGTACACTGGACATCCTGACTACTGTGATAACAATAATTAATAGTATGATTAATGTGGTGTCATGGTGTGTACTGTTGTTGTCTTTCCCTTCCCTGGTGTGATGTCATGCACTGTTTTGGGTTGTTAGGAGTTGCTTTTGTGTTTAGTTGTGTTTAGTTGTTCTTTGCTTATTGTCTAGGTGTTGTTTGTGATTCTGTGTTGGCCAGGTGTTCTTAATTGTTAATTAGTCGGGGTATTTAGGTGTCTGTCTGTCTCCCCTTCGTTGTGGCGACATTCCTCCAGTTACCCCCTGTTCCTCCACGTCGTGTCGCACCGTTCTCCCTCTAGTAAGTCTTAGTGTTTGTTGTTTTGTATTGTGAAGTTTGTTATTTAGTTTCTGTATTTTCCCTGTATTGCACTGGATTCTACAGTAAACACCCTTCTCCAAGCTTCACTCCTCGCCTCTGCCTCCTCCATTCTTTCCCTTTCTTTATTATTGCATTCTACCTAACCCCATCGTGACAGAATGTCGCCACCAACATTAACGAATGCAGCAGGAAAGGCAAGCGATACCATCACCGTTGTCCTGGCCCTGATGGCCGGTGACATGAAGAATTACTCACTGGCCAAATGGGGGTTCCTACTCCGGAAGATCGACCAGGTCGCCACTGAGAACCCGACACTGCAGACGGCGATGTGGGAGATGGCTGAACATGTTGCTGTCCTCATGGAGAAGCATAAGCCGAAGGCTAGTGTAGCTAGCCTGCCGACTGTTCTCAGGCTTACGGTCAGCCTAGATCCTCCCACAGCCGCTGAGGTTGCTCGGATGTCCATCGCCGGTCGGACGTCCACAGCTAACCTAGCTCCGCCGGTTAGCTTAGTGTCAAGAGCTAACCAGCCACTCCCAGCTAACCTAGCTCCGCCCGTTAGCTTCATGCCAATAGCTAACCAGCCACTCCCAGCTAACCTAGCTCCGCCCGTTAGCTTCGTGCCAATTGCTGACCGGCTGTCCCCCGTTAGCATAGCTCCTCCTGTTAGCTCCGCCACTATAGATGGCCAGACGTCCCCAGTTGGTACAGCTCTACCCGTTAGCTCCGCTCATACAGCTAACCAGACGTCCACAGCTAACATAGCTCCACCGGTTAGCTTAGTGTCAAGAGCTAACCAGCCACTCCCAGCTAACCTAGCTCCGCCCGTTAGCTCCGTTTCAAGCTAGCACAGTCTCCACTGCCAGACTAGGCTCCAGGTTCAGGGTGAGCCTAGTATCTGAGACAGACCAGATGTCTCCAGCTAGCACAGTCTCCACTGTCAGACTAGGCTCCAGGTTCAGGGTGAGCCTAGTACCGGAGACAGACCAGATGTCCCAAGCTAGCCAGGCATCCCCAGCTAACATAGCTCCGCCCGTTAGCCCCGTCCCAATAGCTAACCGGCCGTCCCCAGTTAGCACAGCCCCGCCTGTTAGCCCCGCTACAGTAGCTAACCAGACGCCCACTGCCAACCTAGGCTCCAGGTTCAGGGTGAGCCTGGTAGCGGAGACAGACCAGATGTCTCCAGCTAGCACAGTCTCCACTGCCAGACTAGGCTCCAGGTTCAGGGTGAGCCTAGTACCTGAGACGGACCAGATGTCCCAAGCTAGCCAGGCATTTTCAGCTAGCACAGTTACCACAGTGAGTCCAGGGCCCACAGTTAGCCTAGCCCCCGAGGCTAGTATGGCTAGTAAGGCCTCCACAGCTGGTCCAGCTTCCACGCCCAGTCCAGCCTCAGCTCTGGGTCCTGGCTCCTCATCCCCGGATCCTACACCACGCCTCGCCGCCGAGACCGATCCGGTCTCCACGCCCTGCCCGGCCTCTCCACCTGGTCCGGCTGCCGTGCCGGCTCCCGGCTCTTCGACGGATCCTGGCTCCCCGTCTGGTCCAGCTCTGCGCCGTGATCGGCGTCCTGGTCCTCGCCGTGGTCTCCGCCGGGGTCTTCGCCGTGGTCTTCGCCGGGGCCTGCGTGGGATCCTGCTCCGGGGGTCGTCGCCGCCGCACCTCCATTCCGGCTCTCCTGAACCGGTCCCTAGTCCGGCGGCTGGAGGGCCTCTCGTCCGGGATCCGGCTCCAGGGTCCAGCTCCCCTTCCCGGGCTTCTACACCTGTACCCACCCCCCCTCGTCGGGCCTCGCTTCCCAGGTCCAGCCCTCCTCGTGGGGCCTCGGTTCTCAGGTTCTGCCCCCCTCCCCGGGTCTCGGTGCCCATCCCCACCCCCCCTCGTCGGACCTCTGTTCCCAGGTCCAGTCCTCCTCCCCGGGCCTCTGTTCCCATCCCCACCCCCCCTCTCCGGGCATCTGCGCCCGTTTTCTACCCCCCTGGCTGCTATGCCCCTCCTGGGTTTTTCGTTCAGCCTCCTGGTCCCTCGTCTTCGGGTCCTCTCCCTGGGTCCTCTCCGGGGTTCCGGCTTCCTCCCTCACCTGCTTATGGACGTTGTTTTCGGGTGTCTGGAAGCCACCCGTTGAGGGGGGGGTACTGTCAGGATCCTAGGCCCGGTCCTGGCTGGACTGGGCAGGATGGTAACATTGGGCAGTACTCTCCACCTAACTTTGGGCAATGCCCTCTATCTGACATTGGCCCTCGGCCTGACATTGGCGCCCTACCACCCTCTAGTGGTGACAAACAATCGGTGCGCTCCAGTACACTGGACATCCTGACTACTGTGATAACAATAATTAATAGTATGATTAATGTGGTGTCATGGTGTGTACTGTTGTTGTCTTTCCCTTCCCTGGTGTGATGTCATGCACTGTTTTGGGTTGTTAGGAGTTGCTTTTGTGTTTAGTTGTGTTTAGTTGTTCTTTGCTTATTGTCTAGGTGTTGTTTGTGATTCTGTGTTGGCCAGGTGTTCTTAATTGTTAATTAGTCGGGGTATTTAGGTGTCTGTCTGTCTCCCCTTCGTTGTGGCGACATTCCTCCAGTTACCCCCTGTTCCTCCACGTCGTGTCGCACCGTTCTCCCTCTAGTAAGTCTTAGTGTTTGTTGTTTTGTATTGTGAAGTTTGTTATTTAGTTTCTGTATTTTCCCTGTATTGCACTGGATTCTACAGTAAACACCCTTCTCCAAGCTTCACTCCTCGCCTCTGCCTCCTCCATTCTTTCCCTTTCTTTATTATTGCATTCTACCTAACCCCATCGTGACAGTCTCGTGTATTATTGGGTTAGGACATTTACTGTACATTGGAGGGGGTTGGGTTTGAACATTTACAGGGGCCAGTTTCGAATTGCAGCCTCTCTTTCTCCGATTTGTCTCTGTTTTCTCCCCGTCCCAAGTTTTGTCGTTGTGCCAATTCCCCCCCTCCCCTACCTGGTTGTTGCGCGCATGTTCTCCTACTGGTCGGTACAAGGGAATCCTGAAGTCATCCGCATGCTTCCTCCGACACGCGCGGTGACAGCCAGTGACTATTTTTTCACCTGGCAGCGAGGACTCTCATTGGTGAAGTGTAACGCGTGGGAGGTCACGCTGCCTTCATCAAGTCTTGCCTCCGCAGAGCAAACGCCCAGACCTGACCTGTAGGCGTCGCTGTCCACAACGCCAGATTCCCACCCACGACTTGCCCTCCCCCTAACCCAGCCAAAGGGGTTAGTATAGCGATCAGCCCAAGCCCCAAGCAATGCTGACTCCGGGAGTCGAGAGGTAGTGATTCACATTCCTTTACAGCTGTGGGTAGGGCGTTCCACATTGATGTGGTATAATTGCGAAACGTGTTTAGTCCCTTGTTTGAGCCGAATCTGGGTTTAACATGATTTGTGGAGCTCCCTCTGGTGTTGTGGTCGTGGTATTCACTGACCTTTGGGAAGTATTTTGACATGTACATGGGTACCTCGTGTCGTGTAGTGTATCTTGTAGACCAGGCCCATTGCAAGTTGCTGTACTCTGGCGTCTACTCTAAGCCATCCTAGGTAGTCAAAGTGGGCAAGGGTGAGGTGGGTTCTAGGAGTAAGTTCAAGTAGTAGTCTGACCAGATTCTTCAGGGTATTCTTGTTTACCAGAGAGGAGATCCGGTACAAGAATCTAGTTAGTTGGTTGCAGTGTTAATTTAGGCAGCTCTTTTAATTTGAGTTTTAGTCTTAGTCATGTGTCAAATGCTCCTTTTTCGTTTTCATCAAATTTAGTCACCTTCATTTATTTTTAGTTTAGTCAGTTTTCAACAGTCAACTACAGGTCTGAGCATTTGAGTCTTAGTCAGTGTTAGTCTCGATTTTGTCTTTTTTGTTTTTGTCTAGATTTAGTCGCAGAAAACTGATGATTTTTGTCTAGTTTTCTAGGCATTTTATATTTTTATATTGTAAATAATGCAATTCTATTTATTAAGTATAGTCTAGCCAAAACCCTATCAGCTGATTCACAATAAGTTCAGTAGAAGGCTAGAAGCCCAATAGTAACCAAACATTCCTTGAAATGGTCAATAGATTCAGAAATAGTCAGACTGGAATGGAACATATTCTGATTTAAATAAAAAAATATTACCAACAAAGCAACATTAGGATAGTGTAAATACACAGTACACACTGATTGCAATTCTCACTGGGACCTACTGTACACATTTCACACACGTCACACAGACATTCCCCTTTGTCCGTCGAGTACAACCGCATTCGGCTAACAACATTAGCTTAGCGAACCTGCCACTCCACTTCTATGTGTATAAAGTGTGCTAACAAAATATCACAGCCCCTAAGACTGGGAGCGTTCTAACTCTACTGAGCATGTACCCAACATTATATGAAAAATAAAAAGTCATTACGATGTTTTAGTGCGCTTCAAGTGCTAAAGGGATTCATAACAACTTATAGCAGGGTCAATCTCAGTGTTAGTACTCGTCTGTTTCTTTTCTTTTCATACCAACATTACCTTTTTAAGTGAACATGGTCTTGCTTTTCTTTATCATAAATGGATCAATAGAGACCATATTAGATCCCCAATTATCATATCATGGGGTATCATTGGAAAGCCACACTCATTGGCTACAACCCTGTCGATTTTCGAGATCGCCAAATGATTGACGGAGCTAGAGCCCCCGGAGGTCGGGGATGGTAATGTGTTCTTTGGCGCACGCCTCACATATCGGCATGTAACTTGAGAACTGCTGAACGGATTTTGTCACCTGAAAGGGCAATTGACAGGCAACAAATAGGGCTTTAATTCTATCTATATATTGTATTAAAAGAAATGCACACCCAAGCCGCTAGAGGTCGGCAAAGTGGCGTGTCGCAAATCGTCCTCATGAGGGCCCACAATTTACCAAAAATACGAATTTATCGAAAAAATGCTCATTATATCTCTTTTATCGTAAAACCGCAAGGAAATGACTAAATCCAGATTCAACCCTGCCATTGGAAAGAGGAGCCTTTTCCCTATCCATAGATGTATGATTTGGCCATAATAACGTCAAGGTCAAGTTCAAGGTCAAATATGAATTCATAATTAAAATCAATTATCATTTATTACTGTATCTACAAATCCTTCTGTTTAATCATCTTCCCTTTATTCATTTGCTTCGATTTTTTTTGCACTTTATCTCAAGAAGGTGCTGAATGGGCTCAGCGAGCGAGCTCGGCTTGCTCACAATTGTAACATGGTGTTATTCACCGGCACAGATGCAAAAATAAATCATAATTTATATTCTCCCTTTTTTCATTACAATTTACTCAAGCCTAGTAACAGACACAATATTTCTGACACTGGAAATACATACCCCCAGGTCCCTAGATGTTCCTAGATACTAAGAACATGCAAATTGGCCTTGTAGAAGTGGAGCAATCTTCCATCTACTTAGGCATGTACCTTTAGGCGAGATTTCTGAAAATAGGGCTACAGGTTAATCTAAATTACATTTGTGATTGACAATCTTTGTTGCGATACTTTTATGAGCATAACCATTTATGTCATCAGCATTTGGTTGAAAACAAAATAGGCCACCATTAACACTTCCTGCGCCAAAAACGTTGTACAACGGGTTTCAAGTTCATGCTAATTCTGCCAGATCACGGCATACGACGTTATTTTGATCATATTTCATATTTTTGCCATGGTATTCATATTTCCCTCACGGAGGCTGGTCTGATGCTGTGGGACTCGGCACAACTCTGCAACGCTTCAATACTGCCACCTGGTGGAAGATCGGCGAGTTGCCAAACCGGAAATGCCAGTTGGATATCGGTGCGTCTCCTAAATACGTCCGGCCACTCGCTTATCGTTGCGGGACTCAAGACACATGTCCATGTGTAGCGATCGATGCCATAACTCAATAATCGACATGATTTGGGCTGTTATTATTATTATACAAACCGGAAATGGATCGCCTCGATCCCCATCAAATAACTCGGATCTTTTTGCTCCAGTGTCATCGCCCAACAGTAAGAGGAGGCTGCTGTGACTTTCAGCGTTTCTGTTTATTATTATCCATGCAAACTGCTCTGATCTATATATCACCCATACTACATGAAGCATTTAACGACGATCACGGAATCATAAACGACCCCCCCCCCCGTTCACCCGCGCATGATCAGTTATAACGTTTAGGACCATGTACAGTTGAAATTTGTAATATAGCGTGGATCGGTATCAAACGGCATTTGATAATCTATACATGCATTTATGCCTATATCTCACGTTCTAGGAATTACTGCAGAAAACAATAAAAACATATTTATATTCTAGACGGTATTTTTGTATGAATGTGTGAATGAAAAAGTAAAACGTTCCTACATCCTGAACGATAGATAATCGATGTTGAATGGGCCATAGTAATGTCAATTTAGCAATACAATTAAAAAAGTTATAGCCCTGCAAAGAAGGTGAACATCTCCATAGACTTACAGTGATGGCAGAAAATGGTATAAGATGATCAAACTCGGTGGCAGTTAATGTGTTAATGTGACCAACATTTTTTTTATAAAATTAATTTGCCATGAAGGCTAAGAATTGTGTATTATTTCAGTTAACAAACTTTGCCATCTTATTTATATTGAAACATATTTTTTTTATAAATTGTATAGTACATTTTGCTCTGGTAATCCACTGGAAATCCACCCCTCTGGTGGGATCAAGATAATCCAGTTTTTTGGGATCAAATTGATCCCAATCCTGTGTTGTCAGTTTGAAATACCCGTTTTGAAGATTTGATCCAGATTAAAGTTTGGATTTGATTTCCTGATCTGATCGGATATCAAAGTGATCCTGATCCTGTTTTTTGGTTTTGAACTACCCACAATCCAAATCTGATTTGATCAGATAGGGATTAAAAGTTTTGAACTCCTGGGCCCTGATGCTAGGTCTTAATCTTGTTGATACTGTCGATTTGTATTGACTGCTTTGACTGCATGTTTGTCCTTGCTGTCCACAATGACTATAATGCAATGTCTTTGTCAGGATTATATTATTGTATGTAGTGCCATTTGTTTTGTATTTAAATTATTGTTTAATGTGGTGCAGAACAGGAACCTGCTGAAAAACTGTTTGTAACTGAGTCAGGACAGTTTAAATGTACATTGTGAGTTAAAAAATTTAAATAAATGCAGACTTCATCTTTTGCCCCAGAAAAACTGCCTGACTTAATTTAAGGGGATATGCAATAAATCAAGACACGGTTATCCCAAGTACAGTATGTACAGTATCTACAGTTGGGACGTTACAGTAATGGCTAGTTTTCACATAATGGCTGCAAATGATCACATGCACACACATTAATTTCTCAACACATGCATGCACACCACACTAAGACCTCCATAAAACATTCACAAATCATTTTAGATAAAAATATTTTTTGAACGGCATTGCAGGATATTATAAGCAGTATTAAATACACAAGCTGTGGCCGCCGGAAATAGATGACACAATGCGGCCATCTTGAAAAAAATGAGTAATCATGCATATGTAAATACCCATAAAGGCCCCAGAAAACTGGCTGACTTAATTTCAGGGGATATGCAATAAATCAAGACAAGGTTATCCCAAGTACAGTATGTACAGTATCTACAGTTGGGAAGTTTTTTTGTCCCAGGGGTGCACGCAGGTTAAGGTACATGTACATTACAGTGACATGCATGGTTCTGTATGAGCCTCCTGAGATTGTGCTTCATACAGTACTAAAAAACATAAAAGAATAAAGACCAAACACTATACAAAATATACAATATACAAAACTAAAGTACAAAATGCAAACTAAATGCTAAAATAAGGTAGAGAGGTAGTGCAATTTTTTTTACTAATAAATAGATACAATATGGTGTAGTGTTAAAAAGTGTTCAAAGTGTCTAAAGGGAATGTTAAAGGTGAATGTAGTGAGTATGTGCATCTGGATGTGTGCGCAATGAATGCAGAATGGATGGGTTAGTGTTGCATAGAGTCCACATTGAGCATCCTGTTGGCCTGGGGATAGAAGCTCTTTTTGAGTCTCTCTGGTAGTGCCTGCCTGACCGCAGCAGTGCCGGAGTCTCAGGGCCAGTACAGAGAGGATTCAAGTTCATCTGGAGGGAGGATGGAAAGAGCAGGGGTGGCTTTGAGGGGAAGAGAAAGGAGGAGAAGAAAAAAGAGGAGAGGAGGAGAAGAGGATGGCTGATAATTGGAGAGGGGTGTAGAGAAGTTTCGATAGCTACCTGACAGGGACGGACAGTTTGGATAAAGAGCTCAGCTAGATGGAGGCACCACAGTAGAGAGTGAACATAAGATAAGATATTCCTTTATTGATCCCCTTGGGGAAATGCAGGTATCATAGCAGCATGAGGGGGGGGGGGGGAGGGAGGTACAGGTAGTAGAAGACATACAGGTACAGGTCACAGAATTATAGTACAGTGGAGAAGTAAAAATAAAAATAGAATAAAAAGTGTAAACAATATACAATATAATTAACTCTGGACATGCGCATATGGGCAACAAGGTGCAGATGAGGTTATGTATGCCCTCTCAGTTATTTTTCCCTAAAATAAATATAGTTACAATACTGTATATCATCTAATAATCTAATCTAAATTGAATCTAATATATAATAAAAAATAAAAAAAACAAAATGCTAAAATGCTAAATATATGCAATATATAATCTAATAATCCAATAGTCTAAATCTAATCTAATATATAATCTAAAAATGCTAAATGCTAAAATGCTAAATGCTAAATATATGCTCTGATGAAGTATACAGTATTCACATAAGGTGCGGTATGCATAAGGTAAGTATATTAGGTGGGAGTCAGCTACTACTGTATGGTTCCAAGTAGTTGGATGTCTGGCAGCATTCCCTGCCCACTGTTGTGGAGCCTGATGGCCGCTGGTATGAAGGACTGGACGAGGCGGTTAGTTGAGTGTCGGGGGGGGGGGTATGATTCTGTGACTGAACTTGCTTCTCATCTTGACTAGCTAAAGATGAGAAGCCTGTTCAGTCACAGACTCACAGATGATGGAAGTGTGTTTACGTGCAGCTCAGATGCTGCAGTACTTCCCTCCCTAGCAGTGGGAGTAACTGCTGCCCGATACTCACTCAAACTATCACATGCTGTGGAAAAGAAAGGTCATTATTTTTGTAATGATAGAAGGGGGAAAAACAAGTCTGAAAGATTCTGTTTTTGATGTGTAAGCTAAGCGGAATCCTCAAAGTTCCCAATGTTTGTGTATTCATAATTTTGTTTGTGTATTCATTGTGTTCATTCATTCATTCATCCATCCATTAATTCATTCATTAATCCATATATCCTTCTATCCATCTATCCATCTATCTATCCAAACCACCCATCTGTCCACACATCCATCTACCTTTCCATTCATCCATCCATCCACACACACACACACACACACATCCATTCATGAATTAATTCATCCATGCATCCACCCATCCATCCATCTACCCTTCCATTCATACATCTACCCTTCCATTCATACATCTATCTATCAAACCCATGCATGCATCCACCCATCCATTTACCCATCCATCCACTCATCCATCCACCCATCCATCTATCCATCTTTCCAACCCACCCATGCATCCACCCACTCATCCATCTACCCTTCCATTCATCCATCTATCCTTCCATTCATCCATATATCCTTCCATTCATCCATCTACCCTTCCATTCATCCATATATCCTTACATCCATCTACCCTTCTATTCATCCATATATCCTGACATTCATCTACCCTTCCATTCATCCATCCACTATTCCATTCATCTATCTACCCTTCCATTCATCCATCTACCCTTCCATCCACCCATCTACCATTCCATTCACCCATCCACCTATCCATCAATCCAACCCACCCACCTAACATTGGAATGGTTACAAAGCTCCAAAATCAACCCTTTCCCTGTTCAGTCTATACTTATAGACTTATCCAGAGGGATTCATTTAATAACGTGTGCTGCCAGGGGAATGGGTGACGCCCCCTTCACCCTCTGATGAATCACCTCCTGGTAGTCCCACTGGTTCATAGTGATGTCTTTTTTCCCATTCTCCATCTGATGTCCTGCTGCTGCTGGGGAGCCCTGGATCTGGGCCCCGTCTCCTGGATGACCCTGCCCTGGGACAGTAGCCCAGACCTCTGGGAGCTCCACTGGAACACAAGGAACACTTTGTCCTGGTAAACGATTTGGGGCCTATAATCGTTCTCTCTCTCTCTCTCTCTCTCTCCCTTTTTCTCAATCTCTATTTCTAAAATTTTGAGTGTTCTCCTTCTCTCTGTCTCTGTTCCTCTCTCTCCTTCTCGCTCTTTCTCTCTCTCTCTCCCACTCTGTCTCCACTTTCTCTTTCTCTCTCTCCATCTCTCTCCCTCTGTCTCCACTTTCTCTCTCTCTCTCTCCCTCTCTCTCCCTCTATCTATCTCTCTCTCTCCTCTCTCTCTCTCTAACTGTCTCCCCTCTCTCTCTCTCTCTCTCTCTCTCTCTCTATCTCTCTCTCTCTCTCTCTCTCTCTCTCTCTCTCTCTCCCACTCTGTCTCCACTTTCTCTTTCTCTCTCTCCATCTCTCTCCCTCTGTCTCCACTCTCTCTCTCTCTCTCTCTCTCTCTCTCTCTCTCTCTCTCTCTCTCTCTCTCTCTCTCTCTCTCTCTCTCTCTCCACTTTCTCTCTCTCTCCCTCTCTCTCTCTATCTCGCGCGCGGGAGCGGGGTGGTTTGAGTGTGGTGCTGCCGAGAGGTTTTGTGGAACGCGTGAGTCTTTCTAAACTTTTCCTATCTTTATGTTGTTTGTCAAATTGTGAATTAGACTGGGTTTTAATTCGACTGGTTGTGTGTTAATGGTGGGCTGATAGCGTTGTCAGTGTTCGCTTTGGCAGCTGACTGCTGTCGCGGCGGCATGGATTTCGCGAAATTAACTAGGAAACATGGGTTCAAAGTCACGCCGGCTTTTCCGTGTTCGGTGGAAGACTGTAGTCTAGCTGTAGCGGGGAAAGTGGGAGCTGCGGCCGTTAAGTCAGCAGCCCGTATGAATGGGGGGATTGTAATATTCTTGAATGATTTGATTAAAGTTAATCAACTGATAACGGACGGTTTGATCTTACATGGTACTTTTGTATCTGTGTTGCCGCTCACAACTCCGGCAAAAAAGGTGTCATTGGCAAACGTTCCTCCGTTGGTGAGCGATGATCTGATATTGAGGGAACTCGCAAGGTTTGGAAAAGTGGTGGCTCCTTTGAAAAAAGTGTCTTCAGGTTTCAAGGCACCGGAACTGAAGCATGTAGTTTCTCACCGAAGGCAGACGTTCATTGTAATGAACAGACGTGATGATGAGTTAGATCTTAATTTTAAAGTAGTAATAGACGGGTTTGAGTACATTATCTTTGCGACAACACAAAATATGAGATGTTTTGCGTGTGGAAGGGAGGGGCATCAGAGACAAGCGTGCCCTGGGGAGGGGCCGAGCAGGGGGGAAAATGATGGGGAAATTTGCGAGGACGAAAGGAAGAACAGCTTGGGGTGGGAATCGAGGGTTTGGGGGGGGGGGGGGGCAGGGGATGAGGGGTAGTGGGGAGGTTTCTGAGAAGGTTTTTGTACCAGATGGAAGTGATAAGGGAATGGAAGCGGTGGTTTCGGCGGGGATTGTAGCACAGGGAAAGAATGGTGGAGATGTTAAGGTGGGGGGGGGGGGGGGGGGGTGGTGGTAGGAGCTTGTGTAAACCAAGACGTGTTGGATAGCCAGGTGAAGATTGGAATTGTTGACATAAGGGGACAGATGGACCTGTTGAAGAACAAAGGCCAGATGCTGGGGATGAAAATGAGGGGGGGGGGGGGTCGTGGCAGGAGGGATTGCAGAGGTGGCAAGGGGACCTGTTGTAATATATGGGGCAGATGGACCTGTTGATATACTAAGGACAGTTGCTGGGGATGAAAATGAGGGGGGAGGGGGGGTTGTGGCAGGAAGGATTACAGAGGTGGAGGGTGGATCTGTTGAGACACAAGGGACAGGAAAAGGGGTTGAAAATGGGGGGGGGGGGATTACGTGGAACTGTTGTAATGCAAAGAGAAGATGGTGGGGGTGAAAATGTGGGGCGGGGGGTCATGGCGGGAAGGATTACAGATGTGGGGAGTGTACCTGGGGTAGCTGTAGATGTTGAGGGGGTCAGGGTGGAGGAAGTAGAGGATATTGACATGGGGGAGGGGGACGGCGGGGTGGGGGTTGCTAGGCAGAAGAGGAAGGTTGAGGTAGTTGGGGTGTCGAGCTCTCAAGCTAAGAAGACAGGTGTGACGGAAGAACTTAGCAGTATGCAGAGTACACAGGGGCGTTTATGGGCAGAGATGGTTGTGGATAGTGATGATGAATATGAGGAAGATGGTTATTCCTATTCAATAGATGCAATGAAACTGTTTTTAAAGTTGACAAAGAACAGGAAGAGTGTAGAGGTGAAAGATTTTTTTCCAGATAAAGTTTTGTTTGTTGCAGCAGCAAAGGAACATATGAGGTTTAAAGGAGATGGTCGTTTTGTTGACAAAGATATATACAGGATGAGAAAGATTGTGCAGAAGGTGATGCAGGGCCCCAGTGTGGAGGAGGCTGGAGTGGAATCGGTGTAGTTTTTGTTTTGTTTTATTTGTTTTTTTTTGTTTTACTTTTTTTTATTTCTGAAATTAGAGTTTTTTTATTGAAGGGACTGGTGTGGTGTCACTTGGGGCTGGACTTTTCAAGGTGTCCCGATACCGGGGAAAGGAGGCTGAGACTTTTTTTGTTCATCTCATATACTCTTATACTTTTGTGGAATTTTATGAGGACTGGGACTATGGAGGATTCAGAGACAGGAGCGGGGCGTATCGTTTTCATGCCCGATGGGGAGGCCACGCATTACTCCTTCGGCAGAATTTTCAGCAGAGTCGTCATGGGCGATGTTGTCTCTGCCGTCTTTGTATGTTACCGGCACCGGTACCTTGTTCAAGGGTTGGAAGGTATGACTGTGGGGCTCATCGCGGTCTACGCCGAAATAAACGGTTTCCTGATTCAGCCTTGGAGGGTGATGGTGAAGAGGACTTTGCTGGTTAATTTCTACCCGATGTTCGGAATGGGTTTCATTAGGGCTTTGAGCTCTCGAATCAGAATGCTCGATGAGAAGTCACTGAGGGCTGCCAATCTCCGCATGGGGGAGTGGGAGGTGAGGTTGGAGCGGCATCTGAACCAGGGAGGAAAAGGCGGCCTCGGACGGGGAGGCGAGGGTGACATACTGTCTGATGGGAATGTCGGGTCCAGAGTGCAGCTCGATCCCTATGCTCTGTTTTCGGCCCCCGACATCATCGATGCCATGTGATATAAGACTGGTGGACGGTAGGAGCAAATGTGATGGGGCTGAAGGAGGATGGTCAGCTGTAAGGGCGGCCCTGTTTATCCACGGGATAAGTTTTGACTGGAGTCTGTCGGCGCACAAGGCCTGATGTGTTGTACCACGCGGGGAAGGGTGAAGCTAGAGACGCTCTTCTCAGGACAACGGTTTCTACAGTGCCTCTCCGGTGTCTCTCTCTCTGATACGCCCAGAACTTTGGATCGTTTAGTTTTCTTTTTTCCCTGTGGGGGAAAATTTCAAGTGACAATTTGGTTCAGGTTCAGCATCATTGTCCCTAATTGATTTTTGTTTTGTTTGTTCTATTTTGTGTGTTTTGTTTTGTTTTGTTTTGTGTTTGTTGTTTTTTTGTTTGTTTTGTTTTTTGGTTTTGAGTTGTAGAGTATTTTATTTTTGAACGTTTGTTGCATCTTGTGTAATTTTAGTAAAGAATAAAGTTTTTATAAAAATCAAAAAATATCTCTCCTCTCTCTCTCTCTCTCTCTCCTCTCTCTCTCTCTCTCTCTCTCTCTATAACTGTCTCCCTCTCTCTCTCTCTCTCTCTCTCTCTCTCTCCCTCTCTCTCTCTCTCTCTCTCTCTTCTGTCTGTCTCTCTCTCTGTCTCTCTCTCTCCTCTCTCTCCTCTCTCTCTCTCTCTCTCTCTCTCTCTCTCTCTCTCTCTCTCTCTCTCTCTCTCTCTCTCTCTCTCTCTCTTCTCTCTCTCTCTCTCTCTCTCTCTCTCTCTCTCTCTCTCTCTCTCTCTCTCTGTCTCCCTCTCTCTTTCGGTTTCAGTCTTTCCGTTGCCCCTCTCCAAGAATGGAGAGAATGAGAGAAACAACAGAATGGTAGAATGAAATGAGAGAGAGGGAGAGAAAGGTCTCAATTGTCACGGTTCAAATGTCAGAATGTCAAGTGTTTCCCAGCCAAGCAATTATGCATGGTAGTACAACAGACACACATACACACACACAGACACACAACCACACACACACACACACACACACACACACACACACACACACACACACACACACACACACACACACACACACACACACACACACACACACACACACACACACACAAACACAACACACACCACACACACACACACACACACACACACACACACACCACACACACACTCTTAGCTGTCCATCGTGTTCGATGATGACGCTTGCTCCAGGGATGGGGAGAGGGGGGGGGGGGGGGGGGGGGTTAGCGACGCTGCCGCTGGTGCCACTTCTCGTGGGCGTTGACGTCGATCCTTGAGCCGACACCCGTCCACAGATGGCGCAAGGGAAGCCAGATACCTGGGGGATGCCAGCCGCCCGTGGTGTCGTTGCGTGCGCTCTCAGATCTCGGTCTTGGTTCGTTTGGTGTATTTGGGAAACTGCAGTGGCACAAGTGACTTGCCAGGCTGATCTGTCGAGTGCCAGAGTTTCAAGCTGCGTGATGTTTGCACACTTTAGGAGGTCCCTGGTGTAGTCCTTAAAGCGTCTCTTTTGGCCTCCAGCAGCCCGCTTTGCTCCTCTCAGGTGGCCATAGAGGACTTGGCGGGGCAGGCGGTGGTCAGGCATACGTATGGTGTGCCCTATCCAACGAAGATGTTTTTTGGCCACAGCTGCGGCCATACAGATTGAGTTGGTGTTGTTGAGGATGTCTGTGTGGGGACTCGATCTTCCCAGGTCAGGCCGAGGATCCTTTGGAGGCAACGGATGTGGAAAGCGTCAGGTTGGTGATGTGCCGGCGGTATGGGGTCAGGATTCTGCTCCATAGAGCAGAGTGGAGAGACATACTGCGTTGTAAACGGCAACTTGGTGCTGATCTTCAGGTTTCGGTTTTCAAAAACCCTGCTGCGTAGCGTCAAAGGATGATGCCGCTTTATTGATACGTGTGTGTATCTCCGCGTCAAGGGAGCAGCATGAGGACAGAGTGGAGCCGAGGTAGGTGAAATGATCCACTGTTTTGAGTGGAACACGTTTATGTGAAAACTGGGAGGTGTAGAGGTTCGGGAAATGAGTTGGGACATGACTTCGGTTTTGTATGTGTTTTTTTTTTTTATTCTTTCTTCCCCTCCTTTTTCCCGATTTTTCTCCCATCCCACCCTTCCTGGTTGTTGCGTACTTTCCCCTACTGTTGGTCCGGGAGACCGGAGACTGTCACATGCTTTCCTCCGACGCATGTGCAGCCTGGGGCAGGCCAACCTGGCCGCGCAGGTTCTCACCGGGGAGAGTGTAGCGTGTGGGAGGCCACACTATCTCTCCTCAGATCCAACCCTCGCTGAGCAGGCGCCCCGACCGAACTGTAGGGGTCGCTGTCCACAACGCCCAGGACCCACCCTTCAGCTTCCCACCCCCTGATACAGCCAATTGTATCAGCGTGAGAGGACAGCCAAGCTGATAGCAACGCCGGGAGCTGGATTCGAACAGGCGAATCCTAGTGTCTCCCGGTGTTGGTGACGAACGTAATCTCCGTGCGCCACCTGCCCCCTGGTTTTTTGTATGTTGACCTGGAGACCGAAGGATTGGTACAGGCTGGATATGGTGTCGAGAGCATGCTGCATAGACTCTGGACTGTGAGCTAAGATGGCACAGTCATCAGCGTACTGTAGCTCACATACTTGGCAGGATTTTGTCTTTGTGTGTGCCTGGAGCCGGCGGATGTTGAAGAGGCTACCATCAAGGCGGTATTCCACATGGACACCGTCTTCATGTCCCATGGCTCGGCGGAAGAGGCAGGTGACGGCAGAGAGGAGGAGATTAAAGAGCACTGGAGCCAAGACACAGCCCTGCTTCACCCCCCCCCACACACACACACACACACACACACACACACACACACACACACACGCTCACTTAAATGTGCAATAACTGCCGAGACAGAAACTTTTTCTAAGTCACAATTTCCGTTGTCAACACCAATGCTGCCACCTGTCACACACACACACACACACACACACACACACACACACACACACACACACACACACACACACACACACACACACACACACACACACACACACACACACACACGCTCACTTAAATGTGCAATAACTGCCGAGACAGAAACTTTTTCTAAGTCACAATTTCCGTTGTCAACACCAATGCTGCCACCTGTCACACACACACACACACACACACACACGCACGCACGCACGCACGCACGCACGCACGCACGCACGCACGCACGCACGCACGCACACACTCACACACACACACACACACACACACACACACACACACACACACACACACACACACACACACACACACACACACACAGTCGGAGGTCAGGTGGTTTTCCCATACACACAGCTGTGTTCTCTTCAGGGCAGTTAAAGGGTTTGTTTGAGGTCCAGTAAGAGGCCTTTGATGAGTCTAACACACTGGTGAACTCTGGAACATTCTAGAACTCTGTGGAACTCTGTGGAACATTCTAGCTGCCCTCAAAGAGACCGGATGAGGGGTGTCACACTGTTATGTGGCCCTACTGACACACCTGCTCTTTGTGTGTGTGTGTGTATGTGTGTGTGGGGGGGCGGGGGTGGGGGGGGGGGGGTTGTGGGTTGGGCGGGTGACTCTGTTTGGTGTGTGTTGATTTGTGTCCAAGTCGTGTGTGTGTGTGTGTGTGTGTGTGTGTGTGTGTGTGTGTGTGTGTGTGTGTGTGCGTGCGTGCGTGCGTGCGTGCGTGCGTGCGTGCGTGCGTGCGTGCGTGCGTGCGTGCGTGCGTGTGTGTGTGTGTGTGTGTGTGTGTGTGTGTGTTTGAATGAGGGGCTATGTGTTTGAATGAGTGTCAACATCATCATCCTCCAGACAGCAGTAGTATAACAGGAGAGGTCTGCTTACTCTAATTCATACCTGAGCACCTGATTTACTTACAACTACTGCGGTCATTTGAACTGCGTCATAATCAGGTCAGAGTTTGGGGAACTATTGTTATTTTACACACATACATCTTGTGTTATTTATCTTAAAACTAGTTTGCAGTTATTGTTAGGCTAGTGCCATGACCATTTTATTTTATTATGTCAGTTTATTACATTTAATTTGATTTAATTGAAACAAAGAAACATAGAACCACAGGGAAACAGGGAAACAATATGAATACACAATAACAGAGCTCTCACATACACTCTCACATACAGAGGAAATCCAATATGCATTATACGTGTGTTCTGCAAAACTATCCCTGTAGATACTGTATGACACAATATTCTCTATTCATAACAATAATGACCCTCATTTGCTGTATCAGTCACATCTGCGTTTGCACAATATTGAAAGTTGATATAATACCATGACAAAATCTATAAAACACCAAACATGCATTCTAACGGTTTCCAATGATGCAATATAATGAGTGATGAGTCATAATGAGTTGGATCATTTCCACTTAAAATGTATTATAATGAGTCGCTGGAAACAGTTAGAATGCATATGTTGCATTTTATGTACCTCATTTTTAGCATTTGTTTGCATTTTGTACTTTGTATATTTTGCAGTGTTTGGTCTTTATTCCTTTTCGCACACAGAACCAATCATTTAACTGTAATGTACGTCTACCTTATATGTGACAAATAAAACTCAACTTGAACTTCAAACTTGATGTTTATGTTTATGTTTATGTTTATTAAAGGATGTTATGGTTTGTAACCGACCTCAAACGCAACGGCACAGACAGGTAGTTCAGAGTTAGCCAAATACTAGGGCGTATTTATTTACAGAGTCAAAAAAGGGTAAAGTACAATTATCAAACAAACAGGGAGACTGCCTTCGGCAGAGTCATCTGTGGCTCTGCAGAATCCTCCTGGTGATAGCGGTGGGGAAATGGCATGTGACGTTGTAGCGGCTCTGCAGATACTCCCAGCTTTTACTCAAGGTGGAAAATGGAGAGGGAGAGAGGTATCAGAAACAGTCCAACAAAACACAGAGGCAGTGTGGTTCCCTCCTCCCTTAGCTGTGTCCAGAACCAATTGACAGTGACAGTCTTCAGTGTTCCCCACAACACACAATTAGCTGAGTCAGTGCAAACAAAACAAAATCTTCAGTGTCTCTTCTAAAACACACAATCAGAATAATCCAGAGGGGTAACGAAATCTTCAGTGTCTCTTCTAAAACACACAATCAGAATAATCCAGAGGGGTAACGAAATCTTCAGTGTCTCTTCTAAAACACACAATCAGAATAATCCAGAGGGGTAACGAAATCTTCAGTGTCTCTTCTAAAACACACAATCAGAATAATCCAGAGGGGTTTGGTTCCACTCACCCAAGCGCAACGCGTAAAGCGGGAAAACGAGGCGCAGCTCCAAACGGGGAACAAGGTTCTCAACAGCGGTTCTCCACAGAAAGGTCCTGGAGAGAAAGTAGACCAGGAACAGCAACGGGGAAAAAGCAGGCAAATGCAGTTGTATTCCAGAACAACCCGACAACGATAGAAGGAAGGTCCAGGTATATAAAGCCCTCTGGGGCGCTAATCACAAACTATGACAGCTGCGTGATGAAAGTGGCAATCGCTCAAAAAGCGTGTGGCGGGGAATGCACCAATCAGCACCCTACCTCAGGAGAGCGTGTGGCGGGGAACGAACCAAACCTCACAGTACCCCCCCCTCCACGGGAGCCACCTTGCGACCAGCCCGACCCGGCTCGCCCGGATGGGCACGATGGAAGTCGGTGATTAGGCCGGGATCCACGATGAGCTGGCGGGAGACCCAGCTCCGTTCCTCCGGGCCGTACCCTTCCCAGTCCACCAGGTACTGGAACCCCCGACCCCGCCGTCGAACGCCCATCAACCGGCGGACCTGCCACTGGGGGTGACCGTCCACCATCACGGGAGGAGGTGGTTCCGGAGCAGGAGGCATCAGGGGACTGAGAGAGACAGGCTTAACCCGGGACACATGGAAAACGGGGTGAATGTGCATGGACGCAGGAAGCTTAAGACTCACCGCCGCCGGACTGAGTACCTTCAGAACCTCAAAAGGACCGACGAACCGGGGGTTAAGCTTCTTGGCCGAGGACCGAAGCGGAAGGTCCTTTGCGGAAAGCCACACCCTCTGCCCAGGGTGGTACGTCGGCGCAGGGACCCGGCGCTGGTCAGCCCCATGACTGGCGCGCTCCGATGACCGGAGCAGCGCAGTCCTGGTGATCTCCCAGACCCGACGGCACCGGTCGAGGTAACTGCCACCTCCGACTCCTGTGCAGGGAAAAGAGGGGGTTGGTAGCCCAGGGATACCTCAAAAGGTGAGAGGCCGGTGGCGGAACTGACCATGGAGTTGATGGAGTATTCGACCCAGGGAAGGAAACGGCTCCAAGAGCGGGTTTCTCGGCAGCCACACACCGAAGAGCAGACTCCACACTCTGGTTCATCCTCTCCGTTTGTCCGTTAGTCTGGGGATGATAACCAGAGGAAAGACTGACCGTTGCCCCCAATCCCTTGCAAAAAGCCCGCCATACCTGGGAAGTGAACTGGGGCCCCCGGTCCGAGACGACGTCCTGGGGAAACCCATGGAGGCGAAACACGTGGCGTGTCAGGAGGTCCGCCGTCTCGGCCGCCGAGGGAAGCTTGGGAAGGGCCACGAGGTGAACCCCCTTGCTGAACCGATCCACCACGGTCAGTAGGCACGTGTTCCCCTGGGAAGAAGGAAGACCCGTGACAAAGTCCAATGCCACATGGGACCAAGGGCGGCTCGGAATGGGAAGCGGCTGCAATAGCCCGGAGGGTGCCTGGTGGGAGGCCTTGCTGCGGGCGCAGACTGCGCAGGCCAGTACGAACTCCTTGACGTCGTTCCTCATGGTGGGCCACCAGAATCGACGAGCCAGGAAGGAGAACGTGCGATGAACGCCTGGGTGGCAGGCGAACCGGCTGGTATGGCCCCACTGGAGGACCCGGGACCGGACTGAGTCGGGGACGAAGAGACGATGAACCGGTACATTGCCTGGAGCGCGATGGAAGCGTAGGGCACGCCTTACCACCCCCTCGATGCCCAAGGTGACTACTCCTACCACCCTGGCCTCTGGGAGGATGGGAGTCGGGTCCTCATTGGTTGGAGCCCCCTTGGAGTGTAACCGGGACAGGGAGTCGGCCTTCGTGTTGCGGGAACCAGGTCGAAACGTCAGCGAGAAGTCGAACCGACTGAGGAAGCTGGCCCATCTTGCCTGCCGGCCATTGAGGCGCTTGGAAGCACGGATGTACGTCAGGTTCTTGTGGTCCGTCCAAATGGTAAATGGCTCCTCGGCCCCCTCTAGCCAATGACGCCACTCCTCCAAGGCAGCCACAACCGCCAGCAGCTCCCGATTGCCGATGTCGTAGTTCTTCTCGGCAGGGAGGAAACGACGCAAGTAGAAGGCGCACGGATGTACCTTCTGTTCCGTTGCCGACCGCTGGGATAAGATAGCTCCTAGTCCAGTATCCGAGGCGTCCACCTCTACGATGAACTGTCTCTTGGGGTCTGGATGGAGCAAGACCGGGGCGGAAGTGAACCTCTTCTTGAGGGAGCGGAACGCAGCACACGCCGCTGAGGACCAGTCAAACGGCAGGGCGGGAGAGGTCAGCCTGGTAAGTGGTTCCGCCACCTGACTGTAGTTCCGGATGAATCTTCGGTAGAAGTTGGCGAACCCGAGGAAGCTCTGTAACTCCTTCCGAGAGGTGGGTTCCGGCCACTCCTCCACGGCCCGGATCTTGCGAGGGTCAGCTCGGGTCAAGCCTCTCTCCACGATGAAGCCCAGGTAATCGACGGAGTCGGAGTGGAATCGGCACTTCTCTGCCTTGACGAAGAGCCGATTGTGGAGGAGGCGCTCCAGCACACGGCGGACATGCTGGATGTGTTCCTCGAGGGTCTTGGAGAAAATGAGGATGTCGTCTAGGTATACTACCACAAACTCCTCCAGCATGTCACGAAGGACGTCGTTCATGAGCGCCTGGAATACCGCCGGAGCGTTGGTGAGGCCGAACGGCATTACCAGGTACTCGTAGTGGCCCCTGGGAGTCTTGAAGGCGGTCTTCCACTCATCGCCCTCTCGGATACGGACCAGATGGTAGGCACTCCGGAGGTCCAGCTTGGTAAAGATGGTAGCCTGGGTGAGAGGCTCGAAGGTGGAGTTCATGAGAGGAAGAGGGTACTTGTTCTTAATGGTGATCTCGTTGAGCTGGCGATAGTCGATGCAGGGTCGAAGGTCTCCGTCCTTCTTCCCAACAAAGAAGAAACCGGCCGCCACAGGGGAGGAGGAAGGCCGAATGAGTCCTGCTTCCAAGGACTCAGAGATATATTGATCCATCGCTGCCTTCTCAGGGACGGTCAGACTGTAGAGGCGGCTGCCGGGAAGGGGAGCCCCTGAGCGGAGGTCGATGGCACAGTCGTAAGGCCGGTGAGGCGGAAGGGCCTGAGCCCTGGACTTACTGAAAACCTCCTCGAGGTTGTGGTACTCGGGGGGTATGGTCGAGAGGTCCGGAGGCGGCTCACAAACGGATCTCCGGGGGGCGAGGGACAGGACGCCGCCTGAAGACACAGGGCATGACAGGAGGAGCTCCACCCCCTGATGGTACCGGAGGACCAGGCGATGTGGGGCTTGTGCAGCGTGAGCCAGGGCCGGCACAGGACTACTGGGACAAGAGGGGATCTGGTGATAAAAAACTGGAGTCTCTCAACGTGGTTACCAGCAATGGTGAGCAGGACAGGACAGGTGCGTTGAGTGATGTCAGCCAGGCGGTGTTGGTCCAATGCGAACACCTCCAATGGCCTCACGAGGTCCTCTAGTGGAATGTTGGCCCGGGTAGCAAACTCGAAGTCTAGGAAACTCTCGTCAGCACCCGAGTCAATGAGTGCCTCCACCGTGGCCCGTTGGTCCGCCCAGGCCAGGGTGACGCTCATCAGACGGCTAGGTGGTGCACGGCTCTGGGAACGAGAAAAACGGCTCACCAGGATCTCCCGGGGTCCCGGCGAGCCTGGTCTTTTGGCCGGGTGGGGCAGTTGGAGATATGGTGTCCATCCCGACCGCAGTAGAGGCAAAGGCCGGACCTGAACCTTGCCTCCCGTTCAGCTAGGCTAAGATGTGAACGTCCCAGCTGCATGGGTTCCTCCCCGGGCACCGAACGGGAGGGGAAGGAACCACCAGTTGCGTTGGGAGCAGGGCGGACCGCAGTACCGTCACGAGTACGGGGGGTCTGGGGAACCTCTGGAGGTCCCGGTCGGGTTCTCTCACGTCTTCTCTCCTGGAGGCGTCCGTCGATGCGAATGGCGAGGCTGAATAGGTCCTCGAGGGACTCAGGTTCCTCACGGGTCGCGAGCTGGTCCCTGACAGCGTCGTTGAGCCCCCTCATGAAGGTGAGACGAAGCGATTGATCGTTCCAACCGCTCTCCGTTGCCGCCAGTCTGAACTCCAGCACGTAGTCAGTGACCCCGCCACTGCCCTGCCGGAAGGTGCCCAACCGAGCTCCAGGGTCCTGGCCACGGGCTGGGTGGTGGAAAACCCTGCGGAGCTCAGCCACAAAGTATGGGTAGGAAAAACAGAAATCAGCCCCCATTGCCCAGGAGGCAGTAACCCACTGTGCTGCCCGGCCTTAGAGCAGGTTAGTCATGTAAGCCACTCGGGCTCCCCTTGAAGTGAATCGGCTGGGTTGATGACGAAAAACCAACTCACATTGCATGATGAATGTGGCACAATCCTCGAAGTTACCATTGAACAACCGTGGTTCGGAGAGACGGGGCTCCCGAGGTGCGGGATCGGGAGGCGCGGGGCCTGCCACGGCTGCGGGTGATGCTCCGGCCGAGGCTCCTGTAGTAGGTGGGGTTACAAGCAAGGTGTTAACGGCTTCACTCAGCGCTTGTAATTGGTGGAGAATATTAGTCTGCTGATTACCCTGGGCTGTCTGCAGGCTAGCCAGAGAGCCAAGGGACTCCTGAATAGGCAGGACCTGGTCTCGGAGCTCCTGTACAGCAGCCGCAGCCGCACCTAGCTGTAGGCTGTGGTCGTTGGTTAATTCAATCTGGACCGCCAACGCTGTTCTGACCCTGTCTGTGTCGGCTGAGGTCGTCATGGTCGGGTCGTAATGTTATGGTTTGTAACCGACCTCAAACGCAACGGCACAGACAGGTAGTTCAGAGTTAGCCAAATACTAGGGCGTATTTATTTACAGAGTCAAAAAAAGGGTAAAGTACAATTATCAAACAAACAGGGAGACTGCCTTCGGCAGAGTCATCTGCGGCTCTGCAGAATCCTCCTGATGATAGCGGTGGGGAAATGGCATGTGACGTTGTAGCAGCTCTGCAGATACTCCCAGCTTTTACTCAAGGTGGAAAACGGAGAGAGAGAGAGGTATCAGAAAGAGTCCAACGAAACACAGAGGCAGTGTGGTTCCCTCCTCCCTTAGCTGTGTCCAGAACCAATTGACAGTGACAGTCTTCAGTGTTCCCCACAACACACAATTAGCTGAGTCAGTGCAAACAAAACAAAATCTTCAGTGTCTCTTCTAAAACACACAATCAGAATAATCCAGAGGGGTAACGAAATCTTCAGTGTCTCTTCTAAAACACACAATCAGAATAATCCAGAGGGGTAACAAAATCTTCAGTGTCTCTTCTAAAACACACAATCAGAATAATCCAGAGGGGTAACGAAATCTTCAGTGTCTCTTCTAAAACACACAATCAGAATAATCCAGAGGGGTTTGGTTCCACTCACCCAAGCGCAACGCGTAAAGCGGGAAAACGAGGCGCAGCTCCAAACGGGGAACAAGATTCTCAACAGCGGTTCTCCACAGAAAGGTCCTGGAGAGAAAGTAGACCAGGAACAGCAACAGGGAAAAAGCAGGCAAATGCAGTTGTATTCCAGAACGACCCGACAACGATAGAAGGAAGGTCCAGGTATATAAAGCCCTCTGGGGCGCTAATCACAAACTATGACAGCTGCGTGGCAGTGAAAGTGGCAATCGCTCAAAAAGCGTGTGGCGGGGAATGCACCAATCAGCACCCTACCTCAGGAGAGCGTGTGGTGGGGAACGAACCAAACCTCACAAAGGATCCCCATTAGAGACACATGAAAGAGCCTCTAGTCTTCCTGGGGTCCTGCACAAAACAAATACTATACAGATGTACAACAAAAAATACAAATACAAATAAAAACAAAAGACAAATAAAAAATGTATACAAATATACAAATTCACATTATAAAATCTAACATTCCAGTCAAACAAAAAAAAGATAAAATACACAGATAACAGTTACATACTTGACAAAACACAAATTAAAAATTAATACAAATATACAAATTCACATTATAATTCACATTATAAAATTTAAGATGTATAGATGTTAGTGTATTTGACAAGATCTCCATACAAATGTTTCAGTATTTTGTTTCATTTACACGAGGAAGACAGGCACATTATCAAATCTGTTGAGGGAAATAAATAAAAAGAGATTAGAAATTGGCAATGTTGTGGGGATCGGGGATAGTGGGGGGAGCGGGGGGGTGGGGGGTGTGGAGAGGAGGGTATCTGCTCCTCTCCTCTTTTCTCCTCCACGCTACATACATATTTAATGAGGTCAGGGTATCTGCTCTCTCTGTGGTAAGTTCTGGGCCTCCCCTGTGTGTGTGTGTGCGTGTGTGTGTGTGTGTGTGTGTGTGTGTGTGTGTGTGTGTGTGTGTGTGTGTGTGTGTGTGTGTGTGTGTGTGTGTGTGTGTGTGTGTGTGTGTGTGTGTGTGTGTGTGTGTGTGTGTGTGTGTGTGTGTGTGTGTGTGTGTGTGTGTGTGTGTGTGTGTGTGTGTGTGTGTGTGTGTGTGCGTGTGTGTGTGTGTGTGTGTGCGCGTGTGTGTGCGTGTGTGTCTGTGTGTGTGTGTGTGTGCGTGTGTGTGTGCCTGTGTGTGTGTGTGTGTGCGTGTGCGTGTGCGTTTGCGTGTACGTCTCCATGTGTGCATGCATATGTATGCACCAGTGGTGTGTGTGTGTGTGTGTGTGTGTGTGTGTGTGTGTGTGTGTGTGTGTGTGTGTGTGTGTGTGTGTGTGTGTGTGTGTGTGTGTGTGTGTGTGTGTGTGTGTGTGTGTGTGTGTATGTATGTGTGTATATATATATATATTATGTGTGTGTGTATGTGTACAAGAGTTTGCCTACACCAGGGTCTTTGAAGTGTAAAGTAACAGGGTTTTTTAAGTTTCACATGTGAAATATTTATATGTGCGGTGTAGAAGGAATCACAGTGTTAGCCTTTAGAAGGACGGCTGCTTGGGGAGGACGAGAGGAGAGGACGAGTGGAGATGATGAGATGGTGGACATGGCATATATATATATATAAACTAAGGTCAAATGTAGCACTTTGTCAAACGTAGAGCAGTGCTTTTTAATGATGTATATTTATTCTCACCGCATATATATCAATCCACACCTGTCTTTACTTACCTGCACATAGTCCTTTACTATAATTAATAATAAACTTTATTTATATAGCACCTTTCATACAGGAACTGCAGCCGGAATTCACAGCGAATTGCATAAAATAAACACAAAATGAGCATATAAAACAGCAAAGGCAATGCATAAAGTGCAGACATATAAAGAATAGACATAAATGAGCACAAAATAGATCGAATAAAACCTGTGCGATAATAAGGCTCTCATTTACAGTACAATAATCACAGTGTTGATGTAATGAGTCTAAACTGCACAGTGCATAAGAGGTAGTAAGAAAAAGGCTTAACATTTGCATAGAACTGACACATGAATTTTACAGGAAGTGCATAAAAATAGGCAGAATAAAAATGTTGCAACTACTCATGATATGTCACTGATATCTAAAATACACTGATAATTTGTGTGATTCAAATTATCCCAAATATTAACAATAATCAGTGTCGGTGTAACGAGTCTAGCGGCACAGTGCATGCTGCTTCGGTGTCTATGTAGACCTGCTTGTATGTTTTTTTTTGGGGGGGATTTTATATTTTATCTTGCTATAATATCAGTGTAATTTTGCTTCCTGGTGAATGCCACATGCAAGCCCCTAGATGGGTTTTAGGCAATTCTCCTACACATCCCTTGTGGATTATATTGTATTATATATGTAATTGTTTTTATATGTGTAAATAAACAAACAAACAAACAAACAAACAAGCAAACAAAAGGACAAGGTGTAGAGGTAGTATGAAATAGGCTTAGAATTAGCATTGAACTGACTCATGAAATTGACAGATTTTTTTTTTTTATAAAAGTACATTTGAAGAGTTGGCCTCCCTGATATCTAATTTTAATACCTGAGCAAAGAGATTTTCTAAATAATTTGAAGCTGTCGTTTGAAGATATTTAGAGAGTTGGCTTCCCTGATGTTTTTGGGCAGTTTGTTCCATGGTTTTGGGGCGTAGTTGACAAAGGCTGCATCACCGATCTTCTTTTGAAGATATTTTTTCTGGGAGCCTCTAATGGCCCAGCAGCTGATGATCGCAGCATTCTTGCTGGCATGTCATTTATTAGAGTGTTGGCAATGTAGCTAGGTCCCTGTCCATTTAAGGCTTTGTATGTAATAAGTAGGACCTGACCTTGAAGTAAATTCTAAACGTTACAGGAAGCCAGTGTAAAGTAGCTGAGAGACTGGACTAATTGTGCTCTCTCCTTTTGGTTTTGGTTAGCAGTCGGGCTGCAGAGTTTTGGATGAGCTGAAGTCTCTCTATTTTTTAGGGAGACCTGTGAAAAGTGCATTACAGTAGTCTAACCGGCTATATGAATGCATTAGCTTCTCAGCATTTTTTTTTTTTTTGTCCACTTTTTCTCCCACTTTTTCTATATTTTCTCCCATCCCAATTTCGTATCATCCAATTCAACCCTCCCCTGTCACGAACGCTGTTTCTTGCCTCCCACAAGCCGGCTGCAATGTGGACTAAGTCATACATAGCACAAGTCCCCTCCGGTACTTGAGGTAACAGCAGTCGCATCTTTTCACCTGCGCAGCTCGATCTCTCAGTGGCGAGGAGTAACGCGTGGGAGGCTCACGCTGCCCCCGACACTTCCTGATTCTACTGCGCAGGCGCACCAACCGACCTGTAGGAGTCGCTGTCCACAACGCCCGATCCCCACCCTTCAGTTTCTCTCCCCGTAATACGGCCAATGTGTATTACTGTGGACGACCAGCTAAACTGAAAGCAAATGTGGAGCGCTGGGCTCGAACAGGCGAGCCCAGCGTCTCCAGATTTCGTGGCGAGCGCCTTGCCCACTACGCCACGTAGCCGCCCGCTTCTCAGCATTGTTTTGATTTATAAATGGTCGTACTTTTGCTATGTTTCTGAGATGTAAGAACTTTATGTTTTGGTCACTTTCTTTATGGGAGTTGAAGTTCCGTTCTGAATCTACGATAACCCCAAGACTTGTGTGACCTCAGATTTTATCCAAGGGGTTGATCCTCACAGGTTCTTAATTAACGTTTCTCTTTTTTTGGGGACTGATACTTATAATTTCAGTTTTGTCTTCATTTAGTTTCAGGAAGGTATTACTCATCCATGTATTTATTGCCAATATGCAGTTGGTAATGGAGTAGCTGCTGTATCATTTGGTTCTGCAGATACAGTATGTACAATTGTGTATCATCTCCATAGCTGTGGAAACCTACATTATGTTCTCTGATTATATCACCCACTGGTAACATGTAAAGGGAAAAGAGTAAAGGACCAGGCAACTCCCTTGTGCAACCCCATATCTCTCAGACATATAGCCTCCTTCTTTAACATAGAACTTCCTCCCTCTGATGTACGTTTTGAACCAGTTAAAAACATAGTCAGAGAAACCAACAACGTTTTCAAGACGATTCATTAGAATATCATGATCAATTGTATCGAATGCTGCACTGAGATCTAGCAGGACATGGATGGAGACCTTATTATCAGAGTCAAAGTTATATCAGAGTTTAGTCTGAGGTCCCTGATTATTTTGGAAGCAGTTTCAGTGCTGTGATATTTTCTGAACCCTGACTGAAATTCTTCTAAGATGTTGTTTTCTTCAAGAAAGGAATTTATTTGAACTGAAACTATCTTTTCAAGTACCTTACTAATGAACGCAAGGTTGGATATCGGTCTATATCTATATCTTTACATAGCCTACTCTTACTAGTTACGCTGCTGGCCAGTATGACTACTACCATACTGTCTTTATACCTGTATCACTTTACATAATACAACTCTGTACATACATCTGACACTCAGTAGTACTCATTTGTATATTTTGTTTAATCACCTGTACATTGTATATTCCTGTTGAACTTTTCTGCTATACATTTGCACTATGTTTGGATGCCAAACTTATTTTCGTTGTACTGTACTTGTGCTGTATAGTATAGGACAATACATTTAAATATAATATAATGCCTGTCTAATGTATGAGGTTTAGTTATTATTTCATAAGGTCACTGTAGGTTAAGGGAGAAGATATTTGCATACCAGGAATTTTCCCGGAGCATTTAACAGTCTTCCAACATCAGATCCTTTTACCTTTCTCCCTCCCTCCCTCCCTCCCTCCCACCGTCCCCTGCCTCCCTCCCCTCTCTCCCTTCACCCCCTCTCCTCATCTCCCCTCCTTACCTCCCTCCCGCCTCCCTATGCAGTGAACAGTATAGTAGCTGGCTGTACCTTGACCTCTAGACATACAGTCGTCCCGGAGAGACACGGCTATCTAGCTGATAGCAGGCCTGCACTCTTTAAAATATGTGTTGAAGTATCACAGCGATGTTATCCATAAATAAACCCAATACCAATGTGTTGAAAAATAACAGGACTTGTGTTCATGTTGGCAAAAAGTTATACGTAACAAATGTGTAATTTGGCGATATGCCCAAAACATCTATCACAATATCTTTCTTACTCTTTATGGTATATAGTGGTATTTACCAGTCGATTTTCAGCACAAATAACAATGTGATATGATTTTTTCTGTCTTTATCTGGGTGCTATTATGGTCTGTTCTCTTTGACCTTTTAAATATCGCTGCAAGGAAAGAAATGATTAATAAAATAAAAAGATTTAAAAAATATACAGTATGTCTTTTCTTTTTCTTACCATATACCTGTATATATTTATTGTGGATTATGGTATAGTACAAATCCATACCTAGCTGTAATAGATGTTCTTTACATTGCTCTACTTCTATAAGGCCATTTGAATGTTCTTGTAGAAGTGGGACATCTATGGATCAGAAATATTGTGTCTGTTACTAGGCTTGAGTAAATTGTAATGAACCAAAGGAGAATATCAATAAAAAGAAAATTTGACAGTGAATAACACCATGCTAAAATTTACCAGATGTGAAAAATTGCCACTGAGCTCATTTACAAAAAATATAAGCTAATTAATAAAGGGCAGATGATTTACAGGTTTTTTTGTAGATACAGTACTGAATCTTGCCATCTGGACACATGCAATTTTAAATGCGAATATATAATATAGAATATCAGGCCTATAAATGACCTTATTATGGCCAGGTCACACATCTATGGATCAGGCCAAATATCCTCTTTCCAATGGCAGAGTCTGGATTTAGTACCACAAGGCGCCCCTGACAGGGCAGCAAAAACCGTGAATGAAATATACTGTAAGTACAGTTACTTTTTTATAATGTTAATAGCTCCACCATTTGTCATCCGATTGCAACACAGTTTTTTTCTAGACGTCCACAGAAAGGTAAAGAAACGAACTACGTTCTATTTTATGGCAATAATTTTTAGGTTTGTTCGACTCGTGAGATATGATCTTGAAAATAACGTTAAAAAAGCAAAGTTCACACAGAAAGTCAGATGATTGACAGGGGCTGGCGTGAGCTGGGAAGTGTAGTTTTATGAAATTCTAAAGCCCTGGGTCTCTTCTTTCAGAAGACTACACACACGTATGCCAGCTTCCTTTATTTCCGTCTAATTCATCTGCTTTCCGCCGGGATGCGCAGAGATATTTATGAACTCATAATTTCGCTAATAACACTTAAAATCATCAAACGTAGTGCTGAAAATATACACTTTGACTGCTGTTTTGATAGGGTTAAGGTATTTACTCTTGGAAATAAAAAATGCTACATTAATTAACCCCTTAAGCTTACCCTACATTTGCATAAAACACCTGACAATTGCATACCCAAAGTAATTTGCCATTTTGAGTTTTAATGTAATAGAGAAACAGAGGTTTGAACACTGAAATAAAATATTTGCTCCTTACTTTTTGTGTTGACTTGTTGCCAGATTCCTGTTTTTAAGTTCCAGCTGAGAGGTAGGAGCTGGAAAACATAATGGGGTCCATAGCCTGAAGTCTTATGTAGTACAGGTCCAAAGTTTATAAAAATCCCATGGAAAATGTATGGTAAAGATTCTGCATTATTATCCAAAATAGCCGTCCCGCTGCCATTCATTTCGAGGCTCTCGTCAAAACAATTGACTTCTTCATCTTCTTGTGTCACCTTCCCCAGCTCTCAGCGCCCGTCTGGGATCACTTTCGGAGCAGATGCTCCTTGGCTACAACGGTGGTCAATAATTTTCGCCATCAACGGTGACTGGTTAGTTCAGCACATGTTCACAACCGGACGTGGTCACTCGTCAGAGCGGCTTGTCAAATGACACTAGCGGGATATTTCGTCTTGTAACTCGAGAATGGAATCACGCAATAGGTTGAGTGGGGTGACGATCGAAAGGCGGCAAATTCTACTTTCCAACAATGTATTGGTTGATCGGCGAAAGTACAGCCCGGAGCCGACAGATGAGCCGTCTGATGCTAAGAGGTTAACCTAACCCTAAACCTAACCCAAAATTCCCAAAGCTTTTTCCAAACTGGGGACAGTGCTTTTGTCAAATTAGTATAGAAACGTATGTGTGTGTTGTGTGTGTGTGTGTGTGTATGTATATGTGATCCGTGTGAAGAAATGCTACTAGTCTCTCTTGCTTTACTTCCTGTGCAATGCATATTTGACCTTTCACCTCAGAGGCCCCATTGAGTTAGTGCCCCTCCCTATCTCATGTGTGTGTGTGTGTGTGTGTGTGCGTGTGTGTGTCTGTGTGTGTGTGTGTGTGTGTGAGTGTGTCTTTGTGTGTGTATGTGTGTGTGTGTGTGTGTGTTTGTGTGTGCGTGGTGTGTGTGTGTGTGTGTGTGTATGTGTGTGTGTGTGTGTGTGTGTGTGTGTGTGTGTGTGTGTGTGTGTGTGTGTGTGTGTGTGTGTGTGTGTGTGTGTGTGTGTGTGTGTGTGTGTGTGTGTGTGTGTGTGTGTGTGTGTGGTGTGTGTGTGTGTCTGTGTGTGCGTGCGTGCGTGCGTGCATCATTTCACAGGCGCAATAAGAGATGAATGCACAACCCTGGCTTGCCCGTTCCACACTAAACACACACACACACACACACACACACACACACACACACACACACCACACACACACACACACACACAC
This sequence comes from Notolepis coatsorum, assembly GCF_963971535.1. Lineage (NCBI taxonomy): Eukaryota > Metazoa > Chordata > Actinopteri > Aulopiformes > Paralepididae > Notolepis > Notolepis coatsorum. The sequence goes on along the minus strand of NC_140181.1, from coordinate 91,572,696 downwards.
ACACACACACACACACACACACACACACACACACACACACACACACACACACACACACACACACACACACACACACACACACACACACACAGGCCGTTATAACACAGAGAGATAAGGTCGGTCGCTCCCAGACCAGATCCACTCACTGTGGCCCAACATGTTGTTTCAACACATTGTTCGCAAGAGTGTATGAGGCCTAGTCTAGAGCCCTGCATTCTATGGCCAGTTTAGATGTGTATGAGAAGTGTCCTCAGTCTCTTCATGCCAGTGTTTCACCACCACACTGTGCTGCTCGGTCACACAGCATGCTTTCACAGACAGACAGACGGACGGACGGACGGACGGACGGACGGACGGACAGACAGACAGACAGACAGACAGACAGACAGACAGACAGACAGACAGACAGACAGACAGACAGACAGACAGACAGGACAGACAGACAGACAGACAGACAGACAGACAGACAGACAGACAGACAGACAGACAGACAGACAGACAGACAGACAGACAGACAGACAGACAGACAGACAGACAGACAGACAGACAGACAGACAGACAGACAGACAGACAGACAGACAGACAGACAGACAGACAGACAGACAGACAGACAGACAGACAGACAGACATACAGACAGACAGACAGACAGACAGACAGACAGACAGACAGACAGACAGACAGACAGACAGACAGCCAGACAGACAGACAGACAGACAGACAGACAGACAGACAGACGACAGACAGACAGACAGACAGACAGACAGACAGACAGACAGACAGACAGACAGACAGACAGACAGACAGACAGACAGACAGACAGACAGACAGACAGACAGACAGACAGACAGACAGACAGACAGACAGACAGACAGACAGACAGGCACGCACGCACGCACGCACGCACACACACACACACACACACACACACACACACACACACACACACACACACACATATGCCTCTTTGGGGGCATTGCATTGACTAACATTCATTCCCTACCCCCTAACCTTATGCCTAACCCTAACCTTAACCTGACATTAACCTAACCGAACCTAACCTTAAAGGAATACTCCAACATTTTTGGGAAATACATGTATTT
>NC_140181.1:91556326-91563826 GCF_963971535.1 Notolepis coatsorum | reverse complement strand
ATAGGGTGGGACATTTTTAACCATAGTTCGATTTGGGTCAAAAGTGCTGTTGCCATAGTAACAGTCACAAGAGAAAGAGAGAGAGAGAGAGAGAGAGAGAGAGAGAGAGAGAGAGAGAGAGAGAGAGAGAGAGAGAGAGAGAGAGAGAGAGAGAGAGAGAAGAGAGAGTTCCACATCGCGAGACTTGAAGACGGTAAGCTGTGAGTTCTTCAGAAGACTAACCAGACTAGGACACGAGGCTGAGACGTGTAGACGTGGACAGACCTCAGGAGCTAGAGGGTGGGGGAAGGGACGCGTGTGTGGCCCCACCCTCCGGTGGCCACGAGCTAGCTTTGGCTAACAGGGAAGGCTTTTTGGATAACAGCTAGGCCGCAACAATCACCGAGCGGGCAACAGGAGAGATCATTAGAATAATGAATTTAGTTTCTTCGAAGACTTTGAAACGCAGAGATCCCTCCTCACCCTTCGCCACGGGAAGGTGGGGAAGGGAAATGACACGACATCGCTAGCTTCGGCTACAGGGAAGGCTTTCTCGCTGACGACTAGGCCTCAGGCATCTTCGAACAGATAACAAGGGAGACCGATTGGATTAAGGAATTCAATAGACTATTCAAAGACGAAATCTAACTGTTTTTCATCTGGTACAGAGGCTTTGTTTATGGAATAAACAACGTTTTCAAGAAAGGTACCACGTTTGCCAGTGTCGAATTCTCGGATTGCATTACAGGGTTGAAACAGTTGTACAGCCAGTACGGGAAAGGTCGACTTCGGAGTAAGAGATAAACACAACGCAGAAATTTCACGGAAACACAGGTGCCGAAGTGATACTGGCTGATTATGACAAAATCTATCAGGAGGCTGAGTTGTAAAAGAGAGCGAGAGAGAGAGAATAGAGAGTGAGGATATTTAGTTGTAAAAAGAGAGATAATAGAGAGAGAGGAGGTTTAGTTGTAAAAGAGAGAGACTAGAGTGAGGAGGTTTAGTTGTAAAAGAAAGAGACTAGAGTGAGGAGGTTTAGTTGTAAAAGAAAGAGAGAGAATAGAGTGAGGAGGTTTAGTTGTAAAAGAGAAAGACTAGAGTGAGGAGGTTTAGTTGTAAAAGAAAGAGAGAGAATAGAGTGAGAATGTTTAGTTGTAAAAGAAAGAGAGAGAATAGAGTAAGAAGGTTTAGTTGTAAAAGAGAGAGAATAGAGTGAGGAGGTTTAGTTGTAAGAGAGAGAGAGAGAGAATAGAGAGTGAGGAGGTTTAGTTGTAAAAGAGAGAGGTTTATCTACTGTCCACCAGCTGCTACTGACTACTGTAGTATATTTTTATAGCTAGTACCTACCTTCTTACCAACAATACCTTTTGACGAGACAGGAAATAAACCTTTAAATAATTTATCACTGTTTCACTGCTGTACCGCTGTTTGTCTTTGTAGGGGGGTAGAAGGGGAACGCTTTCTGGCGCTAGTGGGGGGGGGGGGGGGGGGGGGGGTAGGCCAGTAATGTGTATGTTTAATATGTTACAACTTAAGCAGGGTTGGTGAGGGCCCATTCACTCTCCCGGGCCTTTCTGTGTGGCGTTTGCATGTTCTCCACATGCTCGCAAGGGTTTCCCCTCCTAAAAACGAGATACACCCAGTGGAATAACATGCAGACAGATCGCTAACGCTGTTGCGTCCCTGACAAAGACGGTCAAGCGCAGAGAGGACATTTAATTGGCGACCCAATGCATGTGTGTGTTCCTGTGTGTCTCACATGTGTGTGTTGCTGCATGACAAATACAGACTTCTTCTTCTTCTTCTTGTAGCACAGGAGGTACTTATAAGATGAGGTCAGAACAAGAGTGGAGGATGAAGAGAGGACATGAGGAGGTGAGGAGAAAAATACTGAGATAAAGAGGGGTGCACATGAGGTGCAGCATAACTAAGGAGGTACATAGAGACATGCAATTAATGATGAATGACCGTATACTGTATATACACACAAGATGGCACCTCGCTGCTCGGCCGCTTCTCTGTGGGGCTCCGTCGAGACTGCACCAATTGCTAGTGCAGTTAATACAGACATTTTCAACATTGGACTACAGTTCATTCACCGTTTGGATTGCTCTCTCGACCGGCTTGTTGACGCACACTGGCATGCCGAGATTCTCAAGCAGAATGCTGTGGGGGAGGACAACAACCTCAGCCCCAGGCGTAAGAGATGATGAGCCGGCACTCTGTTCCCGGGCTCACCGACCACCGCATCCTACTGGCCAACGTCCAGCCCACCGAGAACAAACTAGACGACATCAGGGCCAGGATCAAGTTCCAAGTTCCATCAGGGACTGGAATGTCCTTTGTTTCACTGAGACTTGGTTGACACCGGTGATACCCGACCATGCTATCCAGGCCGCCGACTCTCCATTCACCATAGGAACAGAAGAGTCAGGCAAATCGAAAGGGCGGGGTAATTGTGTAATTGTCAGAGAATGTGCTGTGAGTAACTGCTTTTCACCCTTTTTTCAGAACTTCTTCAGCTTTTAATGTCTGTTATTGTTTGAACTTGCAGGTAGAATTCTACTTGTGTTTCCTTCCTCAATAACTCCACAGTTTTGGATTACTGTAAAAGGCCCGTAGGTTAGAATGGTTAACAATTGTGACCCAGGGAAAGTGAAGAGACTATCAGCACTGCTCGGCCAACCTGGAGTATGTATCCATCATGTTTCATCCATTCTTCCTCCCTGAGAGTCTTCACTTTTAGTTGACGTCCCCCCCTCAAGTGAACACAGGGGCAGCGCTTTCAGAGCTTCAAGATGAGGTAAACAAACTCAAAACAGCTAACGTAGATGCTGCAATTGTAGTGGCTGGGGGACTTTTACAGGGCGAACCTTAAAAAGGTTTTACTGGATTTCTACCAGCATGCGACTTGTCCCACCAGAGGCGATAGTACATTAGATCACTGCTACTCCCAATTCAAAGACGGGTACAAGTCACAGGCGCTTAATCCATTCGGTGAATCAGACCCACAACGCCATATTTCTCATGTCAAAATATAAACAAAGTCTTGAGCGCACTCCCAGGGAAATGCAAGAAGTGAAGCGAGGGTCTGTGAACTCAGAAAACACGCTCCAAGCTGCACTCGATAGCACAGACTGGAAGTGTTTCGTGAGAGCACAGACAACATAGATTAGAGCACAGACAACATAGACAAGATAGAAGCTATGCAAACCCCCACTAATGCGCAACATGGGCAAAGAATTACCTGTATTCATACCTATATTAACCTATGGTATTTAATGCATGGCAGAGTATTTCATTACAAAATCTTTTCAAGTCTATATATTTCATAAATTAATATTCAAATTATTCATTAAATATGTCTCTTTTTTTACCACAAATCATTATTTTAATGTTCCCATTTTTACTTTATGAACAAACATAGTTTTTATATAACTACATCAAGTTTACACACATGACTCAACAATTACCCATGTGTGCAAGTGTGATTAAAAAATAATTAAGACATACTATATTAATAATTATGTTGAAATAATTATTTTAGCAGTGATTTGGACCAACCAATAATACATTTGATATTTTAAATATGTTTATTTGTCACTTTGTCACACGCCAAGTGGTCTGTTTCCAGTCGCAAAGCCCTGGTCCTCTTGTCATCAAACTGTATGCACCTGTAGATATCCTCATGTCTCCTGTTTTCCATGGCTTTCTTGTACATTATATATCTTCATATCTGTTTTCCATGGTGTTCTTACATTAGATATCCTCATATCTCTGTTTACATGGTGTTCTTGTACATTAGATATCCTCATATCTCTGTTTACATGGTGTTCTTGTACATTAGATATCCTCATATCTCTGTGTCTGTCCATGATGTTCTTGTACATTATATATCTTCATAATCTCTGTTTCCATGGTGTTCTTGTACATTGGATTTAGTAGCAGATCCAGACACAGCTCCTGCAAGGCCACATCCCAGCTCTTGTCACTCCCTGCAAAGGAGGGTAAACACAAAAAAAACAAAACAAGCTTTTTTTATGCTTCTCCACTTGTTCCCTCTTGTTGCTGCTGCCCTTTGTCCCTATTATATATTGGTTGGTAGGTAATGAATATCCTCAATTATGTTGTCACTGATGAACATATCCCAGGCATCTTTTGACGAAACAGCTGTTGAACTTGAGGCAGGTCCTTGGCACTTCAGAATGTTATGGCTTCTTGTTCTGCCCTGAGTGGGGAATGCACATTCCAGTAAGAACACTTTTTACTCAATCTAATAGACTGGCTTTGGGTTTCCTCTTCAGAGGACTCATTACAAAAGTCCTCTGTGTCATCAAAGGAGAGCTGGAAGAGATGCATTCTGGGACACGCCCACAACTCCAGCTTCACCCTGTGGCACATAGTCTTCTAGGTCATCAGCATCAGAGGTTTCAGACTCAGCATCAGGACCAATGAGTGCGTCCTCATCTTCCTCATCCTGTTTTTCATGCAGCATATCTATGACAATTTCAGCAGTAAATCTGTGACGACTGGGACCAGCCATACTAACACCCTCGATAATCTAAAGCACTAGAATATATATTATATAATATATAAATTATATTTTGAGTTTTATTTTGTTGACCTAGCTAATGTTAGCTAGTTATATAGAACATGTCAACTATACAATACAAGTAGTACTATGTACTATACATGCTGAGTAATACTATATACTATACACAGTGACTATTACTATATACCAAACACACTGAGTACTCATATGTACCATATAGTACAATTACTAGCCTATTATGTACAATAAACACTGAGTACAGTTTGATTTATACTAGAAGATAGCCACACCCCTTGTTTTAAAACCAATTGTAAAATAATACTTACATCAGATGTAGTGTCAGATGTGCAAAATCAGCCTTGTTGAGTTGTGAAATGTATGGCAGGTGAATAGTGTCTGCAGTAAATATATTATGTTCTCAATTGCAAACATTTACAAATGCCAAAGGTTCCTACCACATTTAATAGGGAATACATCAGTGGAGGTTTCTCTATGACAACACGTGAAACAGAAATTCACTCATAATACATAATTATTATTAATTTACATATATATATAAAAAAAAAAAATTTATATATATACAATTTCAATTTTTTTAATTATTATTATTTTATATTTTTTTATTATAAAAGTTTTCCTCTGTAAAAGAAATGCCAGTGCATTTTTTTTTTTTCAAAAATGGCCAAAATTGACAGCTCTGAGCAGGCCTGAACTGTAGTAATGACTGCAGTAATATTCGTGCAGATTCACTTCACAGGCTGACCCAATGTTAAATAAATAATAAATAACAGCCAATCGAAATAGGCTATTAACTTCGTCTAAGCACGGTCTGTGCAGTTAAACTCTTGCCATTGAATGGAGGGTTGAATGATTGACAGCCCTTGACATCCAATACACGGAGGTTGAATATGATTGGCAGCCTTGCAAATCCAATCAGAGATTGCTGTATTGCAAAGTCAAAACGGGTCCAGCTGCAGGTCCGGAGGTTAGGTTTAGCTCAAACCAATCTCAAGTTTCTCAAGTTTCTTTATTAGTTGTCATACAGAAGTACAGAATACTTTTATACAAAATGTAACAGAAAGAAGCATATTGTATAAAAGTATTCTGTACTTCTGTATGACAACTAATAAAGAAACTTGAGAAACTTGAGATTGGCCAGAGCTAAACCTAACCTCCGGACCTGCAGCTGGACCCGTTTTGACTGTTTGAAAGAGCAAGCTAGTAGTTTAGTTGTTGTTTAGTAGTTAGTAAGCTGTACAGCTATAACAAGTCAAGTCAGGCTAAATTAAACTTTGCGCCAACATTAGGACCGAAGTATAAACCAGCAACTGAGCAACATGAAGAAGTGGACTTATGCATCTGGATCAGAAAAAACGTTGTGGATGAAAAAGTAAGTAGGCTACAGTGTTTGTAAAAGCTTGTATGCTAACAGTAGCTAGCCAGCTTAGCCTACATCACAATGATGAGCACCAAGCTAACTTACTGTACACACTGTAGGGCTGGGCAATTAATCAAAACAGAATCGCGATATCGATTCATAGACCTATGCAATCTCATTTCTAAGTTATAACTATTTTTCTTTTATTAATATTTTTTTTAAATTATTTTATCTGGGTTGAACATGATTTGTGGAACTCCCTCTGGTGTTGTGGTCGTGGTATTCACTGACCTTTGGGAAGTATTTCGACATGCACATGGGCATCTTAGTGGTGTAGTGTATCTTGTAGACCAGGCCCATTGCAAGTTGCTGTACTCTGTCGTCTACTCTAAGCCATCCTAGGTTGTCAAAGTGGGCAGGGGTGAGGTGGGTTTTAGGAGTAAGGTCAAGCAGTAGTCTGACCAGTTTGTTTTGTGATGTTTGTAATCTTGTTTTTAGTGCCTTTGAGGTGCTTTGGTACCATGAGGTGCAAGCATAGTCGTAGTACCCTTGAATGAGTGCTCCTGTTAGAGTCTTCAAGGTATTCTTGTTTACCAGAGAGGAGATCCGGTACAGGAATCTAGTTTGTTGGTTGACTTAGTTTTATTACATTGGATCCCATTTTGTCACAGGAATGATTTGCCTCTATAGGATGGAACCCAGGTAGGGAATTTCATCTTTCCTTTTAAGATAAGATAAGATATTCCTTTATTGATCCCCTTGGGGAAATTCAGGCATCATAGCAGCATGGGGGAAGGGGGGGGTAGTGAAAACAACACAAGCAGTGTAAACAAATAGGTCAATATAATTTACTATCTAACTAACTGAAATATATTTTCACAGTGTCACATAAGGTGCAGTATGCATAAGGTAGTGTTATAATTTACTATCTAACTAACTGAAATATACATTATTCATTATTCACAGTATCACAGTATCCACATAAGGTGCCGTATGCATAAGGTAGTGTTATTGTCCTACTTGGGTTCCTATTAGTTCTAGGTCGATGTCTGGCAGCAGTTGCTGCCCACTGTTGTGGAGCCTGATGGCCACTGGTATGAAGGACTGTCCGAGACGGTTAGTTGAGTGTCGGGGGGGGGGGGGGGGTATGAGTCTGTGGCTTCCTTGTCACCTTCACCTAATATGTTTTGATCTGGTCAGGTGCGCTGTCACCTAAAATGTTTTGATCTGATCAGGTGCGCTGTCACCTAATATGATTTCATCTGGTCAGGTGCGCTGTCACCTAATGTTAATATGTTTTCATCTGTGTCCACTGACCACTGACACACAGTGGGGGATGTTTTAAAAATATAATTTAATATATAATATAATATAATAATTTGTGCTTCACCTAAAAATTCGGGCAGCAGCCTCCACTGGAATACATATGGGTCATTGCAAGATTGTTAAAAATAATTGTTTGTTCATAAAATAATACTATTTTGTGGTAATCAAAAACCAGATTAAATTATGAAATAAATTTATTTCAAGAGAAATAGCAATGAAACACTCAGTGCATGAAATAACAAATACAAATGTTTACCCATGTTGC
>NC_140181.1:91531326-91553826 GCF_963971535.1 Notolepis coatsorum | reverse complement strand
ACACACACACACACACACACACACACACACACACACACACACACACACACACACACACACACACACACACACACACACACACACACACACACATACAAACATACACACACCAACACACACACACACACACGCACATTGCACATGCACACACACACACGCACACACACACACACACACACACACACACACACACACACACACACACACACACACACACACACACACACACACACACACACACACACACACACACACACACACACACACACACACACACACACACACACACACACACACACACACACACACACACACACACACACACACACACATACATACTTGCCAGTGGCATGCTGGCCAGTGTCCCAGACATCTCCTCACACACTGGAACATGAAGACAAAGACACAGATCTGCACACACACACACACACACACACACACACACACACACACACACACACACACACACACACACACACACACACACACACACACACACACACACACACACACACACACACACACACACACACACACACACACACACACACACACACACACACACACACACACACACACACACACACACACACACACACACACACACTCACACACACACACACACACACACACACACACACACACACACACACACACACACAGCCATGTTGCCCCTGCTTCATAAGATCGTCTCAGGACCTCCACCATAGACGATGATTGCTGTTAGAGATGTGGTCCAGAATTCCATAGACGTCTAGTATCTACAGTATACTGTAGTTGATGGATAACAATGAAGAAAGCGAAAGCTATGATCAGAATAGCTTTTATACAGTAGTCTCGCATTGGTGTCCTCTCACAATGGTGGAACGAACTTCCCACCAGTCAGTACAGCCGAAAACCCGCCAAATTGTCCATTGTTGACTAAAAACACACTTCTCAATCAATATCTCAAAAAAAATTATATATAATAATAATAAAATATACTAACCTTTGTACTGTCTTTTATGCCATGCACCTCCAGGCCTCCAGGCTTTCCGTCTCCTGTAACCCTTGGATTTCTCTCACTCTATTCCGACCTAGCTACTCTCTCTCAGCTCTCTCTCTCTCCTAAGTACAGGATGGGGTGCAGGTGTGTGAAGGCCGGAGGAGCAGCTGATTGACATCTACCGGCTGATTGCTCTACCTATTCAGACCTGGCTCAGATGTCATGAGGCTGCCAGATCGTAGTTTCTCATATACCAGTCAGTCCTTATAATATCACTCATTCTCAGGTCAGTCATTGTTTGTTTGCTTTGTCTAACTTGTCTTGTCCTCCTCTGCTCACAGTTCTCTACCTGGCTCCACACCGTGCTCCAGAGTTCTGGATCCCTGTGTGTGACCTTCGCCTGCCCCACTGAGTCTCCTGGACTGACTGAGAACCCGATCCCGGCTATGCGCTACTCGCCTACTCCCTGAACATTCTGAGAACCTACTGTAGCCCTGGTCACGATCCACTGCTCAGCGGACTACCCGTCTGTGCGCCAACCCCCTGGTTACCGTATTCTCCCTTTTCCTAATAAATATACCCGCAGTTTGGGTTTTCTCTGATTCAACATCGTCTCTGGCTGTTTGTATCTGCACCTGGGTTCTGGCTAGTACAACCATTACATTTCACTAGTATGCAATCTGCTACTGAGGAATCTACCTTGCCTATTATTACTACTTACTATGCTAATATGCACTCAAGTCTGTAGCACTCAAGTTCAACACTGTTTGACGAACAATGTTACTGACTTAGCTGCCAGAGTTGTACCCTTCCTGCTGACTTGTTGTACAGAACTTCAAAGTCGCTTTGGATAAAAGCATCAGCTAAATGACTAAATGTAAATATATTGAATTAAATAGTTAAATTAAATTGCCAATTCTTTTTTCCATTTGTGATGACATGGTTTTCAATATGGCTCATGACATGATTTCAGTTCTGTTCCGTATACGCTCTCGCGCTCGGCATCGCTCTCTGCACTATCTCGCATATGTGCACGCGCACTGAATAAAGACCACAAATGTACCTTTAATCCCAATATTCGTCTGACCACACCCCTATCAGCTTACCCATATAAGCAGGGGTGGGGCCACCCACTCGCCTCCTTCTCGCTTTCACCACAAGGAAGAAGTGCCTCGGTAGATCCCCACACTTGACACCATGATGGAAGAAAGGATTAGGAGCAGCTTTGGGAAACAAGGATACGTTGACATCATATCTTTATTTTCTCTCTCACTATTTTCGAGAAAATACGGCGATATTGTCTTCGTACTGGAGTGTCTGGAAGATGATGATCATTCTAAAAACCCCTCCACCGGTTTTCGTATTGGGAGCACGCCGCTGCATGCTTCTCAACTGCAGTTCCTTGCTGTGTTTGTTGGGGTGAAACCTGTCAGGCCACAGCTGAACTGTCGGACGCGCCGCTGTTGTGAGAAGCGGTGGGTTTCAGGTTGGGTGAGTACTGTTGCTGGCGGGCTTCACTTGTCTGTTAGTGCTATGGGGGCTACTTGACAATGTTTATGGAAACCGGCCCCAGGCTAGGGTCCTTTGTTCAGCCACCTAGGCGACAGAAGACCTTGGTCTGAAGACCATTGTAGTTTTAACTAGTGGGCCGCGACCATTAACACTGGTGATCCCTGTGTGTTCTGGACGAGTGGATTTCTCTCTGTCCCGTGTTAAGCCCCTTCTTTCATATCCAAATGAGAGTATTCCTTCACGAGGAGATATGTGCATGGATGTGCGATAGCGGCAGATCCATGTTCAAGTCAGCTACACAGGCCAGTTTGGTATTGTGCTGATTCCGTCGGGTGTTGGTAAAATCACCGTTGTAAAGCAGTGTTGACATCTTGTTTCTCTTTTCTCTTAAAAAGTGAGGAGAGGTTCAGAACGGCGGCCTGTCTGGGTGAGTGTTATGTCATTGTATACATGTTCAGGTGATAGCTGCTTAGCTTACGGTTAGCCAGTCAGCTGTTAGCTGCTGCGTTAGCCTGCTGGGATCGCTGCATGGCCTACTTAGGTTGGGCCTACTGTTAGCCAGTCAGCTGTTAGCTGCAGCGCTAGCATGTCGTGATCACTAGGTAACGTTAGCTTGCTGCTATAGGCCAAGGCCTGGCGCGGGGTAGCTTTAGCTCCTCGCGCGCCGCCGCAAGCTCGCTTCTGGTCGCGTGCGCCGTTAGCTCGGCGTCTCGCGAGCAGGGGGCAGTAGCGCCCGAACGGTTGGAGCGGCCGTTAGCTTAATGCTACTCTGTTGAACGTGCTTTGATTATAACATGTTTTACACTCTTGACTACGACGTCATCCTTGACAGGGGATGTTCGTCGACCCTGCCCTGAGCCTGGACGGGGATTGCGTCAACAAAGAGGACTGTAGCGACTGGTTGGAGCGACGACGCTGCCCAGTTCGAGCAACACAGGATCGGCTGTGTTGTCTACGGGGTCTCGAGTCTGCACTTCGCTGATCTACGTTCCGGGTAGGACAAGGTTTGACCAGACCTTATAACACGTCTTCTGGTTTTACTTTTCTAAATGTTTTGTGAATAACGATGTTTTTCCCAAAACGTGTGTTGCTGCAATGCATTTAGGATACGACGCGAGTTATGTGTGAGCTGTTTTTGTCACTGGCAGTTAGCTTCTCCGTGCAAATCGGGTTGTTGTTACAGATGTGAAAATGATCTGGTTGTTGTGTGAGAAACATCATGGTGTTTATATGTACCGTGTACTCACAACTAAGGTAACTAACCTATGAAGCTATGCTTAGTGACAAGTGAGTAAAAGAATGTTCTTTTCTCAGCCTGTGATGACAATGAACAGTGTGTTCACATATTAACAGGTTTTCCTGTTTTAACTGGCCGTAAAAAGGGTAAAATAAGAGGATTGTGTTTCCCCCCGGTTCCCTGGGGACTTTTTCATCCTCCTATCAGACATGTTGTGCACTAAATTGTGTCTTTTGTGTGGTAGGGATGCGATGTAACCCTTAGCTTGATTGCTGAGGTTGTGCTAAAACTGCTGGAGAAACTTTATTTTCCTAAACGAAAAGATTGTTTGGTCGCTGTCGTGTGTGCTTAGCAAGGCCTGTGGCCGATACTAATCGAGAATTATGTATTCTCTCATTATGAAAAACGGCGTTCCTCTGTAGAGTGTTTTTGCCATTTTTTGTAGGTGATGATGGGTTGTGTGTGTCATGTGACCTACAACTGGGTTGGACTGGCCACAGAAGCACATGTGTATGTTGGACCGGGGCTCTTAGAGCCCTCTCTATTCTGTGTTTTTTCCTTAGTAAAAATCAGATAGCAGGTTAGCTCATGCGCTGTGTGGAGCTGTCAAACGCTTCATAGAGCTGACTATGACTGTGTCATATTCTCTTTTTGTCATTACATCGTATCATGGTTGTGGGGTCGTAAAGGGGTGAACTGGTAACCTTTCCTCTCCTCCTTGTTTCTGTCGGTCAGGGGTACAACTCCTGTCCTTCAAGGTTCCCGTCACGTTACGGGGGGGGGGGGGGGGGGGGAGGGAGTTTCCTGGTCCCACGGCCTGGTATATTGGGCGTGTGCACCGCAGGAATTCCCCCGCCGTAGAGTACGTCACCGTGCGCGTCTCTGTTGGTAGGACTTCCGTGTGCTGTTCAGGTCCATGTGATGGATCTGTTTCAGGGGGGGTGGTCAGGGCTCCTCCTCACCAAGCGCCTATTCGGGCCTTCTGTGAGTTCGGACTCCTTCTTCCATGTGAGGGAGCCTCCATCAGAGTACAGAGCCTTCCTCCTCAGATTGTCAAAGTGAGTGGACCCTCTGGAAGGTGTCCTATTCTATTGTATATGTATTCGATTCAATTCGATTATTGAGTGTGTATGGGTTCAGTGCCTCTTCCCCGGAGAGCCCTAAAACCAATTTTTTACATGGCTCAAGGTGCAATATATTCTTTTCAATCTGTACAGCTCGCGTGGGAAGTCTCTCTGGGGATCCCCGTCTCCTTCCTATGGGATGTAAAAATGGTGGGATGTAAAAATGTGAACAGTTTTTACCCCCGGCTGTGTAGACTGGGATACATACTGTTGATGCTTCCTTCTTTTCTATTCAAAAAGTGTTGGAGTTAGGAAGTGTCACACCCCTCTTGTCGTTCCCCTGGGCGCCTTGGGGATTCAATGACAGGTCTAAATAGCCTGTTCATTGATGGGGGTGTGTCCCGACGCACGTATAGTGCTAGCTCGCTGTAAACAGGCGACTGACTGGCGCGCCTTGGTTGCTTGTGGTTAAAACAGCGTTTTTATAAAGCAACTGAGATGGGGGTTTTTCCTCTTCCGACGACCAAATCCCACGACCTGGGTTGGTTTTCGACGGATTCTCGTTCATGTCTGGGGGATGATGACGGAATGGATCTGAACATATGTAGAGGGGTCTCACGCCCTTGGGGTGGGCCACCAGGCGCGGTTCGCCCGAACGTCTGGGTGGCGCCTTCTTTTCATGTTAAGATCGACACGCATATCTGCCCTTTCTCCTGGAGTAGGCATGTCGGCGTGGTTAGGGCACGGGACTGGTTCTGGTCACGCTGGTCCGGATCAGTTGAACCCGTTGTCCGCCGGGGATGCAGATCTGCTGTTCTGGTACCCTGAGGGACTTGGGCTTTTTTCAGGGGGAAAAATGCCAGGTCGGTCCGGGTGTCACAGGGTTAAGCGCTATGGAGACCCTGGTTGGGTACGTTTTTACTCAGCACTGTCGTAATGGCTTACGGCCATGCCATTCTGTACACGCTCGATCTCGTCGGATCTCGGCCGCTACACAGGTTGGTCCTGGTTAGTACTTGGTTGGGAGACCGCCTGGGAATACCAAGTACGGTGTGCTCAGGGGCTGGTTCTCCATTCTTTTTCGCTCTTCTCTCACGCATGGCGAAGAGGGGCCTGTGGGGGTGGTTTTTGACCTCCTCTGGTGACCCTGTGCTTCCCGTACCGCCAGGCCCGGTCCAAAGTAATGTTTCGTCGACCCGTAGGCCTGGGTTAACCCTTTTTTGGAAACTGAAACACTTGTACTGCGGTATAAAGAAAGACTCAGAAGAAGCTTCTATCCCCAGGCCATCAGGCTGCTAAACGAACAATGAATGAACACTACACAACAACAACCACCAAACGCACATAGCACACACATCCACACGCACACACTCACTTTAAACAAACACACTGTAGCACCCACTCCACACACTTATAGCACACACCCACTTTAAACAAACACACTGTAGCACCCACTCCCCACACTTTATATTTATGGATGAAGGATTGCACTACAACTCGTACACCTTACTGTAAATTGTACCTAAAATTGTACCTCATCCCATTTCTGCTTTGCACTAGATAGTACTGTACATTAGTACACTGCATAGTATTGTGTATTGTATATTATATGGTAACTCAGAACATTGTACATATGTCTATACCGAACACTGTGACCTCATTTTCTTCTTCTAAATTCATGCTATATTATGTTATTATGTTATTTGATACTATCTTGTCTAGCACAGTCTCTGGAGCGTAACAGTAAGAAGCATTTTGTATGAAAGTATTCTGTACTTCTGTATGACAACTATTAAAGAACTTGAACTTGAACTTGACTATAGCCGGTGTATACCCGCAGGTGTGTTTTGGAGTTTTTTCTTGAGGGGTTATAGGAACAACCACCGCATTGGGTAACACCAAGGTGGTTGATTCCCTGGTGTGTTGGTGCAGTGTCAACTCCCGGGTTCACCGGTTGAGGGTGCCCCTGCACGTTCATGACGTCTGCCAATCGTGTCAGCCTTCTCTGCCTCGACCCCTCTGGGTGGGGGTTTTTAAATGGAGGCTTGGTCATGCAACACCGCCAGCTTACGCTCCTTCCGCCGGGGCGGCTGTGTTCAGCTGTCCCCTCTGGCGCCTGTCTCGTCCGCAGTCTCCAGGCTAGGGTTAATAGCCTGTTGCCTGGTTTTTCCCCGGTGCGCTGCCTGCTTCCGTTGGTTAACCTTTTTTGTGTGCTTACGGCCATGCTGACTGCCTGTTGCAGGGTCAGTGTGCCAGGCGGTGTACTATTGGGGGGACGGGGTCCGCTCGGCTGAGGGGCCTTTGTCCAAATACGCTGGCGATGTGGGGGGCGGGGCACTACGTGCCCACCTGGTGGGGTCTTGATGCTGGCATCATGGACTTCTCCGGGACCCCATTCCAGGGAGTCCAGTCCTTTTGGTGGGTCTGGGTCTTCCTTCGCGCTCCGCTGCTACGGCCTTGCCACAGGGTTGGGTTTGCCCTTGACCCCGTGATTCTGGGGGCAGTAACGAGGTTGTTCCTCTGTTCGTTCCCGGGTGGCATGCGGGTTGTGCGTGTGTGTAGTCGTGGGGTCAAGCCACGGTCTGCTCACCCTGTGCGTTGAGTTGCTTGAGTGCCTCTTCGCACGGTCGGGTCCGTCGCCCTCCCGTGAAGCCCCTAATAGGGGGGGTGCCCTCCATTAGGGTGGGTCGGGGGGGCTCGGCCCTCCCTGTTCTGATGGTTGTGGGGGGGCTGTCAGCGGGGTGTATTTGTCGGCCGTTGGCTCTCGCTCGGCCTCCCTTGTGCAGAGAGCGATGCCGAGCGAGAGCGTATACGGAACAGAACGTTAGGTTATGACTATAACCAAGTTCTGTTAGTATAGCGACGCTCGGCATCCGACGCCGCTGCAGCCTTTGACCTCGCCTTGTGGCGAAAGCTTGGGAAGGAGGCGAGTGGGTGGCCCCACCCCTGCTTATATGGGTAAGCTGATAGGGGTGTGGTCAGACGAATATTGGGATTAATGGTACATTTGTGGTCTTTATTCAGTGCGCGTGCACATATGCGAGATAGTGCAGAGAGCGATGCCGAGCGTCGCTATACTAACAGAACTTGGTTATAGTCATAACCTAACGGTAATGGTGCTCTCACCACACTGCAGGAGGAAACGGCTACTGGGAAAATGGTTCCTCACTCTGTTGTAAACCTCACACACCTGCAGGGGCATCAGGAGAGATGGAGGAAGAGAGGAGAGAGGAGAAAGAAGAGAGAGTGAGAGAGATAGTGTGTGTGTGTGTGTGTGTGCGTGCGTGCGTGCGTGCGTGCGTGCGTGCGTGTGTGTGTGTGTGTGTGTGTGTGTGTGTGTGTGTGTGTGTGTGTGTGTGTGTGTGTGTGTGAGAGAGAGAGAGAGAGAGAGAGAAACACATCATTTTATTAAATGAGAGAGAGAGAAAACCTACTGTTAAAATGGTTAAGTGGTTAATTACTTTATCGTGAACTCACACCTGCAAGACCAGAGAGAGATTGAGAAAGAGAGAGAGAGAGATTGAGAGAGAGAGAAAGAGGGGAGGGAGAGAGAGAGAGAGAGAGAGAGAGAGAGAGAGAGAGAGAGAAGAGAGAGAGAGAGAGAGAGAGAGAGAGAGAGAGAGATGGAGAGATGGAGAGAGAGAGAGAGGTGCGGTACAGGACGAAAGCCAGATCCAGGCAAGCGCACGTTTGGTTAACGTCATGCAGGAGGAAGCGTGCCCGTGTGGAGATAGACAGTTGGCGGACGTTTCGGTTGAAAATACAGTAGTTCTCAATGAAACTGTTGTTCACCGCAGGGTGTGTGGAATGTTGTACGTAGCCGTGTCGAGTGACTTTCTGGAAGGAGGTGTTGTGGTCGCATTTCTCGAGTGTAATTCTCTTCTTTCACCGCCACACAAAAGAAGGCCCAGATGTCGCTATGGCCGATGTCTCCAAACCTCTGCAAATCACAGCAAATCTACTGTATCTGGATGGATAGATAGCATTCTGGGTAAGAGTACAAATATCTTTAGTTTTGAATAAAATGTTTGATTTATTTATTGGGGGTTAAAAGGTCACTTTATTGAAAAACAATGCTGATTTTGCACATAATCTCACACACATCCATTAGTTTAACAGGTATTGAGAGTAAATTAGTTTGAATGTGGCCACCAGTGATTTCATCAAGGGACATTGCATCCTTATGTTGTCTTAATTACACCTCAATGAAATGATAAGGTAGCAGACCCTATAAGACAATGTATTGTTATTTATTCATCTACATCATTTCATGGTGATGTAATTAACACAACGATTCAATGTCCCAAATTACATCACTGGTGGCCATATTCAAACTAAAGAAAATCAACATTGTTAAAGTGCCCCTATGAGATATGTGTTTACATGCATATCCAGTTACCAATAAGCCTGTATACATGAGTAAACACCAAAACTGTTTAGCATTACCATGGAAACAGAACTCACACAGACCACAACACCCAACAATTTATGAGGTAAGGTGTTTATATGTCTCACCATTCCAGCAAACATCGCCATGTCACCATCTCCCAGCAATAATATTCAGGCTTCTCATAGTTATAGGATATGAGCTCATTCTATTGTAAAACATGATACAGTGTTTACATATGAACAGGATCCATTTTTTACATGCACCAACCTGAGTATCCCGTATTGGAATATCAAAGGGAAAATCCACCAGGGGAAAAAAAATCTACATTGTGCTTTTGCAGTGATCGTGGTCAGTTAAAACCTCCCAAAAAGTGGCAATTTTTGTTTTTGTTTGGACTGCATACTTTTTTTGCAAAGTTTAGCTTTATACTTTATACTTATAGCACATGCTTGAGCCTGGTATCTTTTGAAAGGTAACATTCTGAAGTTACTAAAGTAATAAAGGAAAATCAGTTTTAGTGCTAATGAAATAGAGTAACAGAGGTTTCAACTTGAACTTGAACTTGAACATGTACTCACATTTTTCTTTAGTGGTTTCCAGATTCCTGTTTTTAAGTTTCAGCATAGAGGTATATGAGCTGGAAAACACTGCGGTTCCATAGCCTGAAGTCTTATGTAGTAGAGTCCCAATCTGATAAAAATACATAAAAAAAATTGTGCTTGAGAAATGTTTTAGTAAACCGTGTAGAAAAAAGAAAAGCGTGAAAATCTAAAATGGCTATCCACCTCTGTGCGCTCTGAAGCTTCAGTCACAACACATTTTTGCTCGTCAACTTTCACCTGCTTCCCCCACTCGCACCCACCCACGTGGAGTATCGATGGAAGCGGGCGCTCGTTGGCTACAACGCTGACCAACAACTTTCGCCATCAGCTGTGGTCAGTTCTAGAGCGTATACAGTCAGACGTGGTCATTTGAAACGCGGCCTGTAAAAAGACGCTCGCCTGACATATCGTCATGTAACTCAAGAACCGAGACACGCAATTGGCTGAGTGAGGTGACGTTCGAAAGGCGGAAAATTAAACTTTCGGACAGTGTATTACATGATTGGCGAAAAATGCAGCCCAGAGCCGGTAGATGCTCGCAAAGTGCCGCGAGTGCCGTATACGGGCCATTGCGTGTTAAGAGGTTTTAAGTAGGGATGCTCGATATTGGCTTTTTTACCGATACCGATATACCGATATTGTCCAACTCTTAATTTCCGATACCGATATCAACCGATACCGATATATGCAGGGTTCCCCCCCGCCCAAAAAACGGAATAATTTTGGGTAATTAACATTACATATCTCTTGTTGTGGAATTAACACAACATTATGCATACTTTTGACAATAAATAAAATCAGAATTTGTTCTTACTTGCTTGCCTGGGTAAATAAAGGTTATAGAAATGTAAAAAGAAAAAATTATAATAATAAATTTTTTTTGAAAATCGATAGGCTACAGATATTTTCCGATATCACATTTTAATGCCAATATCGGCCGATAATATCGGACATCCCTAGTTTTAAGTCAATGTATATAAACACAGTCAACTGTCTCTCTAAGCTGAAAACGAGAGCGTCAAGACTTGTCATTAAGTGACATGTTTTGAAGTTGGTGAATTTGAATTAGTGAATGAATTTGAATCATCATTGCAATCATCATTGCATTTATACAGCGCTTTTTTCTAGACAGACTCAAAGTGCCTTTTTTACAATGTAGGGTGGAAATTGTCTCCTTCACCACCACTGTGTAGCACCCGACCTTAGGCTATGCAGGCTCAATGGTTACCATACACTGGCACCAGGCACAGGTCACACTACACAATGGCTGAAGGAGACAGGGATTGATATCAGCCAATTAAGGTCGGAGGGATGATTAGGTGGCCTCGATGTCACAGACCTGATTGGGAATGACCAAATTCAGTCAGGACTTCGGTTTAGCGCCTCATCTGAAGGACGGCACTCACATCTGTACGATGTCTCTATCACCGTAACAGGGGCATTGTTACTGCCTGGTCCAGAGGACAGAGTGCTCCCTGCTGCACAGCAACACCACCAGGTCCAGAGGACAGAGTGCTCCCTGCTGGACAACAACACCACCAGGTCCAGAGGACAGAGTGCTCCCTGCTGGACAACAACACCACCAGGTCCAGAGGACAGAGTGTTCCCTGCTGGACAACAACACCACCAGGTCCAGAGGACAGAGTGCTCCCTGCTGGACAACAACACCACCAGGTCCAGAGGACAGAGTGCTCCCTGCTGGACAACAACACCACCAGGTCCAGAGGACAGAGTGTTCCCTGCTGGACAACAACACCACCAGGTCTAGAGGACAGAGTGTTCCCTGCTGGACAACAACACCACCAGGTCCAGAGGACAGAGTGCTCCCTGCTGGACAACAACACCACCAGGTCCAGAGGACAGAGTGCTCCCTGCTGGACAACAGCACCACCAGGTCCAGAGGACAGAGTGCTCCCTGCTGGACAACAACACCACCAGGTCCAGAGGACAGAGTGCTCCCTGCTGGACAACAACACCACCAGGTCCAGAGGACAGAGTTCTCCCTGGTGGACAACAACACCACCAGGTCCAGAGGACAGAGTGCTCCCTGCTGGACATCAACACCACCAGGTCCAGAGGACAGAGTTCTCCCTGGTGGTCAACAACACCACTGTCCGACATCAGCCTTGACCGGGACTCAAACCGGTGATCTTCTGATCATGAGACCAGAGCTCCACCCATGTAGCCAGGCTGCAAGGCTTACAATCATAAAATGACCTACAGTATATCGCAGTAGAATCACCATGGGTACTGTCATAGTGTCCTACATCACCATGGTTACTGCCATTGTTGTTGAGTTATAATCATGAGATCTTAGGTTTGTTATAATCAAAAGACGATATGACACAGGTGATAGCTTTCGAGTCCGTGCGTGCTTTATTTAACCCCCCCCCCCCCCCGTCACACATCAAGGTTCCTACCGCACAAAGGTTCCTATACAAATATAACCTAATACTACATCTCCCTTCCTAGGATAAATAACTTTCCCTGAACTTAGGATAAATAACTTTCCCTGAACATATAACATGACAGTCTCAACAATCAACAATAGTAGCTAAATATAACTAACTGCATTTCTGCTTCTTCTGTATAAAGTTATTTGCAATTATACAACACATTAGAACGGTAACTTAACTTCTTTCTTAGAGAAGGGTGGGGTAGACTGCCCAGCCCTTCTGCAGAGTGTGGGGATTATTCTGCCCCATTTCTCACTCTGTTCTTTTTTTTATTATTATTATTAGGGACTTAACTACATGTGCACACAAAGTCCTTTAGGTGCCCTGGAGGGCCCCTCACTCTAGGTGGGTATCGTCTCTCAGTCATTAAGCTCTGCGGCTGCTGCTGCTGTTGGTTTTGAGTCACCTTAGCGACACGTGTCTCCACTGCATCTGTTTCACGGTTCACCCATGGTGTCGTCTCAGGTAAGTCGGTTTCAGAATCTGGAGCCACCAGGGTTGGGGAGAGGTGAGACCTGTTTCTCCGTAGGGTACCTCCTCCGGGTGTCTCCACAAGGTAAGACCTGGGTGTGCCTGCCGTAGACACCACTGTGCCTCGCTCCTTAAGGCCTCTGCATGCTACAGCAAATTCAAAGCAACTTCGACACAACATCGACAAAGCAACGGTGTTGCAGACACTCTACCTTTATGCTTCTGCAAAATCAACGCGCAGCCTATGTAACATTGTACCCCGTATGTAGCTAGGTTCCCTAGATAGATGACGCTTCCCTTCTCAACCAACCCATTGATAAAAGCAGAAAAATAAGTATAATTTTTACTTCCGGGCGGGGGGTTTCAAAATAAAAGAGCGAGTCTAAAAGCACCGTAAATACGTTTATTTTTTACAATATCTAACGTTACACGAACCTAAACTAATCTAAAGTTAGTTTAGGTTCGTGTTAACTTTGGATAATGTACAAAATAAACGTATTTCCGGTGATTTTAGACGTCGCTCTTTTATTTTGAAAACCCCCGACCGGAAGTGTTATAGTGTCTGTTGCTAGCAGCTTGACTTTCTGTGCTTTTCGAGCTAACGTTACCGTAACATCATTAGTTTCCAATGGAGAGGACCTCGGCTCACATGCAGCTCAAACTACCTATTGGAATAAATTACTTGATTGATGTTTAACTTGTCCCTGTGTGTGTCCAGTCATTTCGACTAGCAAACGTTGTATTTAACGTTACCTCAGGACGGATACCATTGTATTTACTTGGTTAGCTAATGTGGATAGCATTTTGAATAGACCCAATGCTAGCTGGCTGGCTACATCTTTATTTACTAAATTATGGAGGCTTTTTAATCGTCAAGGTAAGAGGATTTGTCATGATCAACTGAAGGCGTATGCTATGGAACAATATGTGCTTGGGTTTTCAGAAAAAGGCGAGCTATGTGACGCTGATTATTTAGCGTCAACGCTGGCTTCAACAATGGAGGATATTATTCTCTGCGGGACTAATATTATTCTATGACAGCCCCGCCCCCATTCGCTAACCAACCAATCACTGCTACGCAATATCAACGCAACGGTTGTTCAGATTAGATTCTGGGGACATGTACGCAACGTCCAAGCAACACAGTCTACAAGACCCTCTAAAACAACCGCGCTGAAATCGCGCCGATGTTGTGTTGCAGTTGCTTTGAAGTTGCTGTAGCATGTAGAGGCCTTTAGTGTATCTGATCCACACATGTTCACCCGGTTGGATGAGGGGCAACTGATGTGTTCTGTGTCTTCGATCGTAGTTCAGTCGCTGTTTTTGTCTGTAAACTTGTTCTGTCTTTCTTAGTTTCTCTGTGTCGGCACATCTTGGTTTTAGTTGGGACGGGATGACAGGAACAAGAGTTCTGATTTTTCTTCCCATGAGAAGCTCCGTGGGACTGAATCCGTTTGCGATTGGGGCGTCGCGGTAGGCCATTAGAGCAAGGTAGGGATCACTTGACTTTTTGATCAGACTTTTTATAGTTCTCACTGCACGCTCTGCCTCCCCATTGCTCTGTGGAAAGTGAGGACTGGACGTCACATGGCTGAAACACCAGTCCTGTGAGAACTTGCGGAAATACTCTGATGCAAACTGTCGGCCATTGTTCGTGCGGACCTCCTCTGGGATCCCATGACGAGCAAATATTGACTTGAAATGCTGGATCATTACCTCTGATGTTGTGGATGTCAGTTTGACGACTTCCACATATCTGGAATAATAGTCAACGACGACTAGGTAGTGTTGGTTGTTGTTTTGAAACAGATCTGCTCCGACAGTGGACCATGGTCTTGTTGGGAATTCTGTTGACATCATCGAGTGCCTCCTTTTCTATTTGAGCGTATCTCTGTTCGGTGTTGGTGAGGGCTCGTGAAGCATACGCCACCGGTTTCCATGATTGTTCAGCTTGCCTCTGGAGAAGGACCGCACCCAGCCCATATGACGAGCCAGCATCAGCGGAGACCAAGGTTTCTGCGTTTGGGTCGTACAGTGTCAATCCAGGGGGTGTAGTCAGTTTTTTTTTTATATTAACGAAGGCCTCCTGCTGTGGGGGCCCCCATGCCCACATGTTTGACCTCTTTAGCAGATCTCTGAGTGGAAGGGTCTTCTCTGCCAGGTGAGGCAGAAACGTTCCAAGATGATTTACCATCCCCAGAAATCCTCTCACTTCTCTGACGTTCCTCGGTTCTTTCATGGCTTTCACTGCGTACACTTTGTCTGGGTCTGCGCTCACCCCTGACCCCTTGATGACCTGTCCCAGGTACTTGATTTTGCTCTTGGAGAACTCACATTTCCCAGCATTGAGCGTGACCCCTGCCTCCTGAAGTCGTGTCAGTGCTGTGTGTAACCTCTCATCATGCTGTTGTTGTGTGGCTCCCCAGATGAGCACATCATCCGTCAGACACACAACACCTTCCAGACCCTCTAGGATTTGTGTCATGCGCTTCTGAAAGTGCTCTGGTGCAGACGATATTCCAAAGCACATGCGGTTATAGCGATACCGTCCAAATGGTGTCATGAAGGTGGTTAATAGCGATGACTTATTTGACAGTGGAATCTGCCAGAAGCCTGAGTTTGCATCCAGCTTAGAGAACACTCTGGCTCCGGCGAGCTGTCCCAGTGTGTGTTCAACTGAGGGAAGTGGATGCTTCTCCCTCTTGACAGATTTGTTCAGTTCAGTGAGGTCTGTGCATATTCTCACCTTTCCCGTCTGCTTGGGAATCACCACCATTGGTGCACACCAGTCCATTGGCTGTTCCACCTTTGAAATTACTCCCTGTTGCTCCATGTGTTTTAGTTCTTCCTTTACTTTTGGTAGGAGGGGGAGGGATATCCACCTAGGAATGGAGACAGAAAAGGGCCTAGCCCCTGGCTTTAATACAATATTGTATTCTCCCTGCATCTTCGCCAGACCATTGAAGAGCTTTGGGAATTCCTGTTTCACATCTTCTTTTGAGACTAAAGCTAGGCTGATGGCATCCAGCAAGTGCAGTGCTATGGCAGCTGACCGGCCTAGCAATGGTACGGCCAGTTCCTCCACAACGTAAACATCCTGTTTTGTGATCCTCTCACCTTTCTTGAGTGTGGCTGTGAATTTCCCCTTTACATTCAGTGACCTTCCTCCTGGCCCCTTTAAAGGCTTTGTTGATCTCCCCATTTTACTGAGCTGATCCTGACTACACATGGTCTCTGGCACTGCTGTTACATCCGCACCTGTGTCTATCTTCCACACAATGTTGCAGTGGTCCATTTTTACTTCCGTCATCCATGGACCTTCATCTGAATCGACAGTCAGTGAGCCAAAGAATGAAGCTTTTTCATCCACATCGTAGTCATCCCCCTAATAGTCATAGTGTTTCTTACAGTGGTTACACAGCGCTTCCCTAGCCGGGCATTTCTGTCGGCTGTGGCCTTCCATGTCGTCACACCATATACGCTTAAAAGTCATTTTCTGGGCTATTCTCTTACCTGACTGGAATGACTGTGGCTTGGCTTGTGTGTATTTAGCTCTGCCCCGCTGCTGGGCCTGCATACTATCAAGCTGTGTATTTGTCCTCTTTAAAGTTTCTCTTGAGAGCTTCTTGTTGTTTCTTTACCTGCTCACTCTGTCTAGCCTTGGTTACAGCTTTTACAAGTGTTAGGTCAGGGTCCATTTGCAACTGTTCTGAAAGTCTTGAATCCCTCAGCCCAACCACGAGTCTGTCTCTCACCATTTCATCATGCAGTGTCCCATATCCACAATGTTCGGCCAGGCAATGCAGTGCAGTAATACAATTATCTGTCGACTCCCGCGGCTCCTGCTGCCGCTGGTTAAACTTGGCCCTCTCGAAAATGACGTTTCTGCGTGCTATGAAGTGAGCATCTAAACTGTCTTTGACCGTCTCATACTCAGCCTGTTCTCCGGCGCCTTGATGCTGAGATGTCAGAATATCCTCAGCTTCTTCTCCCATAGTGTAGTAGATTAATGCATTCACTTGGTTTTCATCTGCTTGGTTTCTAATCCCGACGCAATCCGAAATCGTTCGAATCTTTTTAGCCATTTTGTCCAGTCTTCTGCCTTGAAGGTGAATTTCTCTGGCGGGGGAACTTGAAACTGACTCATACTTTCGCTTTCGCGCCGTTAGGCTCGCGCCGTTAGCGCTAGCTACCCTGCTGTCTCTAAACTCAAACTCAAACTCTAAACTACTAGCAGCCTACTCTAAAGTCTATACTACTTAACGCTATATCTAATGTTCATCTCCACATCTGACACCATGTTGAGTTATAATCATGAGATCTTAGGTTTGTTATAATCAAGAGACGATATGACACAGGTGATAGCTTTCGTGTCCGTGCATGATTTATTTAACTCCCCCCTCAATACACACAATTGTTAAGGGGATGCTGACCAGAGAAAGACTTTTGTCTTGTTTACATCAGGGTCCCCCATTTTCAATTCATAAGGACAACATACAGATATACAGATATATATCATGACATTTATGACATACAGATATACAGTACTGTTACATTTGTGACATACAAGATATGCAAATATACAGTACTGTTAAACAGAGATCCTAACAGAAAAAATATATATATACATACGAGGGGGAGGAAACTGTACATTGGGAGCGGGTGGGTGGGTGGGAGGGGGGGTTTAGACATACGGGGGCCAGTTTCGAATTGCAGCCTCCAGTAGGTGCTCTTTGAGAGCGGTTTTGAAGGTTTGTAGAGATTCAAATTTTTTTTAGGGCTGTGGGTAGGGCGTTCCACATTGATGCTGCATAATTGCGAAACGTGTTTAGTCCCATGTTTGAGCCGAATCTGGGTTTAACATGATTTGTGGAGCTCCCTCTGGTGTTCTGGTCATGGTATTCACTGACCTTTGGGAAGTATTTCGACATGTACATGGGTACCTTAGTGGTGTAGTGTATCTTGTAGACCAGGCCCATTGCAAGTTGCTGTACTCTGTCGTCTACTCTAAGCCATCCTAGGTAGTCAAAGTGTGCAGGGGTGAGGTGGGTTCTAGGAGTAAGGTCAAGCAGTAGTCTGACCAGTTTGTTTTGTAATGTTTGTAATCTTGTTTTTAGTGCTTTTGAGGTGCTTTGGTACCATGCATAGTCGTAGTACCCTTGAATGAGTGCTCCTGTTAGAGTCTTCAGGGTATTCTTGTTTACCAGAGAGGAGTTCCGGTACAAGAATATTTTTCTTTGGTTGACTTTTTTGATTACATTGGATGCCATCTTGTCACAGGAAAGATTTGCCTCTAGGATGGAACCCATATAATTTCATGGGATGCGCAAGGATGCAGGTTTAGGTGGCCGGATGTGTGTGAGATTATGTACAAAATAAATCAGCATTGTTTTTTGGTGAAGTGACCCTTTAAGGAGAGACTTGTTCATATTCACAGATCAAAACTTAGCTGTACAGCATTATAAGTGAATTCTATTTTAGGGTGGATCTTCCCTTGTGCATGTAATGTGCAGTGGGCCCATGTGGCAACTGACCACAGAGTCACCAGTCACTGGCAGCCTTTGAGTCTTCATTATGTTTCTCTGTTTTGGCTCAGCATCTTAGAATATTAAAATGCATCTCAGTGCCCAGAGACTGTTTTGTGGTCATGACCCCAGACTCTCTAGAAGCACACGTGCTGTATCACTGCTCGCCTGGGGTCATATCACATCTTGACATTATCTCCTGTGTGTCTCCTGCTGAAATTAGTATAGCGTAGACCGTAGACCGCCATACTCACCTTTAAGAAACTGTCTGAAGCAAGATTTTACAAAAAGATCTCAGAGCAGACATTATTGTATTTAACAACAGCATGATTTGTAGCCTGATCTGGCATTATGATACACAGTGTAAAGTATTTTTTTTCCATAAACACACAAAGATGCATGAATGGCAGGGGTCCTACAGCAGAGTCACAAAAACCAAAAGAGGGGTGAGTGATGTCATTGGATTCATGTACACTAGAGAGAGAGAGAGAGAGAGAGAGAGAGAGAGAGAGAGAGAGAGAGAGAGAGAGAGAGAGAGAGAGAGAGAGAGAGAGAGAGAGAGAGAGAAAGAGAGAGAGAGAGAGAGAGAGAGAGAGAGAGAGAGAGAGAGAGAGAGAGAGAGAGAGAGAGAGAGAGAGAGAGAGAGAGAGGACTGGTGTTCATTAGTCAGTATAAGGACTACCATGTGTACTTGATGGCAGTGTGGCCTGGAAGTTAGACCACTATCAGCATCAACCCTCAGACTCACACTCACACACACAACTCTATCACACACACACACACACTCACACACACTCTATCACACACACACACACACACACACACACACACACACACACACGCACACACACACATACATACACACACACACACACACACACACACACACACACACACACACACCACACACACACACACACACACACACACACACACACACACACACACACACACACACACACACACACACACACACACACACACACATGAAAATTGCACACACTCATAAATGCAAGAAAGACAAAATATAGGAAGAGGAAAGAGAGATGAGAGGGAGAGAATAATCAGATTAAGAGACAGGGATAGAGAGAGAGAGAGAGAGAGAGAGAGAGAGAGAGAGAGAGAGAGAGAGAGAGAGAGAGAGAGAGAGAGAGAGAGAGAGAGAGAGAGAGAGAGAGAGAGAGAGAGAGAGAGAGAGAGGAGAGAGAGAGAGAGAGAGAGAGAGAGGAGAGGAGCTGAAGAAAGAGAGAACAGATTGAGACAGAGAGGGGATAACGTACCGGTACGATCTCATCTCATGTAGCAGTGATCTAATCTCTTTGTGAATAGAAGTGGAGTGTCTGGTCCTTGATGTCATAACCTGGCACACAGTGGAACCCAAGATGACAAATGAACACCGATGGCATGGTTAAGACTAGTGGCTAATTAACACCAGTGACAGCGAACACCATTGATAAATGAGTTGTTCTGCCTGCCAGGATAACAGTTGCCAGCGACTTGAGGACATGGGTGCATTTTTGTCCAATGACTCCACTAAACATTCAGTCAGTTTTCTTTTACTCTTATTTCATGGCTTGAGCTTGAATGGCTTCCGTGGTTGGCTGACACATGGAAAAGTACACAAACAAACCCAGCGAACACAATACAGTGTAAATACTGGAGTTAGCTTTATTTAAAGGTTCAAAAAATAAAAATGTTTCCACCATGGTCCACATACAAGACAATAATGTAACATTAAACAGCTTACATTCACAGAAACCATTTTTGACAGCAGCATTTAAATAATTTGTAGATTTGTAGTGAGACGAGCCACTTTCTCCATGATGTCATCGAGAGATAAAATAATGGAGCTGATTATGTTTGAATGGGGGCATTTTCTCTTTAACACCAATGACCAAAACACCCCACAATAAAAGAGTGAAGACAGGACTTGATGACACAGGTTTGTTCAGTATTTGTCAGGTGACCAGAGGGAGTTTCCACAAATCACGTTCAACCCAGATTCGGCACAAACCAGGGACTAAACAGGTTTAGCAATTATGCCACAATAATGTGGAATGCCATATTGTGAATGTGAATCCATACCCTCCTTCAAAAACCACTCTCAAAGAGCACCTACGGGTGGCTGCAATTAGAAACTGGCCCCGGTAAATGTCAAAATCACCCCCCCTACCCACCCACCCAACCCCGTCCAATGTAGAGTTTCTTCCCCTTCAGATTTTTTATTCTTTTTTCATGATGTTCTCTATTTCTTACGCAGTACCATATATTTGTATGTCTTGTATGTCTTAAAATTTCTTGATGAATAAAAAATGGAGGACCCTCATGTAAACAAGACAAAAGTATTTTTCTGGTCTTCATCCTCTTAGCAGTTGTTTGTATTGAGCTGTACTGTATTGTACCCATTCTGCAATCTGTTAATACAGTTTTCAATCAATCAATCAATCAATCAATCACCCACAGGTTTGTTCAAGTGTTTGTCACGTCCACCCACAGGTTTATTCCAGTGTCACGTCCACCTACAGGTTTGTTCCAGTGTTTGTCAGGGTCCACCCACAGGTTTGTTCCAGTGTCATGTCCACCCACAGGTTTGTTCTAGTGTCATGTCCACCCACAGGTTTGTTCCAGGTGTTACGTCCACCTACAGGTTTGTTCCAGTGTCAGGTCCACCCACAGGTTTGTTTCCAGTGTCACGTCCACCTACAGGTTTGTTCCAGTGTTTGTCAGGTCCACCCACAGGTTTGTTCCAGTGTCATGTCCCACCTACAGGTTTGTTCCAGTGTTTGTCAGGTCCACCCACAGGTTTGTTCCACAGCAATCTGAACCCATGAGACTCTGGCT
Source organism: Notolepis coatsorum (assembly GCF_963971535.1). Lineage (NCBI taxonomy): Eukaryota > Metazoa > Chordata > Actinopteri > Aulopiformes > Paralepididae > Notolepis > Notolepis coatsorum. The sequence continues at coordinate 91,532,743 of NC_140181.1, read as the reverse complement.
ACTGAGGAAATAATGGTGCATTATTCATCCTGTTTTTCTTTCATAATTCCATAACTTCCGTTCATTCAGCTCCGAAAAACACGTCCATTCATAAAATTACCCCCTTTTCTCCTTGTGTGGTGTTTCAAACCTTTATTTAAACTCAAAAGGCAACTCCGGTTTTCACTCATTTACAGTGACGTCGAGTGTACACAGAAATAAGCTATGAAAGAAAGGCACATAAAATCACACAGCCTATAAAATCGTAACAATAGGACAACAAGATGAGTCAAAAGTAAGGATAACACATCAATTAAAACACATAACTTGATTGACAAAGGTTGGAGATGAAGGTTTTTAAACTCTGCAACAGAGGGGAGAACAGTGTGTGTGTGTCTATGCACGTCTGTGTGTGCACCATCACACACATGCCATTTTATATGCAGCATTTAAAGATAAAAGGCACTTTTATTTCTAAACGCAAACTCCAGACAGCTGAGATCAGATGTGACATTACAGTTTAACACAGGACCCCCTTAACACCTCTCCTCTCTCTTTCTCTCTCTCTACCCCCCCCCCTCTCTCTCTCTCTCTCTCTCTCTCTCTCTCTCTCTCTCTCTCTCTCTCTCTCTCTCTCTCTCTCTCTCTCTCTCTCTCTCTCTCTCTCTCTCTCTCTCTCTCTCTCTCTCTCCCCTTCCTTTCCTTCTCCACCTCCTCTACCCACTCCCTCTCTTCCCACTGCTCTCGTTTAAACAAAGACGACGTGCAGTATTTTACCATGAATGTATTGCTGTGAAACGAGTGTAACATTTGGATGCTATAATGCAAATCTGTGTAGCAGTTGCCATATTAATCAACTCCATGGGTTTTCGTGAGCTGATGGAGACGTGGTTGATTGGCAATTGGCCTTCTCTGAATTCGTTCTGTCTGGCGCCTGTTTGGTAATCGCGTGGCTTGAGGGGAACCTGCTTGCGCTTCGAAAGATGGGACGGCACAGCTGGAGTGTGTCAACACAGATCTTCTGGCGCGGTACCATTTCCCCCCGCTGCCCCTCCGCCTGTTCAGACCACGTCTTCTATGGGCCTCTGCACACGCTCACCGGCGATGCTTCTATCCGCAGGCCATCAGGATGCTCAACGACAATAACACTATGTAACAAACCATCAAATACACTCACAGCACACACATCCACACGCACACACTCACTTTAAATAAACAGCTCACTGTAGCACCCACTTTACTCACTTTAGACACGTTAACACACTTCATATTTATTGGTAAAGAGGTTTGCACTACAATCCATACCTCATTGCACCTTACCCTAAGTTGTACCTCATCCCATTTCTGCATTGTACTGTATTGTATTGTAACTCAGTTACTAATTTTTTCTACTCTGTATTGTATATTGTATATATGTATATTGATGACACTTTTGTTT
>NC_140181.1:91511436-91528936 GCF_963971535.1 Notolepis coatsorum | reverse complement strand
TTTTTTTTTTTTTTTTTTTGTATTATTGCAAAACAAAAATTATTAAAAGTCAGTACTCAACACACAATGCATAATGAAACTTTCAGTAAAGGTGGTTAAAATATATGCAAGTACAGAAACAAGATAAAACAAAATTTGTCTATAATAACATTTTAACCGTATACAGTGTATATCCAGCGAAATTACAATTATATAAATGTTAGTATATAATATACCCCTAATACCTATTTTCTAAAACCCTACACACATATGCTCCAGCTCGAACCCCCCCCTCCCGGACCCCCTCTTGGATAGTACCTCCATTATCCCTCACTCCTAACCAGACACTACCATTATAAGCTAGCTTTTATTCTCTCCACCACTTCTAACCACATTGACATTTTGGATTCATTGAGACCCAGAATTCTTGCTGTAGATATTTCTTGATATATCACATCGAGATATGTAAGAAACCACACTTTTCGGCAAATTTTTTCCGGTTGAAACCAACGTGATGCGATCAGTTTTTTAGCTACTGTGATACCCGATAAAACCAATCTCTTTAGTTGTGGATTCACTGCAAACTCAAAAACATCATTCAATAGTAATACCGAGGGGTGTACAGGTATATTCCAAGATACGAGTATTGATAATTGTTGGGACACATCTTTCCAGAATGCCTTAACTGGTGGGCAGTCCCAATACATGTGCATAAATGTTCCTTCGTCCCCATTTGTACATTGGGAGCATTTGGAGTCTTGTTTAAGCCCCATTTTGCACAGCCTTATAGGAGTCAAGTATGTCCTGTGAATATAGTTCAGATTGATTTGTTGATGATCCGGGTTCCTTGATGTAAGTCGGACATTTGCCCAGGCTCCTTGCCAATCAAAGTCATTTTCCAGGTCTGGTATATCCCTCCTCCAGACAGTGTCTAGTTGAAGGGTTTCATACGAGGACGTTAGTAATTGATAATAAAAACCTGATACAAAACCTCCCAATGTTTCTCTTTCATAGAAAAATGTGTGGTATCTGTGGTGTTCAATTGGTATGGAGTAATGGAACACCGTGAGACCTCAGACAAAGTCGTAACTGTATGTAAAAAAGCCATGTGGACTCGGTGAGGTTAAACTTTGTGCATATTTCGACATAACTACAGAGGCCCTTGTTATTAAAAATATCCCCTAATGAGTGTATGCCTTGCTCTTCCCATATAGGGAATCTTATAGGGCGTTTTCGCATTAAGAGTGCATTGTTATTGAATATGGGAGTGTGATTATGCCATTCTTGAGGGTTAGGATATTTCTTTTGTGTTTCCCGCCATGTTCTGATTGCATGGGTAATTATTGGGCCAAATTCTCGCTCACAATGCTTGATTGAAAGTTTAGTGTGTGCTATGTCTTTTAGTCTCTGTGGGGCTACTATGTTTTCTTCTAAATCTCTCCAAGATACCAAAGCCTGGGGGTCAAACCATATCTTCAGTGGTCTTAATGTGAAGGCCTTAAAATATTGTAAAAAATCTGGAACTGCCATGCCACCGTCTGCTTTATTTCTCTGTGCGGTGGATCTTTTTATGCGAGGTGGTTTGTTATTCCAAATAAATTTGTATGTGGAGGTTTGTAATCTTTTCCAGTAGCCCTCTGGAGGAGGTAACGGAAGCATTGAGCTGAAGAAATTGATTCTTGGTAATACATCCATCTTAACTATTGATACCCTTGCCTGTACTGAGTTTTTAAGTTTTGCCCACCTGTCCAGGTCGTCTTTGATTTTGTTCTGTATTTTTGTGTAGTTGTGCTTCACCGTTTGTCTTATGGTGGGAAATATTTCCACTCCCAAGCATCTAAAATGTTTGACCATGGGTATCGCACCTGGGAGGGTTGTGTCTTTTTTTGCACTGATGTTAAGAGGAAGAAAAGCCGACTTAGGCCAATTTATTTTAAATCCCGATAAATCACCAAAGTTCTCTATCAACTTGAGTATATGCGGCAATGTGTTGTTGGGGTTTTGCATGAACAATATTACGTCGTCCGCATATAAACTAATTTTATGTTGTGTGCCCTTGATTACTATTGGTTCTATGTGTTGGGATTGTCTTATAAATTGTGCTAAAGGTTCTAATGATAGATCGAATAGTCCGGGACTAAGAGGGCAACCCTGTCTGGCTGAGCGTGATACCGGAAAGATATCGGAGATGAATGTAATGAATTGTAATCCTGGCCGATGGGTCCTTGTATAGTACTTTAATCATATCAATGAATCCTTTTCCTAACCCCATCCTTTCTAATACTGCCCATAGAAACGACCATTCCAACCTGTCAAATGCTTTCATAGCATCCAGGGATAGCATCGCCTTAGGTGTGGTGTCCTCTTTGTCTGCGTCTAGTACGTGCAGTATTCGCCTTATGTTATCATTGATCAGGCGACCTTTTATGAAGCCTGTTTGGTCCGGGTGAACTAAAGACGTCATATGCTTTTGCAATCTGATGGCTAATATCTTAGAGTACAGTTTGACATCGGTTCCGAGGAGGCTTAAAGGTCGGTAACTACCGCACTCAGTGGGGTCTTTGTCTTTTTTGTGAAGAACTGAAATGAGTGCGATATTTTGGTGTTTATGGAAGCTTCCCTCTTTGACTGAGTATAAGATCATATTTAGTAATAAGGGTCCAAATATGTCCCAGCAAGAAATGTACATTTCTGATGGGATACCGTCAATTCCGGGAGCCTTGCCGTTTTTCATTCCGGATATGGCCTTCTTGAGTTCTTCTAATGTGATCGGTGCTTCTAACTGTTTAGCGTCGTCCTCCAAAAGTTTAGGGAGAGTAATTTGATTAAGATATGTGTCTAATTTGTCTTGATCAAAGGTCGTCTCTGAATTATACAAATCGGAGTAGAATTCTTTGAATGTATCGTTTATTATTTCGGGTTCTGTTACTAGAGCTTGTTGTTTCCTAATGGCAGTTATATCTGCAAATTTTGCATTAACTCTTAGTCGCATGGCTAATAGGTGACTAGGTTTAGATCCTTGGAAGTACTGCTGTTGTCTTGTGCTGCGTATTTGCAGTTCCGATTTTTGTCTGTATATTGCCTTGATCTCTGTCTTTAGAATGTTAACTTGGTTTTCTAGTCTAGTAGAGTTGTTGTATTTTAAAGAATTAAAAAGAGTTGAGTAAAGCGTTTCCATTTCAGACAGTTTTGTGCATTGATTTTTGCGCAATATGGAGGAAAATCTATCCGTGAAATCCTTGATCATACTCTTTACCGACATCCATAATATTCTGGGATCTTGCACCGAGTTTGCATTATCCCGTAGGAATATTGTGAGAGCTTCTTTAATTTGTGTAATGAATTCCTTGTTGTTAAGCAGCATAGAATTAAAACGCCATCTTGGGGCCCGGGAAGATAGTGTACCAAATGTTGCTTTCAGGATTAAGTAGCAGTGATCTGATAACGCATTGGGTGTCATTTCCACTTCATATTTATCAAATATTCTCGGGGATGCAAAGACGTAATCAATTCTGGATAGTGTGTTGTGTCTCGCCGAACGACAGGAGTACTTGCGGGTCATGGGATTAAGTGAACGCCATAAATCAATTACCCCTGTTGATTTTGACCAATCTTTTAATGCTTTAGATGAATTTTTTTGTTCGCTGGAAAAAGTAAGGTAAGTTTTGTCCATCCTTGGGTTCCAAATGGCATTCAAATCCGCACCTATTATATATGAGTACTCGGGATGGTTTAACATTTCTCCGGTTAGTGAAGTAAAGAAACCCACTTCGTACAAATTTGGGGCATATACCGCTGCCAACGCAATTTTCCTGTTATTGTGTATAATCCTAGCTATAGTTATGCGCCCCTCAGCATCCGACCATACCCCTTTCAATTCGATATTTAATTTGCGTCTGACGACTATGGCTACCCCTCTAGTTCTCGTAACAAAAGATGAGTGACTAATATTATGGTATATGTTATCCGCTAACGTATTTATGTCTTCCTCTAAAATGTGCGTTTCGCTTAATAGAGCCACGTCCACATGTTCTTTTTTCATCAGTGTGAGCACGCTTTTGCGTTTGTGTTGTTTGTTTATCCCACCGGTGTTCCATACCATTATATTCAAACTAGCCATAATCTATGCATGTTTTTGTGTAGTTTTTGGTAATGCTTCTGGAGTGCGAAGCTACAATAGATGTACATCCAATTAGTGAGGTCCCGTTGAGAGCTGAGCTTAAAAACATATATATATACAAATAAAAATCCCCTATTTTCCCCTCACCCAGAAAGTCGTACAGGCCTGTGTTCCAAAAACACATCCTCCGCGATTGACTTTCTCCCATAGTCCGCCGGATTGCCCAAAATGAGCATTGTAATCTTAATCTTCCTATGCTAATTGCCATAGGATCTAACATTTCCATTCTATTGCAATAGAATGTCGCTTTTGGTCTTGCACCTTCCCTTACTGTAATGAAGTATTGTGATAAATGACAAAAAATAAAAAATAAAAAATGAGAACAAACTTTCATCGACATATTCATTTGAACCCTCTACTAACGTGTGGGAAAAAAGGAAAAAAGGAAAAGATTGTAGAGCAATATTGACACCTTAATGTGAAGAACAGTGGAAAAGAACAATGTAAGGTAAAATATATATAAAAAATAGAGTAATGAGAAGAAAAAATTAAATAAAATAAAAATTAAAGGAAAGATATAGATAAGGAATGAGAGATAGAATAATTATAAACGTGGAGAAGCCACTAGAACCGAATTAACAGATTAGATAAGATAGATAAGCAGAGCCTTTTAGAGCTTCAATGTGCCAGTCACCATCAATGGAGTGATTACTTAAATTGTTAGAATAACCTTGTAGTGTTCATACGTTTAGGTGTGGTTAATTTTTAAAGTATTATTAAGGACAGATTGAACTTCATTCAATTGATTATCTCTATGTGTATACACACCGGATGTTTATTGTTAGAGTTGTAGGCCTTCGTTGTCATGGTGCCTTATATTCTAGAAGGTTGTAGAGTATACTAGTGCAATAGACTATTTTTATGTTCCAGAATGATCTAAGAGACCCAGGGCATTTGAGCGATAAACCCAGAATATTCCAGATAGATCTTTTTGCAATGATATGTATTTGTCTCCCCAGAGACCAGAGTCTGAAATTATAATGTATTACGAATCGTATTATACACAGTACACATTGTTATAGACGGCTTGCATATCGTCTTCTACCTTGATGAACACAATAAAGTCATTCTAACACTGGTATACATTGAGAAAGAGGCTTATCTGTTTCCGGCATTGTCGTCCTGCCTTGGGTTATTAGCTCCATTTCGCTTCAGAAAATCCTCAGCTTCTTTAGGTGTGTATACACCAGACCTGAGGCCGTCACTGCCCACGAATGATAACAGCGCCGGGTATGATAACCTTGGCTTGTGACCAGATTTGAACAGCTTTTGCATCACCTCCTTGTATGGTAGACGTCGAATGATGGCTTCTTTGCTCAAATCTTCGTAGATAAATAATGGTTTATCACCATAATTCAGATTCCCACGTTGGATGCGAGCAAATTTGATGATGTCATCCCTTGTTGTAGTCTTCCGCAGAGTGACAATGATGACTCTTGGCCCGATGCTTCTATTCCCCCGAGAACCGATTCTGTAAACATGGTCCACTTCTGGCACTTTGTTTGGATCGTTGTTACCCAAAATCGTTGATAGCACTGTTGGAAAGTTGGCATCTTCGCAGTTTACTGTTTCATCAAGCCCCACAATGCGGATGTTATTCCGCCTGTGGTAGCGTTGGGATTCTAGTAGCCTCTCCGTCGCTTCGTTTTTAAGCACTTGTATTTCCCTACGGTATTCTTCTTTCACACTTTCTATTTCTTTTTCCATCTCTGTCATGCCACCTTCGTTCGCCTTGACTGCCCGTGTAATTTCTGTCACCGTATTCTCCACTGACGTGATTCGCTTTGACTGTGCATCGATCGCTTTCTTGACTTCTTCTAATTTCTCATCGATGTGATCGAATTTAGCATCGATGCGATCGAATTTAGCATCGACGTTTGCCTCGAGCGCCTTGATGTGTGTAATCTGTTCTTTCATCAGGTTAGACTGTTCTACCATCAGGTTAGTCAGTGTGTTGAAATCGGGTGGAGTGGTAGTACTGCTTGCTTCAATTGGCGGCATAGATGCAGTGACGGTGACGGTGGAATCTTTTGCTATTGGTATTCTTTTATCCAGATATTTGGCTGCTCTCTCTTTCACGGAGCTTGATTCTGTCCCTTCTGTTATGTTGGTATCTATTAACTCTCTTTCGGGGACCGTAATCGATGGTCCCGGTAAATTTTCCTCTTCATTCTCCTCTTCGGAGCTTGTCGCCGTCGGCTCAGAACCAGCGTCGGTTAGGACGCGTCTTCTTAGTTTTATTACGTCCTGCGCCGCTGAAGTTACCGTAGTTTGTTTCCCTACCGTCCTTCTACCTTTAACCATTTTGTCTTTTGATATGGTTAGTAGAGGGTCTTATCAATACATACGATGTGGTCTATTCTCTTTCTTTACTGTCCAAATAATGTTTTTAAACGAAATTAGCGTTGGTGGGAGCGGAGCAATTGCAAAATGCGTGCACTACATATTGTGCTAAAACCGGAAGTCTGCGCCACCACTTACGTTTGACGATGACGAAAGCAAGTAAGGGCTTGCACTAAAACAAACCATAGAATTGCATTGGAGGTTGTGTAAAAAAAGAAAAGAAAAAAGCCAACACACGGACTGAGGGGCGATCGGCAGCCAGAGAGAAATCGCCCATGGAGTGTCAGACAGTGATTCTGAGATTCATTCCAGAACAAAATTAGATGCTGCGGCTGATTGGACTATGATATTCAGAAGCAGGATTTTTAAAATAATTTTTCATCATTATTTTGGGTTGTTTTAGGTTTCTTTTTTTTATCGCCTGTGGCAGGGAGGTCGACGCACAAATCGCCATAATCAGTCAGCCGCCCCTGTAATCATGGATATATAGAATCTATGACTAGCTATTGATTCTCCATCTATGGTTATACACGTCCTTTACAAGTAGAAATGTCTGCCGTGAAAAGGGTTCAGAAACACAAATGGCTCCTCCGCCATTGCTGTAAAATAAGTTTTATGTCTTCGGTAAAAACAAGACCTTGATTTAACGAGACGGATTTATTAATGGATGAGAGATGTGAGGAGTCAAACATGTGTTAGTGTGTCTCATGTATTAATGTAATAATAATAACTTATTAATGTCTTTTCTACATTAAGCGCAAAAATAGCAGTGGCCTTGAACTAACAGGAGAGAGAGAGATGGAGAGAGAGAGAGGGAGAGGAGAGAGAGATAAGGGGGCAGCAGGTTACATAGTAAACGACAGATAGAATTGAAAATGAAAATTAAATTAGAATGGGTTTTTCAAGGGCACTAATCCATACAGCTGCGGGATAGAAGGATGAACGTGTGAAGGGATGAAAGGAGAGGTTAGAGGTGTAATGAACAAGTGATGTAGGAGAAGGATAGAGAGGAGGATAGAGATAGGACAAAATGAAAGTATGGAATGAGGGGGGAGATAGAGAGGAAATCCTCACAGCAGAGGACAACGAGGACAGGATTAGGGGTTCATACAGTACGCGGCACACACATACATAAACACACACACACACACACACACACACACACACACACACACGCACACACACACACACACACTGTAAGGGTTCGTGTGAGGGTAGGTGAGGAGAACCCATATGCTGAACACGATAACAGAGAGAGGAGGCAGAGACGACGGAATGAAAATGAACAGGCTTTTACTTAGCAGTAGCAACAATGATACACATTAGAACGGTACAAACAAAAGCGAACTGCAAAACCCGGAAATCAAACCTCAGCAGTGCTGGAAAAATGTGGACTAGGAATAAGGAACGGACTCACTGGGAAATACAGGAAAACCTTACAAAGGTGAACAGAGTATGTGACCGAACACAAGGGTAGAAAACAAAACAATGGCAACGGCGCGACAAGGAAGTGAGAAACGGGCAGGTTTATGTACTACCCCGTGATTACTAAGGAGCGCCAGCTGGTTTAAGACCAGGCATGAAGATAAGATAAGATAAGATAAGATATTCCTTTATTGATCCCTTTGGGGAAATTCAGGCATCATAGCAGCATGGGGGGAGGGGGGGAGGGGTACAGGTAGTAAAACAACACAGTATACAGGTAGTAAAAGACAACACAGGCAGTGTAAACAATTTGATCAATATGGTCAATATAATTTACTATCTGACTAGCTGAGGAATATTCACATTATTCACAGTGTCACATGAGGTGCAGTATGCATGAGGTAGTGTTATAATTTACTATCTACTGAGTATACATTAATCAAAGTACCAGGGTAGTCTACTTTGTCCCCCTTGGGTTCCTATAAGTCCCAGGTCAATGTCTGGTAGCAGTCGCTGTCGCTGCCCCCTGTTGTGGGGCCTGGAGGCTGCTAGTCGCTGCCCACTGTTGTGGAGCCTGATGGCCGCTGGTATGAAGGACTGTCCGAGGCGGTTAGTTGAGTGTCGGGGGGGGATGAGTCTGTGGCTGAACGAGCTTCTCATCTTGACTAGCTCGTCGTAGAGGGGGTGGTAGGGGTTCTCCATGATGGCATCCAGCTTCCTTATCATCCCCCTCTCTACCATCACCTCAAGTCTAGGTAGCTCGACTCCCACCACGGAGCTAGCCTTCCTCACCAGCTTGTTGAGCTTGTTGGTGTCCCTTGAGTTGATGTAGCCTCCCCAGCATGCCACAGCATAGAAGAGGATGCTGGCCACAACAGACTGGTAAAAAGACTGCAGCAGTTTGTTGCACACATTGAAGGACCTGAGTCTCCTCAGGAAGAACAGCCTGCTCTGTCCCTTCCTGTAGAGGGCCTCTGTGTTGTCCGACCAGTCCAGTTTATTGTTCAGGTGTACCCCAAGGAACTTGTATGAGTCCACCATCTCCACATCCACCCCTCGGATGGAGATGGGAATCGGGGGGGGCCTCTTCTTGCCCCTCCGGAAGTCCACCACCAGCTCCTTGGTCTTACTGGTGTTGAGTTGGAGGTGGTTGCTGTCGCTCCACCCCACGAAGCTCTCCACCAGGGCTCTGTACTCCTCCTCATCATCGTCGGTGATGTAGCTTATGATGGAGGAGTCGTCTGAGAACTTCTGCAGGTGGCACCCGCTGGAGTTGCGGCAGAAGTCTGAGGTGTAGAGGGTGAAGAGGAAGGGTGACAGCACAGTTCCCTGGGGGGCGCCGGTGTTGCTCACCAGTACGTCAGACTGACTGTCCTTTAGTCTGACGTACTGTGGCCTCTCAGTGAGGTAGTCCTTGATCCAGGCCACCAAGCCGTGCTCCAGCTGCATCGCAGAGAGCTTCTCCGCTAGCAGTGACGGCTGGATGGTGTTGAAGGCGCTGGAGAAATCAAAGAACATAATCCTCACTGAGCTGCGCGGCTTCTCCAGGTGCGTGTACGCTCTGTGGAGCATGTAGATGATGGCATCCTCCACCCTGATGTTTGCCTGGTATGCAAACTGCAGGGGGTCGAGGGAGTCACGCACCAGGGGCTTGAGGTGTTGCAGGACCAGTCTCTCAAACGTCTTCATGACGTGTGACGTCAGAGCGACTGGCCTGTAGTCGTTGGGGGTGCTGGGACGTCCCTTCTTGGGCACCGGGACAATGCAGGAGGTCTTCCAGAGCTGGGGCACCCTCTCCAGCCTCAGGGAGAGGTTGAAAAGATGCTGGAGCGGTGCTGCCAGCTGCTCTGCACATACCTTGAGCACCCTGGGATTGGTGTTGTCCGGTCCTCTGGCCTTGTTTACGTTAATTTTGGAGAGCTGCCTACTGACCTGACTGGTTGTGATCGTCAGGGTTGGGGGTGGTGGGCAGTCTGCTGGTGTTGGGGGTGGGGTGCCGTTGCTGATGGGTGTGGGTGGGTGGGGGGTGGGGGGGCTGCTTTGTAGGTGTGATCTGGTGCTGGTGTCGATGGGTGGGGGGAGGGGTGTGGGGAGGCCACTCTGGTCAAAGCGGTTGAAAAACGAGTTGAACTCGTTTGCACGCTCTGGAGGGCCCTCCACAGCTGTGCCCTGCTGTTTGAAACCAGTGATCTTCCTGACCCCCGCCCACACCTCCCTGGTGTTGTTGGCCTGTAGTCTGCCCTCCAGCCTGTCCTTGTAGCTGACCTTGGCTGCCCTTAGCTCTTTTTTGAGCTCCCTTTGGACAGCCCTGGCCTGCTCAGTGTCCCCTGCCATGAAGGCCCTCTTTTTCCTGTTTAGCAGGTGTTTAATGTCCTTGCTAATCCAGGGTTTATTGTTTGAGAAGCAGCGTACCCTCTTTGTGGGTACGATGCTCTCCTCACAGAACCTGATGTAGTCTGTGATGCAGTGGGATAGTCCATCAATGTCATCACCGTAAGCCCTCTCAAACATATCCCAGTCTGTCGACCTGAAACACTCCTGTAGCTCCTCCTCGACGTCGTCAGACCACTGTGGGACAGACATGGTGGTCGGAGGCTGTCTCTTAATGAGAGGCGTGTATGTGGATACAAGCCTCACAAGGTTGTGGTCTGACTGGCCGAGGGGGGGCAGGGAAGTCGCACTGAAAGCCTCCTTCACGTTAGCATACAGGAGGTCCAGAGTTTTGTCTCCCCTGGTTTTGCAGGTGACATACTGGGTGAAGTTTGTCAGGGTCTTGTTCAGTCTGACATGGTTGAAGTCCCCATTGATAAAAATAAATGCATCCGGGTGTTTTGTCTGAAGCGCCGCGACGGTGGAGTGTATGACGTCACTCGCCTGCGCCGCCGCCGCGCTGGGTGGGATGTAAACAGTGAGAGCCAGGACGTGTGTTATTTCTCGCGGTAAATAGTATGGCCGCAGACTCAGTGCCAATAGTTCAATGTCGGGGGAACAGATACGTTCCTTAATGGTGATGTGCCCCGGGTGGCACCATTTGGAGTTAACAAAGACAACAAGCCCTCCGCCTCTCCGCTTGCCGCTCTGTTTACTCCGGTCGGCGCGCACCACCGTGAAGCCCTCCTGTTCTATTGCACTGTCCGGGATGTTCTCGTTCAGCCAGGATTCGGTGAAGCACAGTAGGCTTGCCTCCTTGTACTCACGCTGGTTGATCATCAGGGCTGAGAGCTCGTCGGTCTTGTTGACCAGCGATCGCACGTTCCCCATGACGACAGCGGGCAGGTAAGGCTTGAATCTCCTGCTGTCCTTTATCCTGTCCTTCACGCTCGTGCCAGCTCGATTTCCCTGTCTGCGAATCCTTATTTCGGCTGGTAGATTCCTCGGTGGTTCTGCAACTCTGTTTCGAAAGCAGAGGAGAGCCTCCCTCGGGTAAACCAGCCCGCCGTTGTTGCTGTTGTTGTTGTTGTTGTTGTTGTCCTGCCGCGGGTAAACCAGCCCGCCGCCGGTGTTGTTGTCCATTGTTCAGAGCTGTGCTCGACCGAACTTGCCTAACTCAGCTAACTTCACAGAAGTTGTTACAAATGCCTTAACTTGGTCTAAAGCAACGCACAGTCACTTATACACCTATTAAGTAAGTATAATCACAAAAAGAATAAGTAAGAAGTAGTAAACGGGATAAGAAGTAAAGGGGGTGGGAGCTGCTATGAAAAGGCTGCCACTCTCCTCGGCGCCAACAGTCAAGACTGATGAACACATAGTAATTGTCAAGAGAAATCTCACACTATAAATATAAGCATATGTAATGGGATTATCTTCAAACTAGAAACACGTATGCAAGGAGATTTAACTCCACACTAGAAGCATATATGTAATGAAGTCACAAAGGGGCTATATTCTGTTCTGATGATATCAGAACCAATACTCTGCGTTGTGTTATCCCTTAAAAGCCCTATTGTACTTTCAAAAACCAGCTAAGTGGTTTAAAGCAACGACAAAGAGACGGCGGTTTGAAAAAGGAGGCAGAGAGAAGGTTATTGTAAGGATCCGGTTTTAATGAGATCCCAAAGTTAATAACAAAAAGATTTGAATGAAATACAATGCAATGAAACATCCAAACATGAGACTGTGCCCTCAGCTGGTGTTTCAGACTAAAATCACTACAATTAAAATCATCTCTCTCGTCTCGTCTCCTCGTTGGTTCGATGGTGCCCGTCTCATCGCGTCGCCGTCCTTTTCGTCCAGTAGGGGAAAGAAGGTTGTGTTGCTCCGTGTTGTTTCTTGTTCCGTCCCTCTCTGTCTCTGAACCGCTCACTTTAAAGACTAACTCCTCCCCCCAGCATTACGTCAGGAAGGGCGGACCTTTCTATGAGAGAGAGAGCTTCCAATTGGAGGACCAGTGTTGCGGCCGTTTTTAGCCCACCCACACTTTTGATTGGCTGAACCTAGGTAGCAGCCTTTTTCAGCTTATCTACCCGGAAATGCCCTTATAAGGCCTAGGTTGGCTTTTAATAGCCTGATTGTGTATTGCTGTTCAGAAGATTCTTCAGTGTTTGTCCATAGTTAATCTGTATATTTCTTAAGTTAGTTTGCCCGCTTGGCAGAAATGTGTCTAAACAAGTGTTTCTCTATTGATTGTTTAAGATTAACAAGACTATACCTGTGGGTAACTGTGTGTCATTCTCTGAGTCCTATCACTAAGTATTTATCTCTAGCATATGAGTAAGCCACCTGGCCACCGTCTGTTTGAGGTGTTAGGTCCCCCCACCCTAGCTATTGATTGTTAGAGAGGGGGGTAGGTGGTGATCTGGTGGTATTTCCACTCCGCCTAGCGGGTGGTTCATCCTGTTTCCTGATTGTTAACTTGCCAACAGGAACCGGAGATCATTCATATGCTAATTTACTCTGTCCCCAAGCCTTTACTTCTGTGTTTACCTTTGCAGAGAGACAGGGGAAGAGGCTGAGTATGGTGTTTTTACAACTATGTGCTGATCCAATCTGTGTCCCCTCCCCCCCTCCTCTACAGGAGGGGGTTGGAGACCCTCTTGGATTAGAATGTATGATGCAATGTTTACCCTGTTCACCAACGACTTTGTAGCGGACGAAAGACCCTGTACATGTATACATTTTGCTTGGGAAATCCACCACAGTAAAAAGAATAAACCATACTGGAACATATAAGTAAAGAGATAAACCCTTACTGGAAACATATATGTAAAGTAGGGATGTCCGATATTATCGGCCTACCGATATTATCGGCCGATATCGGCATTAAAATGTGATATCGGAAAATATCGGTATCGATTTTCAAAAAAAAAAAAAAAAAAAAAAAAAAATCATTTCTATAACCTTTATTTACCCAGGCAAGCAAGTAAGAACAAATTCTGATTTTATTTATTGTCAAAAGTATGCATAATGTTGTGTTAATTCCACAACAAGAGATATGTAATGTTAATTACCTGAAATTATTCAATTTTTTTGGGGGGGGGGGGGGGGGGGGGGGGGGGGACCCTGCAAATATCGGTATCGGTTGATATCGGTTGATATCGGTATCGGAAATTAAGAGTTGGACAATATCGGTATATCGGTATCGGTAAAAAAGCCAATTTCGAGCATTCGAGCATCCCTAATGTAAGAGATTAACCCATAACCGAAACATATGTAAAGAGATTACACCTTACTGGAAACATATGTAAAGAGATTAAAACCTTACTGGAAACATATATGTAAAGAGATTAACGTATGGTTATGTATATAACCAAGTTCTGTGAATTATGGTGACGCTCAGCATCATTCTGCACTGTACTTCACTTCGTGCACGAGCACTGAATAAAAAATTCCACCATGTACCTTTACATCCCAACATTCGTCTGGCCACACCCTCATCCGCTTACCTTCATAAGCAGGTGTGTGGTCACCTACTCGCCTCCTTCCCAAACTTTCACCACAAGGCGAGATCAAGGGCCGCAGCGGCGTCTGATACTGAGCGTCACCATAATTCACAGTACTTGGTTATATACATAACCTTACGTTCTGTTTCATTATGGCTTACGCTCAGCATCATTCTGCACAAGAGGAGCTGAGCGGGAGCCATAGCTCGACAAATGTACCCCACTGAGGCCCCCCACAACCATCAGACCGGGGAGGACCGAGCCCCCCGACCCTCCCTAATGGAGGATACCCTCCCTATTGGAGGCTTACGGGAGGGATACGGATCCGACCGTGCAAAGAGGAACTCAAGCAACTCAACACACAGGGTGAGCAGACCGTGGCTTGACCCCACGACTACGCACACGCACAACCCGCATGCCACCAGGGAACGAACGGAAGGAACAAACCTTGTTACTGCCCCCAAAATCACGGGGTCAAGAGCAAACCCAACCCCGTGGCAAGGCTGTAGCAGCGGAGCGCGAAGGAAGACCCAGACCCACTGAAGGGTCTGGATCCCCTGGAAAAAGGGGGCCCGGAGATGTCAATGACGCCAGGCATCAAGACCCCACCAGGCGGTCACTTAGTGACACCGCCCCCCACATCGCCAGCGTATTCGGATAAGGCCCCTCCAAGAGCGGGCCCTTTCCCCCCAATAGCACACCGCCTGGCACACTGACCCTGCAGAACAGGCAGTCAGCATGGCCGTAAGCACTCAAAAAGTTCAACCAACGGAAGCAGGCAGTGCACCGGGAAAACCAGGCAGCAGGCTGTAACCTGAGCCTGGAGCACTGCGGACGAGACAGGCGCCAAAGGAGTCAACTGAAAACAGCCCCCCCGGCGGAAGGGGCGTATGCCGGCGTTGTTGATCACCATGACAAAGCCTCCATTAAAAAAAACCCACCCAGAGGGGTCGAGGCAGAGAAGGCTGACATGATTGGCAGACGTCATGAACGTGCAGTGGCACACTCAACCGGGTAACCCGGGAGTTGACTCTGCTTCCAACATACCAGGGAATCAACTACCCTCTCGGTACAGACGGTGGTTGTTCCTATAACCCCTCAAGAAAAAACTCCAAAACATACCTGCGGGTATACACCAGCTATACTGCAGTACAAGTGTTTCAGTTTCCAAAAAAGGGTTATCCCAGGCCTACGGTATCAACGAAACTTTACTTCGGACCGGGCCCAATGGCCCGGGAAGCACACAGGATTACCAGAGGGGGTCCAGAAGACCACCCCAAAAGCCCCCTCTTCGCCATGCGTGAGAGAGGAGCGAAAGAAGGAGAACCAGCCCCTTACAATAGTGCCAGGTACAAAAGAGTACCCAACAAAGGGTCTCCATAACGCCTAACCCTCTGACACCCGGGCCGACTCGGCATTTTTCCCCCTGAAAAAAGCCCAAGTCCCTCAGGGTACCAGAACAGCAGATCTGCATCCCCGGGGGACAATGGATTAACTGATCTGGACCAGCGTGACCAGAAGCAGTCCCGTGCCCTAACCACGCCGACATGCCTACTCCAGGAGAAGGGGCAGATATGCGTGTTGATCTAAAACATGAAAAGAGGGCGCCACCCAGACGGGCCGGTTTGAACCGTGCTCGGTGGCCCACCCCAAGGGCGTGAGACCCCTCTACCTATGTTCTGATCTATTCCGTTAACATCCCCCAGATATGAACGAGAATCCGTCGAGACCCAGTAACAGGCTCTCGGAAGAGGAAAAACCCCCCATCCCAGTTGCTTTATAAAAACGCTGTTTTAATAACAAGTAACCAAGGCGTACTAGCCACCCGCATGATTCTTATCAGAAACACCCCGAGCCAGCACTATGTATGCGTCGGGACACAAAACACATCAACGGACAGTCTAACCAGACCACACATTGATCCCTCAAGGCGCCTGGGAGAACGACAAGAAGGGTGTGGTGCTTCATATTCTCCATACTCTTTTATTAAAAAAGAAAGAAACACCGACTGACATGAATCCCACTTGACGCAGTTGAGGATAAAAACAGTTTACATTTTTATATCCCGTCATCCCTACCACAGAGGATAGACGGAACTCCACAGAGAGACTTCCCACGTGAGCCATAGATTGAAAAGCCACGGTAACATTGAGTCATGTGACCAACCGACTCAAGTTACGCGTATATCGAGCGTAGTGGAACCTTAATTCCTACGCTCTATCCCGACACTTGACAATAACAGACCTTACATACGGGTCTAACTCACGGAAGCCATCGTCCAATAGCAACGTGCGTAGTGACGTGTGCTACGACGGGGGGAAACCCAAGACTCAACGCCTGTGATAGGTGCAGAGTCTGGGAAACTTGACATTTATTAGAAGGATAAACCCCTTGAGATATGCTATCTCGTTTTCGATGGGGTCCTTAACATAGAATACAAAACATACAATACAATACAATACATAACAAAACAAAAAACAGGACAACAAATGCACTTATACACTGACAGACGCTCTCCCAAGCTCACCCCCACAATCCACACTGATTCCTCCCAAGAGGATCACCAATATATATATGTTCCCTTATAAAACACATACAAAATTATAATTTGATCTGAAAACAACATTAGCGCAAGCTAATACAATGCACGCTAACCACAGACAATCTGTGAACAGGGTTTATAACAAGACCAAGTCGCGTGTGTGCGTGAATCCTACACCCGCATCCATGTTGTAACACAGAAAAAACATTGATAGAGAGAGAGAGAACGGCTGAGCCGTGGTACGTTTTCATACGAGCATTACTGCAAACCCAACACAATAGTGTTGTAGCTCAATATCACTGTGTAAGCAACAGAGCACACAACTAGCATCTACCTTTATGTGGAGATTCAGGTCGAGGCAGAAAAACCCTTTTTCAACCGAGTGTAGGCTGCAGGCCTTGCTTAAGCTCTAACATGAATGTAACCCTCCTATCAACCCATACAGGGGGAAAAAGTCACTGGGTCCTAGCGACGCCTGCCACGAGCCGCTCGGGATTTGCCACCTCGTGGAGCCCCGGAGGGACGGTAAACGATCGGCGGCTGGTCTTGACGATTCCTACCGTCGCCTCCGGGCGTAGATGGGCCGGCTGTCGTAGCGGCGGCGCCCTCTCTCCTCCTGGCCTTCTTCACCGAAGGTCCAGCAGTGGCGGTGGTGGCAGCGGCGGCCACGGCGGAGGATCCTCGACGACGTGGCAGACATCGGGAGCGGCGACGCCGTTTGCGACTGCCGCCGCCGCCATGAGCTCAGGAAACAAAGCACGCAGTTCCCCCTGCAGACTTTCCTCCTCCGAGCCCGCATCCCTCACATACAGCAGGCTACTGGTCAAGGAGCCACATTCCGATGTGGCTGATAGCAGGGCATCCCGCCGACAAGTCAGAGGTTCTACCCCAACATCTTCGAACGAGTGTTACCTGGACGGGCGGGAGACATGTCTCCACCGGGCCTTCAAATAAGAACCCGTCCGCCTCTATCATGTAGTCCTCTGTCTCCATCGGGCATGTAGAGACCGACGCATCCTCACAAGGCTCCAGCAACTCACCAAAACCAGGCCGTTCACGTCTGCAAGCCACCATCTTGCAACGGGAGTGAGCTGACGCAAAACGTTTGGGTCTCAAATCCCCCGCAACCAAGGCGATAGATTTTTTTCT
>NC_140181.1:91495359-91506236 GCF_963971535.1 Notolepis coatsorum | reverse complement strand
CAATAAAGTCATGTCTGCTGTCCTCTTTTCATGTCCTTATACCATTGTGTTTTAATAGTCTGCTACCTATCTACCTCTATTTTCAATCTCCTGTCCTCTGTTCTCTTCTCTCATCCTCTCCTCTTTTTTCCTCTCTTCTCCTCCTCTCTCCTGTCCTCTCCTTTTTCCTCTTCTCTTGTCCTCTCCTCCTCTCTCCTCTCTTCTCCTCTCTCCTTTCCTTTATCCTCCTCCTCACTCCTGCCCTCTCCTCTCTGCTCTTCTCTCTTCTCCTCCTCTCTCCTATCCTTTCTCCTCCTCTCCTACTCTCTCCTGCCCTCTCATCTCTCCTCTCTCCTCTCTCCTCCTCTCTCCCTCCTCTCCTTTCCTATCCTCCTCTCTGCTCTCCACTCCTTTCTCCTTCTCTGCTCGCCCCTCCTCTCCTCTCCTCTCCTCCTCCTCTCCTCTCCTATGTTGGCACCTCCTGTTCTGTGACCCTCATAGTGAAAACAGATGTCAGTCTGGTTCCTCCATCAACAATAATGCCAACTCCTCACCTCCCTGACTCTCTTCCCCTCAGTTGTAGCTGTCTATCTCCCCCTCTCTCTGGCTATAGTACCTCTTGTTCACTCTCCCTATTTGTCGCTGTTATTGTCTCTTCCTGTCTATATGTTGTCAACTCCTCTCTCTCTCTCTCTCTCTCTCTCTCTCTCTCTCCTCTCTCTCTCTCTCTCTCTCTCTCTCTCTCTCTCTCTCTCTCTCTCTCTCTCTCTCTCTCTCTCTCTCTCTCTTTCTCTCTCTATCTCTATGTATCTCTCTCTCTCTCCTACAGGTTCAGTCTGACACACCCAATGACCCACTCCCCCCCACTCTATCTTCTCCTCTCCCTCTCTCTCGCTCTCTTTCTCTCTCGTTCTTTCATTCTTCCTCTCATCATGCCCAGTGACTTAAAAGGCACTGACCTGGTTCACAGTGGTGATGGTGTGGTATCCAGGGTTAATCGGGCCGAGTCCAAACCACCATAGACTAATTTTAATCTGACTGGTGACCATGTGTTGAGTATTATACAATTGTCTCATCTGTGTCCCATCAGGCTGTGGTCACAGCAGGATATTACATTTCCCTATAGCCTCTGGCCTATTGCATGAACACACACACACACACACACACACACACACACACACACGCACACGCGCGCACGCACGCACGCACACACACACACACACACACACACAAACACACACACACACACACACACACACACACAACACACACACACACCCAGGCACACACTCACTCACATGTATGCACACACACACATACTGTACACACACAGAAGTTCAAACAATCATGCTTACTGCGTGCGTACACTAATACACAGGCACAGACAAAAATTATCATGATTGCTCACACACGCACAAGCAGATACATGCATGCACACACACACACTCTCTCTTTATCTCACTCACACACACACATACACACAGAAACATACGGCAGGTCCAATGATCTTGCTTATTGCAGGCACATGCACACACATGCATACACAAACACACATCCACACACAAACACACACACACAATGACTACAGTACCTCATGCCAACACAAAGCCATTTGTTCATG
This sequence comes from Notolepis coatsorum, assembly GCF_963971535.1. Lineage (NCBI taxonomy): Eukaryota > Metazoa > Chordata > Actinopteri > Aulopiformes > Paralepididae > Notolepis > Notolepis coatsorum. Next base: position 91,504,636 of record NC_140181.1, on the reverse strand, counting down.
CATGCATACAGTCAGCTCTGTCAGACCTCTAGACATTCAGACACACATTCAGACAAACATTCAATAACGTAAATAAATAAATCATTACGTCTAGACTTCTGTGTGGATCTGTATCTGGTGTGTGTGTGTGTGCGTGTGTGTGTGTGTGTGTGTGTGTGTGTGTGTGTGTGTGTGTGTGTGTGTGTGTGTGTGTGTGTGTGTGTGTGTGTGTGTGTGTGTGTGTGTGTCATGGTCCCAGCCACGTCTATGCCAAACGCAACGCAGTTCGGTTTCCGGGTTCCTCTGATTGGCCGCGACGCCCACATGACCCGTGCTAGCACGCCCCGTTATCCACCGCTGCCGCTACAGCTCGCCTGTGTGTTGACGCTCGCCTGTGTGTTGACGCGCGTGCGGCAGAGCGGCATGGACTTGACTTTCGCTTTCAATTTGACGCTCGCTTCCTGAGACTTTCGCTTTGCTGCTGTTTAATAATATTGTCGCGACGCCACACGCGCCACTGAGTCAAGAAACGCTTGTATTTTATAATATGCCAAATACAGCTGATAACTGCATAAGCAGCATATTAAGATGACTGCGTTTCTTGACTCAGAGTGGCGGCGCGACAATATTATTAAACAAGAGAGCTCTGTCATTGAAGTGGGTGGTGTTACCAACAGCGCGTTTCTTGACTCAGAGTGGCGCGTTTCTTGACTCAGGAAGCGAGCGTCAAAGCCGTTCTGCCACGCGCGCTGCAACACACAGGCGAGCTGTAGCGGCAGCGGTGGATAAGGGGGCGTGCTAGCGCGTGTCACGTGGGCGTCGCGGCCAATCAGAGGAACCCGGAAACCGAACTGCGTTGCGTTTGGCATAGACGCGTCCCAGCCGGGGTTCCTTCCTGAACAATGTGAACAGTGGTTTTCTGCCGCCCTCTGGTGGCCAACGGCAGAACTACAGATACTGTACCCTCTCAGGCATTTAGGCCTAGGTTTGCTGGTTATGATTAATGCTATTATTAATGCTATGCTGCCTCTGTTCATGTTGTCTTTGTCTTTCCCCGGTCTGGGTTGTGTTTAAGGGTTAATCTCTTTACATATGTTTCCAGTAAGGTTTAATATCTCTTTACATATGTTTCCATTAAGGGTTAATCTTTTTACATATGTTTCCAGTAAGGTTTCATCTCTTTACATATGTTTCCAGTAAGGTTTAATCTCTTTACATATGTTTCCATTAAGGGTTCTGTTTCATTATGGCTTACGCTCAGCATCATTCTGCACTGTACTTCACTTCGTGCACGAGCACTGAATAAAAAATTCCACCATGTACCTTTACATCCCAACATTCGTCTGGCCACACCCTCATCCGCTTACCTTCATACAGTAAGCAGGTGTGTGGTCACCTACTCGCCTCCTTCTTCACTTTCACCACAAGGAAGTGCCTTCGGTAGATCCCACACTTGACGAGGTTGTTAGCTGAAGAAAGTTGAGACGTGTTTACATTGTTGCTTGTTTTTTTCTTCTCTCATATATTCGACAGAAAAAAATCTATCGCCTTGGTTGCGGGGGATTTGAGACCCAAACGTTTTGCGTCAGCTCACTCCCGTCGCACGATGGTGGCTTGCAGACGTGAGCGGCCTGGTTTTGGTGAGTTGCTGGAGCCTTGTGAGGATGCGTCGGTCTCTACATGCCCGATGGAGACAGAGGACTACATGATAGAGGCGGACGGGTTCTTATTTGAAGGCCCGGTGGAGACATGTCTCCCGCCCGTCCAGGTAACACTCGTTCGAAGATGTTGGGGTAGAACCTCTGACTCGTCGGCGGGATGCCCTGCTATCAGCCACATCGGAATGTGGCTCCTTGACCAGTAGCCTGCTGTATGTGAGGGATGCGGGCTCGGAGGAGGAAAGTCTGCAGGGGGAACTGCGTGCTTTGTTTCCTGAGCTCATGGCGGCGGCGGCAGTCGCAAACGGCGTCGCCGCTCCCGATGTCTGCCACGTCGTCGAGGATCCTCCGCCGTGGCCGCCGCTGCCACCACCGCCACTGCTGGACCTTCGGTGAAGAAGGCCAGGAGGAGAGAGGGCGCCGCCGCTACGACAGCCGGCCCATCTACGGTAGGACGACGATCGTCGAGACCAGCCGCCGATCGTTTACCGTCCCTCCGGGGCTCCACGAGGTGGCAAATCCCAAGCGGCTCGTGGCAGGCGTCGCTAGGACCCAGTGACTTTTTCCCCCTGTGGTCCCCCCCTGTTTCCCTTCTCGGCCCGCTATGATTTTGTTTAAAAATAAAGAGTCCCCTCTAAAGGGGGACTGTATTTTTTGTTAACAAACTGTGTGTTTATTCACCAAACATATGATGGAGTTGCAACGTGTGAATCTTCGCTAGTATGGGTTGATAGGAGGGTTACATTCATGTTAGAGCTTAAGCAAGGCCTGCAGCCTACACTCGGTTGAAAAAGGGTTTTTCTGCCTCGACCTGAATCTCCACATAAAGGTAGAGGCTAGTTGTGTGCTCTGTTGCTTACACAGTGATATTGAGCTACAACACTATTGTGTTGGGTTTGCAGTAATGCTCGTATGAAAACGTACCACGGCTCAGCCGTTCTCTCTCTCTCTATCAATGTTTTTTCTGTGTTACAACATGGATGCGGGTGTAGGATTCACCCACACACACGACTTGGTCTTGTTATAAACCCTGTTCACAGATTGTCTGTGGTTAGCGTGCATTGTATTAGCTTGCGCTAATGTTGTTTTCAGATCAAATTATAATTTTGTATGTGTTTTATAAGGGAACATATATATATTGGTGATCCTCTTGGGAGGAATCAGTGTGGATTGTGGGGGTGAGCTTGGGAGAGCGTCTGTCAGTGTATAAGTGCATTTGTTGTCCTGTTTTTTGTTTTGTTATGTATTGTATTGTATTGTATGTTTTGTATCCTATGTTAAGGACCCCCTCGAAAACGAGATAGCATATCTCAAGGGGTTTATCCTTCTAATAAATTTCAAAAAAAATTCAAATTAGCATTGCTACTAAAGGTATCATATGGCTATTTGTTGTTGTATGCAAGGGTTGGGCTTGTGAGGGGGTACCGGATAAACCCCTCCTTCCCTCTTGTGATTGGTCAGGGGGTTTATTACCTCTCTTATTAGTTCAGTCAGGGCCAAGCTGTTAGGCGGCTTGGCAGGGAGGGGTGGGGGGGGGGGGGGGGGTTCCCAGACTCTGCACCTATCACAGGCGTTGAGTCTTGGGTTTCCCCCGTCGTAGCACACGTCACTACGCACGTTGCTATTGGACGATGGCTTCCGTGAGTTAGACCCGTATGTAAGGTCTGTTATTGTCAAGTGTCGGGATAGAGCGTAGGAATTAAGGTTCCACTACGCTCGATATACGCGTAACTTGAGTCGGTTGGTCACATGACTCAATGTTACCGTGGCTTTTCAATCTATGGCTCACGTGGGAAGTCTCTCTGTGGAGTTCCGTCTATCCTCTGTGGTAGGGATGACGGGATATAAAAATGTAAACTGTTTTTATCCTCAACTGCGTCAAGTGGGATTCATGTCAGTCGGTGTTTCTTTCTTTTTTAATAAAAGAGTATGGAGAATATGAAGCACCACACCCTTCTTGTCGTTCTCCCAGGTGCCTTGAGGGATCAATGTGTGGTCTGGTTAGACTGTCCGTTGATGTGTTTTGTGTCCCGACGCATACATAGTGCTGGCTCGGGGTGTTTCTGATAAGAATCATGCGGGTGGCTAGTACGCCTTGGTTACTTGTTATTAAAACAGCGTTTTTATAAAGCAACTGGGATGGGGGGGTTTTCCTCTTCCGAGAGCCTGTTACTGGGTCTCGACGGATTCTCATTCATATCTGGGGGATGTTAACGGAATAGATCAGAACATAGGTAGAGGGGTCTCACGCAGATCTGCTGTTCTGGAACCCTGAGGGACTTGGGCTTTTTTCAGGGGGAAAAATGCCGAGTCGGCCCGGGTGTCAGAGGGTTAGGCGTTATGGAGACCCTTTGTTGGGTACTCTTTTGTACCTGGCACTATTGTAAGGGGCTGGTTCTCCTTCTTTCGCTCCTCTCTCACGCATGGCGAAGAGGGGGCTGTTGGGGTGGTCTTCTGGACCCCCTCTGGTAATCCTGTGTGCTTCCCGGGCCGTCGGGCCCGGTCCGAAGTAAAGTTTTGTTGATACCGTAGGCCTGGGATAACCCTTTTTTGGAAACTGAAACACTTGTACTGCAGTATAGCTGGTGTATACCCGCAGGTGTGTTTTGGAGTTTTTTCTTGAGGGGTTATAGGAACAACCACCGTCTGTACCGAGAGGGTAGTTGATTCCCTGGTATGTTGGAAGCAGAGTCAACTCCCGGGTTACCCGGTTGAGTGTGCCCCTGCACGTTCATGACGTCTGCCAATCATGTCAGCCTTCTCTGCCTCGACCCCTCTGGGTGGGTTTTTTTTAATGGAGGCTTTGTCATGGTGATCAACAACGCCGGCATACGCCCCTTCCGCCGGGGGGGCTGTTTTCAGTTGACTCCTTTGGCGCCTGTCTCGTCCGCAGTGCTCCAGGCTCAGGTTACAGCCTGCTGCCTGGTTTCCCCGGTGCGCTGCCTGCTTCCATTGGTTGAACTTTTTGAGTGCTTACGGCCATGCTGACTGCCAGGCGGTGTGCTATTGGGGGGAAAGGGCCCGCTCTTGGAGGGGCCTTATCCGAATACGCTGGCAATGTGGGGGGCGGTGTCACTAAGTGACCGCCTGGTGGGGTCTTGATGCCTGGCGTCATTGACATCTCCGGGCCCCCTTTTTCCAGGGGATCCAGTCCCTTCAGTGGGTCTGGGTCTTCCTTCGTGCTCCGCTGCTACAGCCTTGCCACGGGGTTGGGTTTGCTCTTGACCCCGTGATTTTGGGGGCAGTAACAAGGTTTGTTCCTTCCGTTCGTTCCCTGGTGGCATGCGGGTTGTGCGTGTGCGTAGTCGTGGGGTCAAGCCACGGTCTGCTCACCCTGTGTGTTGAGTTGCTTGAGTTCCTCTTTGCACGGTCGGATCCGTATCCCTCCCGTAAGCCTCCAATAGGGAGGGTATCCTCCATTAGGGAGGGTCGGGGGCTCAGTGGGGTACATTTGTCGAGCTATGGCTCCCGCTCAGCTCCTCTTGTGCAGAATGATGCTGAGCGTAAGCCATAATGAAACAGAACGTAAGGTTATGTATATAACCAAGTACTGTGAATTATGGTGACGCTCAGTATCAGACGCCGCTGCGGCCCTTGATCTCGCCTTGTGGTGAAAGTTTGGGAAGGAGGCGAGTAGGTGACCACACACCTGCTTATGAAGGTAAGCGGATGAGGGTGTGGCCAGACGAATGTTGGGATGTAAAGGTACATGGTGGAATTTTGTATTCAGTGCTCGTGCACGAAGTGAAGTACAGTGCAGAATGATGCTGAGCGTCACCATAATTCACAGAACTTGGTTATATACATAACCATACGTTAATCTCTTTACATATATGTTTCCAGTAAGGTTTTAATCTCTTTACATATGTTTCCAGTAAGGTGTAATCTCTTTACATATGTTTCGGTTATGGGTTAATCTCTTTACATTAGGGATGCTCGAAATTGGCTTTTTTACCGATACCGATATACCGATATTGTCCAACTCTTAATTTCCGATACCGATATCAACCGATATCAACCGATACCGATATTTGCAGGATCCCCCCCCCCCCCCAAAAAATTGAATAATTTCAGGTAATTAACATTACATATCTCTTGTTGTGGAATTAACACAACATTATGCATACTTTTGACAATAAATAAAATCAGAATTTGTTCTTACTTGCTTGCCTGGGTAAATAAAGGTTATAGAATTTTTTTTTTTTTTTTTTTTTTTTTTTTTTTGAAAATCGATACCGATATTTTCCGATATCACATTTTAATGCTGATATCGGCCGATAATATCGGTAGGTCGATAATATCGGACATCCCTACTTTACATATATGTTTCCAGTAAGGGTTTATCTCTTTACTTATATGTTCCAGTATGGTTTATTCTTTTTACTGTGGTGGATTTCCCAAGCAAAATGTATACATGTACAGGGTCTTTCGTCCGCTACAGAGTCATTGGTGAACAGGGTAAACATTGCATCATACATTCTAATCCAAGAGGGTCTCCAACCCCCTCCTGTAGAGGAGGGGGGGAGGGGACACAGATTGGATCAGCACATAGTTGTAAAAACACCATACTCAGCCTCTTCCCCTGTCTCTCTGCAAAGGTAAACACAGAAGTAAAGGCTTGGGGACAGAGTAAATTAGCATATGAATGATCTCCGGTTCCTGTTGGCAAGTTAACAATCAGGAAACAGGATGAACCACCCGCTAGGCGGAATGGAAATACCACCAGATCACCACCTACCCCCCTCTCTAACAATCAATAGCTAGGGTGGGGGGACCTAACACCTCAAACAGACGGTGGCCAGGTGGCTTACTCATATGCTAGAGATAAATACTTAGTGATAGGACTCAGAGAATGACACACAGTTACCCACAGGTATAGTCTTGTTAATCTTAAACAATCAATAGAGAAACACTTGTTTAGACACATTTCTGCCAAGCGGGCAAACTAACTTAAGAAATATACAGATTAACTATGGACAAACACTGAAGAATCTTCTGAACAGCAATACACAATCAGGCTATTAAAAGCCAACCTAGGCCTTATAAGGGCATTTCCGGGTAGATAAGCTGAAAAAGGCTGCTACCTAGGTTCAGCCAATCAAAAGTGTGGGTGGGCTAAAAACGGCCGCAACACTGGTCCTCCAATTGGAAGCTCTCTCTCTCATAGAAAGGTCCGCCCTTCCTGACGTAATGCTGGGGGGAGGAGTTAGTCTTTAAAGTGAGCGGTTCAGAGACAGAGAGGGACGGAACAAGAAACAACACGGAGCAACACAACCTTCTTTCCCCTACTGGACGAAAAGGACGGCGACGCGATGAGACGGGCACCATCGAACCAACGAGGAGACGAGACGAGAGAGATGATTTTAATTGTAGTGATGTTAGTCTGAAACACCAGCTGAGGGCACAGTCTCATGTTTGGATGTTTCATTGCATTGTATTTCATTCAAATCTTTTTGTTATTAACTTTGGGATCTCATTAAAACCGGATCCTTACAATAACCTTCTCTCTGCCTCCTTTTTCAAACCGCCGTCTCTTTGTCGTTGCTTTAAACCACTTAGCTGGTTTTTGAAAGTACAATAGGGCTTTTAAGGGATAACACAACGCAGAGTATTGGTTCTGATGTCATCAGAACAGAATATAGCCCCTTTGTGACTTCATTACATATATGCTTCTAGTGTGGAGTTAAATCTCCTTGCATATGTGTTTCTAGCTTGAAGATAATCCCATTACATATGCTTATATTTATAGTGTGAGATTTCTCTTGACAATTACTATGTGTTCATCAGTCTTGTTCATGCCTGGTCTTAAACCAGCTGGCGCTCCTTAGTAATCACGGGGTAGTACATAAACCTGCCCGTTTCTCACTTCCTTGTCGCACCGTTGCCATTGTTTTGTTTTCTACCCTTGTGTTCGGTCACGTACTCTGTTCACCTTTGTAAGGTTTTCCTGTATTTCCCAGTGAGTCCGTTCCTTATTCCTAGTCCACATTTGTCCAGCACTGCTGAGGTTTGATTTCCGGGTTTTGCAGTTCGCTTTTGTTTGTACCGTTCTAATGTGTATCATTGTTGCTACTGCTAAGTAAAACCCCGTTCATTTTCATTCCGTCGTCTCTGCCTCCTCTCTCTGTTATCGTGTTCAGCATATGGGTTCTCCTCACCTACCCTCACACGAACCCTTACAGTGTGTGTGTGTGTGTGTGTGTTTATGTATGTGTGTGCCGCGTACTGTATGAACCCCTAATCCTGTCCTCGTTTTCCTCTGCTGTGAGGATTTCCTCTCTATCTCCCCCCTCATTCCATACTTTCATATTGTCCTATCTCTATCCTCCTCTCTATCCTTCTCCTACATCACTTGTTCATTACACCTCTAACCTCTCCTTTCATCCCTTCACACGTTCATCCTTCTATCCCGCAGCTGTATGGATTAGTGCCCTTGAAAAACCCATTCTAATTTCATTTTCATTTTCAATTCTATCTGTTGTTTACTATGTAACCTGCTGCCCCCTTATCTCTCTCTCTCCTCTCCCTCTCTCTCTCTCCATCTCTCTCTCTCCTGTTAGTTCAAGGCCACTGCTATTTTTGCGCTTAATGTAGAAAAGACATTAATAAGTTATTATTATTACATTAATACATGAGACACACTAACACATGTTTGACTCCTCACATCTCTCATCCATTAATAAATCCGTCTCGTTAAATCAAGGTCTTGTTTTTACCGAAGACAGAAAACTTATTTTACAGCAATGGCGGAGGAGCCATTTGTGTTTCTGAACCCTTTTCACGGCAGAAATTTCTACTTGTAAAGGACGTGTATAACCATAGATGGAGAATCAATAGCTAGTCATAGATTCTATATATCCATGATTACAGGGGCGGCTGACTGATTATGGCGATTTGTGCGTCGACCTCCCTGCCACAGGCGATAAAAAAAAGAAACCTAACCCAACCCAAAATAATGATGAAAAATTATTTAAAAATCCTGCTTCTGAATATCATAGTCCAATCAGCCGCAGCATCTAATTTTGTTCTGGAATGAATCTCAGAATCACTGTCTGACACTCCATGGGCGATTTCTCTCTGGCTGCCGATCGCCCCTCAGTCCGTGTGTTGGCTTTTTTCTTTTCTTTTTTTACACGACCTCCAATGCAATTCTATGGTTTGTTTTAGTGCAAGCCCTTACTTGCTTTCGTCATCGTCAAACGTAAGTGGTGGCGCATATAAAGTAATATTAGCTATAAAACAATACAAAAAAAGTGTACAATATAATGTCAAATTATTGGCTGACTTTGGTTAATTTTCCCATTGAATGGGTCCCCTTAGCCATCATCGCAACAATTGCCCCTCCAAAACCATTTGGCACAAGCCACCGTGGTTACGATTATATGAAAAGAAAAAAATACTTTTACTATGATGCACTTTGCTACTAAATAATGTTCCTTACCTATATGACCTACCTATACCTACTATGCTAATATGTCTTGCCTATATTCTATATTACTACCTACAGTACTATGCTAATAATTATGTCTTGCCTATATATACCTAGTATGCTAATATTATGCCTTGCCTATATTACTACCTACTATGCTAATATGTCTTTACTACTATAGCACCCAAGTTCAACGCCAGAGTTGTACCCT
>NC_140181.1:91477859-91487859 GCF_963971535.1 Notolepis coatsorum | reverse complement strand
ACAAATACACTAGCACTTTATACGTGAAAACAACCAATACACTAGCACTTTATAGGTGAAAACAACAAATACACTAGCACTTTATAGGTGAAGAAAACAAATACACTAGCACTTTATAGGTGAAAACAACAAATACACTAGCACTGTATAGGTGAAAACAACAAATACACTAACAAATACACTAGCACTTTATAGGTGAAAACAACAAATACACTAACAAATACACTAGCACTTTATAGGTGAAAACAACAAATACACTAGCACTTTATAGGTTAAGAAAACAAATACACTAGCACTTTATAGGTGAAGAAAACAAATACATTAACACTTTATAGGTGAAAACAACAAATACACTAACAAATACACTAGCGCTGTATATGTGAAGAAAACAAATACACTAGCACTGTATAGGTGAAGAAAACAAATACACTAACACTTTATAGGTGAAAGCAACCAATACACTAGCACTTTATAGGTGAAGAAAACAAATACACTAGCACTTTCTAGGTGAAAACAACAAATACACTAACAAATACACTAGCACTTTATAGGTGAAAACAACCGGTATTCGAGTTGTGAAAAAAACAGGGGGGATGGTCAGGGCTGCAGATCTCATGACAAGTTTGGGGGGGATGCAGAGTAGGGGGGTCCGGGGACATTGTCCCCCTATAGAAAATGTTAATGATTTTACTACGCAAATGAAGCAGATCCAGAGGGGGGGGGGGGGGGGGGCAATTAATATCTTTCCAATTGGGGAGGACATGCCTCCCCCCTCTGGATCTGCAGCCATGGGATGGTGGATTTTATCATAATTATGGGGGCATACTGTAATTTGTAATTACCATACCGTACCGGTATTCAAGGGGAAGGGTGACCCACTCGTATGCGGATCATTGAATGATGAATCTGGTGGATGCAGAGTGTGTGTGAACGAGGAATCTGGTGGATGCAGAGTGTGTGTTAACGAGGAATCTGGTGGATGCAGAGTGTGTGTGGATGAGGCATCTGATGGATGCAGAGTGTGTGTGGATGAGGCATCTGATGGATGCAGAGTGTGTGTGGATGAGGCATCTGATGGATGCAGAGTGTGTGTGAATGAGGCATCTGGTGGATGCAGAGTGTGTGTGAATGAGGCATCTGATGGATGCAGAGTGTGTGTGAATGAGGCATCTGATGGATGCAGAGTGTGTGTGAATGAGGCATCTGGCGTTGCATTGCAGCTTGGTCAGCTGTGTGACATTACAGTATAAACCAATAAACAATCGAAGGAGCAAACCGACTGACCAACCCAACCAACCAACCCACACAGCACAGCAGTTACAGAACACCTTCAAATAAATGCCTTAAGCATTCTTGCCAAAAATAACTGAACAATTAAAGACTTGACGCGATACCATCCAGGGAAGGGTGTTGTCACAGCGGGGACGGGTTCAGATCAGGTCCTGATGCCTCAGAGACAGACAGCTCCTGGGAACACAGCCATCCCTGACAGCTGCTGCTGGGGTGACGACGACACAGTGAGCCAGCCCTGTCTTTCCTGAAGGTAATGTATTTTATTTCTTCTGAAGGAGAGTGGGAAGCCCCCCACAAGCGTTCTATATTGAGACGGCAGCAACCTTGCAAGGGACACGGAGAAGGGGAGACTAGGGGAGAAAGTTACGGCGGGGTAAATGGTAAAAAGGGTAAATGGCGCATTTATATATCTCTTTTATCCAAAGCGCTTTACAATTGTTGTTCCTCACATTCGCCGATTCACTCCATTCACCGTGCAAGGTGCCAACCTGCTCATCGGGAGCAGTTATGGGTTAACCTCTTAACTGGCACGACCCGGCCCCGGGACGTTTTAAGGACGTTTTGCCCACCGGCGTGACGCGTCACTTTGGCGACCTCTAGCGGCTCGGGTGTGCATATTTTTTAATACAATATATATATCGAATTAAAGCCCTATTTGTTGCCTGTCGATTGCCGTCAAAATCCGTTCAGCGGTTCTCGAGTTACATGCTGATAGGTGAGGCGTGCGCCGAAGTACACGGCAGACTTAAAAAAAATTTAAATACCACTTCCGAAGTGTCTTGCTCAAGGACACTTCGACACGCTGCCCGGGAGGAGTGGGAATCGAACCGGGAACCTTCCGATTACCAGACGACCGCTCTACCTCCTGAGCCCCCAGGGTTTGTGCAGAGGGACGAGTCGCAATATTCTATATGGTTTTTAAAAATATGGCTGACTTTGTCTGATGAAGGTCATTGGCAAATGAAGGTCAAATGTCACCCTTGTTTGTAGGTTAGAATAATGAATGAAAAACGACTAACCTTTGTACTGTCTTTTACTAGTATGCACTCTGCTACTAAGGAATCTACCTTGCATATATTACTACGATCTACTATGCTAATATGCACTCAAGTCTGTAGCACTCAAGTTCTTCACTGTTTGACGAACGACCCTTAGCTGCCAGGGTTGTACCCTTCCTGACTGCTGTACAGGACTTGTAAGTCGCTTTGGATAAAAGTGTCAGGTAAAGCAGCAGGTTTACGGGATTCTAGAGCCGGGGGGCTTAACCACTACATCATCATCGGGCACCTATCAGGATGTATGAGCTTAGACCAGAATATATCGTCCTTTCAAACTTGACAATAAAAAATATTGTAAATGGGCCCATTTCCTGTTTTGGTGTTCGATTGGAGACAGGAAATAAGCTGCCCAAACTGTTGCCCTAGCGACGGAATTTACATTTAGTCATTTAGCTGACGCTTTTTTCCAAAGCGACTTACTGTATAAGTTCTGTACAACAGGTCAGCAGGAACTCTTTCAGCTGAGTAACAATGTTTGTCGAACAGTGTTGACACTTGGGTGTTACAGTCGAGTGCATAGTAGTAAAGACTTATTAGCATAGTAGGTAGTAATATAGGCAAGGAAAATTGCCACTGAAAATGTGTTTCCCCTACTGTTGAGCAGACCTCTTGGACAGGGAGGGGTGGGGATTTCATTGTGCTGGTTTTCAGTGTCGATGGTCTAAATTCGTCTTTCAAAGGCTTTTCCAACACAACAGTGAATTAACTCTATTTTGTCTATTTACAGTCAGAAACAGCAAACTACAATTTGTCATCTTTTCTTCCCCACTGATGTTGTTTACATAAGCTTCAACATGGAGGCCAATAAAGACCCATAATCAAAAGTTGACCATCTGTTATTTCGCCTCGTGTTCATCTTTTGATGTGAAACCCATATTAAACAGACCGGTCGACAGCAAAGAGAAGTAAATGTACAGTAGCTGATTTATTTTACTCACTCATTATGTCTGACTGTATGTGTTCCAATTCCCTGGGCTGTTAGACATTCTATTTGTGTCCCCAACACACCAGTAGTGAGAGCAGAGTGGCCTTAGGACACCAATTGAGCAGAGTGGCCTCAACTCAGCCTAGAAACACAGCAGAGTGGCCTCAACACAGCCTAGAAACACACCAGTGCAGTAGTGAGCAGAGTGGCCTCAACACAGCCTAGAAACACACCAGTAGTGAGCAGAGTGGCCCCAACACAGCCTAGAAACACACCAGTAGTGAGCAGAGTGACCTTAACACACCACATACTGTAGCAACATGGAGGATCCTCAGAAACTGTGACCTGCTCTTTCCTATGTATCTCCTCCTCCTCCCCTTCACCTCTCTCTCTCTCTCCTCTCTCTCTCTCTCTCTCTCTCTCTCTCTCTCTCTCTCTCTCTCTCTCTCTCTCTCTCTCTCTCTCTCTCTCTCTCTTTCTCTCTCTCTCTCTCTCTTTCTCTCTCTCTCTCTCATTTCATTCCATTCTCAATTCCCCCATCACTCTCTCTCTCTCTCTCTCTCTGCCCCCCACCTCGCTTCTCCTCTGCTCTGCCCTGAGGCAAGTCAGACTAGCACTACACAGCCCTTGGCATATATATAATGAGAGAGAGGGGGGGGGGGGGGGGGTAGAAGGGACTATGGAAGGACATAGAGGGAGAGTGAAGGGCAGTGAGAGGAACTGAACGAGATACCGGAGCAGGGAGGCGTGTGGGAGAGGGAACAGAAGGAAGGAAGGAAGGGAGAAAGGAAGGAAGGAAGGAAGGAAGGAAGGAAGGAAGGAAGGAAGGAAGGAAGGAAGGGAGGAAGAAAGAAAGAAAGAAAGAAAGAAAGAAAGAAAGAAAGAAAGAAAGAAAGAAAGTAAAGAAAGAAAGAAAGAAAGAAAGAAAGAAAGAAAGAAAGAAAGAAAGAAAGAAAGAAAGAAAGAAAGAAAGAAAGAAAGAAAGAAAGAAAGAAAGAACGTGGAGAAGGGAGAGGTCTCCCCGTCTGTCTATCTACCTAGTAGTATTATTACCAATAATACTAGCCTACAGTACTACTGTATTTATATTAGTATTGTAAAATATGCATCTATGCTGTATCAATATTGTCAAATGGTACACACAATTCCTCTTGAAGGTGGAACAATAGTAGCAGCAGCAAGTGTTGAAAAAGTACTACCTCTACAATCACTACATCCTCACTGTATCCCAGTAGCAGTAAGTATGAGTTCACACAACATAATTCAACAGTAGCACTATATCACACCTCACATTCTAGTCTAGTAACACAATACCCCACTACCCTATGGCTACACATTCTGCACAGAGGGTTGCAGGCCTGTGTGTGAATGTGCGTGTGTGCGTATGCTCCTGTTTCTATGACCCCTGTTAATCCACACAACCTCTTAACTCACCCAGCTTGCATCACGGGAGGTGGGGTTGAGGCACACAGTTCTGTAAATCTATCACCACTGACAGCCACTGTAAATCTCCCTACAGCATAGAGGTGAATATGATAAATTAGCAGGGATCCATTCATATTTCAAAATGTTTACTAGACCATCTGCCAACGTGGTTACAGCAACAGCAGCAGGTGGACGGAGCACCCTCATAAAGAACTACTACAGTTGAAGTTAGCCTTAAGGGAACACTCCCAACATTTTGGGAAACACATACATATTTACCATATTCCCCAGAGTCAGACAGGATGATTGATATCAGTTTCATCGCTGTGTGTCCAGTAGTCCCGGAGAGAGGTCCAGGTGCATGCTAGCCTAGCTTAGCACAATGACTGGAAGCAGTAGGGAGCAGCTAGCCTAGCTAAGCACAAGGACTGGAAACAGTAGGGAGCAGGGGATCATCCCTATGTTCCCCGGGTCCTATGTTCCCCGATTGATTGATTAATTGATTGAACATTTTATACATTTTTATTATTTTATTATTTATTAATGTCCGCCTTGTTTCGAACTGGTTAAGCTTAGGCCCTCTTTCAAAGTTGGTTAAGGTTAGAGTTTGGAATCAGGGCTGGTGGTCTAAAATTTTCAATCAATCAATCAATCAATCAATCAATCGGGGAACATAGGACCTGGCTCGGGGAACATAGACATGCTCCTGGGAGCAGCTAGCCTAGCTTAGCACAAGGACTGGACGCAGTAGGGAGCAGCTAGCCTAGCTAAGCACAAGGACTGGAAACAGTAGGGAGCAGCTAGCCTAGCTTTGCACAAGGACTGGAAGTAGTTGGGAGCAGCTAGCCTAGCTAAACACAAGGACTGGAAACAGTAGGGAGCAACTAGGCTAGCTTTGCACAAGGACGCGAGAAGTGGGGGTGCGAGGGGTGCTCCAGCACCCCCTGCTGGCGGGCAGGGTAACTGGAACTGCAAGGTGGTTTTGGCCTTTATTCCATTGGAATACCGACGCTACTCAATGTCATAGAGCGGAACGGCACTGCAGATTTACCCTATTCTTGGAATTCATTGCCAGATCCATAGGGGCGCTGTCTCGATAATGCAGTGTTATTAAAACAGCGTGTAGCCACTCATGAACCGGTTGGGATTCGAATAGACGCGGCCTGGAAGCGTCAACGCGGAACTGGAAATCCGTTGGTAAAATAAATAGTGGCCTGGAATAGTTTTTGTTTTGGGACAATTCGCAGTAAAGGAATATATCTGTCGGCGATGTTGTATGCGGGAACGAATTGCAGAGAGGGAGGACTGTCTGAAGTGGAGAGTGTGTTTACTTGTGTCTCAGAAAAGAAATGTCTCATCTGATTTCTTTAATAATAATAACCTGGACTTGCTGCAGCATATGCATCCGGATATTCTGGACTCACTGGACATTCATGTTGTCATGAAGGAGTTTATTTCCACCACTCCTGAACGCAAGACCACCTTCTGTGTTTTACCGTCTTCGGAATAGGTAATGTGTGTTATTATTATTATCGCTCCTGCAGCTATTGTTGTTGCGACAGTGACACAGAGGGCGCAACAGCCAGATGGGGTAAGCTGGGCTGTGATGTGTGCATCAGAACGCTCAGAGCGCGGAGTTGGGCAGCTGTTTTGATTGAATATTTTGATTGAAAAGTTTATTAACAGATTGCAGAATGGGTACAGTACAGTACAGCTCAATACATACAATTGTTAAGGGGATGCAGACCAGAGAAAGACTTTCGTCTTGTTTACATCAGGGACCGTCCCCCATTTTCAATTCATCATAGTATCCTAGTGAACGAGAGTGTTGGTTATGACTGACAGACATGTGGAGCTGTTTGCAGATAGCGAGCATTTTGACGTGTTGCGTGGTGGCGATGTCTCGCAGACAATACAACTACAAGTATAATTATATAATATATATATATTTTATATAAAAAAAAGAATTATATATAAAAAAATTTTTTTATCAAAAACGATCGATATCTCAGCACCCCCACTCCCCGCGGACTTCTCGCGCCCCTGGCTTTGCACAAGGACTGGAAGCAGTAGGGAGCAGCTAGCCTAGCTTAGCACAAGGACAGGAAGCAGTAGGGACTAGGGAGCAACCATCCTCGCTCTGTCAAAAGTGAAGAAATACAAACTTCCAATGAAACGGATGCATAGAGATTAAATTTGATATCAATCTCCTTGTCTGACTCCGGGGAAGATGGCAAATACGTGTATCTCCATTAAAAGGAAAATCTACCCTGGAAATCTACAGAGCATGCTCTGAACAGGGTCAATCTGAATGTTGCTATGACGCCCCTAGGTCATGGAATGAACTCTCAACACTCATGAGCTAGAGGGCATCATAGCAAAATGCAGATTTACCCTGTTCAGAGCAAACTCGAGGGACCTTAAGGACCAGCCAGTCACTAGAATGGGTTCCATAGGTTCCAAAATTCCATTCCAATAATGATGTAGTATAAGGAGGTAGCTTACCAATAAGGGCCTTCAAAATGTTGCGCCTCTCCAGCAGGGATTTACTCTCAATAACTGTCAAATTATTCATTCCTAATTTGATAATTCTCCATAAATTAATGTGTGTGTTACAGGTGGGTCTCAAACTGAGAAGCCTTGTTGTTTTACCAAGATGCAATAATGGACCATTATATGGCTCATATTATAGTATTATTCTCACAGAAATAACAAAACATTCCCTAAATAAAACAAACAAAATGACATGAAATGTGACCATACATTTTGTGTGCGTCACATGTGCAAAACTGTTTAGAGTTTCATGAAGTGCCCCCTTCGACCTTAACCTCAGTGGAGACCTCGTGCCCCACCCTAACCCAAAATAGAGATGAAAAAAACTAAAAACATTGCTGTGATCATCAATTTCCGAGGTTTTCCTAGAGTGTGGAAAGAGTTACGCACATGGCACAAGGGAGGGATTACACCGTCCCCTGAGTGTCTGTCAGTGTCTAGCCCTGGTGATGCGACAGGGTAGTGGTAGTGAAAGGGGTAAGGTGAAAAGACATCCCCGAAAACGTCCCTGATTTGTTCTTAAAAAGTAAAAAGAAACGTATATGAAACTCATAAGAAGCTTATATCCTTATCGCGTTATACAAGGCAGAAGGGTGAATGAGATTGTACCGGTATCCAAAATCCATTCCCCTTCGAATTTACTAGATTCAAAACAACTTTTGAGTGTGAACAATAAAGTGCATGCGATACTTTGATTCATAACAACAATTTCCGCTCATGTTCACATAAAGCAGAATCGATTCAGGGCAGGTGGTGAAATGGGCACAGCTAATGATAAAAAATAACGGCTCCCAAGTATGACTCAGTTTACTACTTTGTTCGTACCAAAGAGCCGTTCAAAAGAGTCTGATCGTTTAGCAAACGTCACATCACTAATACCTGTCAACTTTCCAGGGATTGATTAAATGCATGGGTGTCAGTGGGGAAATAGGGCATATTCTTTTTCAATCCCTGGAAAGTATGCATGGGTATCATTTGGGAAATATGGCATATTTTTTCTCAATCCCTGGAAAGTATGCATTGGTGTCAGTGTGGGAAATATGGCATATTTTTCTCAATCTCTGGGAAGTTGACATTTCCATGATGAGGTAAGGGTTTTCATTTCACAGCAAGCAATGGAATGTAACCTATCTATCTTAGATTTAGCTAACCTGACTGTGGAACATGTCAATATGATTGATACTGTAGAGGTATTTACACTGAATGATTAAGTGCTCCTTTAACATGACAGTATGTAGGTCACAAGCCAATCTCTTTTCACTGTCATGTCTGGAGCTGTTGTGAAACTGATTTGACGGTTAAGGCATTTTAAATAGTTTTCAACCATTTGATTAATTAAAGGGGATCTATTGTGAAAATGGTCTTTTCCTGTGTTTTGCATTGTTGTTACAGAATGAGGGGTTGTCCCAACACTGAGAACATTTTAAATATGTGCATTGTGCCTTTTCTGCAGTTCTGCTGTGACAAGAAATGAGCCCTTCAGAATTGCAGCTACAATCGCCATAGTTATAGTAAGTAGTAAGATCTTGTATCGTGTGAAGATACCTAGATACAATGTGTGTGTACAAGGTGGAGGCTCGCTCGTAAATTCTTACCTTGGGTTCTCCTAAAGTTGAACCCAAAATATTACTCTGACACCATTTTTAAGAGTACGATTGCTATGCTATTAGTCATATTTGATCTGTAACGTCTAGTTCAAGTTCAAGTTTCTTTATTAGTTGTCATACATTACAGAAGTACAGAATACTTTTATACAAAATGCTTCTTTCTGTTACGCTCCAGAGACTGTGCTAGGCAAAAAAGATAAGTATAAAATAAGTATAGCAAGTATAAAATAGAAGTCAAATATGTGTCTAGTCTGACAGTTTGATCTGAATTCTGTTTGTTGTACAGGCTCCACTGCTAGATGGTGCATGGGCGGCTATTTACAGCCACAGAAACAGCCAGTTGAGAACAGGGCTGAAACAGAGGGGTATAGAGGCTGTTAGAATGCATCATCTGTGTGTGTTTATTTTTGTGTGTGTGCAAAAATCTTAAAAGACATGTTTAGGGGACCTCAAAAACCAATATTTACTTATATTTAAATATGTCCCCTTTAAATAGAAGAGATCCACTCCATTTAGGCCACAAGCCAACCCGTGGCTGTTTCTACTGTCATCAAAGTCTTCTCTAAAGAGAAATCGGTTACTGCTGTCTCTTGGTAACACCAGCTGGGGCAGTAAAGTCGTGGACTAAACAAGACCTCCCCCATGATCCCTCCCAAATAGGGAGTCATCCATATCTAAGAATCTGTCATTATCATCAAAGTCACTGACAACACAGAATGGTTAATTCGGTCAAAGATCTTGTGCATCGCCTGCATTTTTTTTCCACCAAACCAAATGTTCCCAAATGTAGATCCCACATGTTCCAGATGCAGTGTCTCTCTGTCTCTGGCAGCTCTTGCTCACTCCTCCTGGCACTGTCCTAACCCGTCCCACTGACTGGAGGTCCTCAAAACACAGATGTCTTTGAAATGGAATTTCGGCCACATCCTATGATAGCTATAATATATATATGTTTTTGGCACAAAGAGGGGAACATAATGAGAATCTTTCTGGAACTAAAATGTGTTACATTATTAGCACAGAGACTGATCCTTCTTCAATGGAAGTCTCGCCCATCCTCTGATGGATGGTGTGGGTGGAGCCTACATGAGGGTGGAGCCTACATGATAGGTGTGGGTGGAGCCTACATAATATATGTG
>NC_140181.1:91458827-91476327 GCF_963971535.1 Notolepis coatsorum | reverse complement strand
AGGTTATGACAGAGTTGTTATCAGGTTATGACAGAGTTGTTATCAGGTTATGACAGGGTTGTTATCAGGTTATGACAGAGTTGTTATCAGGTTATGACAGAGTTGTTATCATGTTATTACAGAGTTGGAATCGTGTTGTAACAGAGTAGATATAGAGTGGTAATGTGATAGATAGAGAATGGTGGTAATGAGAGAGAGAAGAGTGGTAATGTGATAGAGAGATAATAGAGTGGTAATGTGATAGAGAGAAGAGAAGAGTGGTAATGTGATAGAGAAAGAGAAGAGTGGTAATGTGATAGAGAGAGAAGAGTGGTAATGTGATAGAGAGAGAGAAGAGTGGTAATGTGATAGAGAAAGAGAAGAGTGGTAATGTGATAGAGAGAGAAGAGTGGTAATGTGATAGAGAGAGAGAAGAGTGGTAATGTGATAGAGAGAGAAGAGTGGTAATGTGATAGAGAGAGAGAAGAGTGGTAATGTGATAGAGAAAGAGAAGAGTGGTAATGTGATAGAGAGAGAAGAGTGGTAATGTGATAGAGAGAGAGAAGAGTGGTAATGTGATAGAGAGAGAGAAGCGTGGTAATGTGATAGAGAATAAGACTGGTAATGTTATGTTTGAAGTCTCACGGTGTTCCATTAGACAGACCAATTGAACACCACAGATACCACAAATTCTTCTACTCAAGAGAGACATCGAGAGGTTTTGTTTCAGAATTTTATCATCAATTACTAACGTCCTCGTATGAAACCCTCCAACTTGACTCTGTCTGGATGAGGGATATACCAGACCTGGAAAATGACTGGCAAGGAGCCTGGGCAAATGTCCGACTTACATCAAGGAACCCGGATCATCAACAAATCAATCTTAACTATATTCACAGGACATACTTGACTCCTATAAGACTGTGCCGAATGGGGCTCAAACAAGATTCCAAATGCACCCAATGTACAAATGGGGACGAAGGGACATTTATGCACATGTATTGGGACTGCTCACCAGTTAAGGCATTCTGGAAAGATGTGACCCAACAAATATCAAAACTCGTATCTTGGAATATACCTGTACACCCCTCGGTATTGCTGTTGAATGATGTTTTTGAGTTTGCAGTGAATCCACAGCTAAAGAGATTGGTTTTATCGGGTATCACAGTAGCCAAAAAGCTGATCGCATCACGCTGGTTTCAACCGGAAAAAATGTGCCGTAAAGTTTGGTTTCTTACATATCTCGATGTAATTTACCATGAAATATCTACAGCAAGAATTCTGGGTCTCAATGAATCCAAAATGTCAATGTGGTTAGAAGTGGTGGAGAGAATAAAAGCTAGCTTATAATGGTAGTGTCTGGTTAGGTGCGAGGGATAGTGGAGGTACTTCTCAAGGTGGGGTCCGGGAGGGGGGGGTTCGAGCTGAGCATATGTGTGTAGGTTTTTTTTTTAGATAACAGGTATTATGGGTATATCTTATATAAAACAACTAACCAAAAGGTGATCTCATTGGATGTGCCCTGACAATTAATGCTTGTATATCTTATCGTGTGTTGTCATGTTTGTTTATATGTTTGTTTAAAAAATAATAAAAAAATAAAATACAAAAAAAAAGACTGGTAATGTGATAGAGAGAGAGAAGAGTGGTAATGTGATAGATAGATAAGAGTGGTAATGTGATAGAGAGAGAGAAGCGTGGTAATGTGATAGAGAGAGATAAGAGTGGTAATGTGATAGAGAGAGATACGAGTGGTAATGTGATAGAGAGATAAGAGTGGTAATGTGATAGAGAGAGATAGGAGTGGTAATGTGATAGAGAGAGAGAATAGTGGTAATGTGATAGAGAGAGAGAAGAGTGGTAATGTGATAGAGAGAGAGAAGAGTGGTACTGTGATAGAGAGAGAGAAGAGTGGTAATGTGATAGAGAGAGAGAAGAGTGGTAATGTGATAGAGAGAGAGAAGAGTGGTAATGTGATAGAGAGAGACGAGTGGTAATGTGATAGAGAGAGATAGGAGTGGTAATGTGATAGAGAGAGATAAGAGTGGTAATGTGATAGAGAGAGACGAGTGGTAATGTGATAGAGAGAGATAGGAGTGGTAATGTGATAGAGAGAGAGAAGAGTGGTAATGTGATAGAGAGAGAGAAGAGTGGTAATGTGACAGCAGATGTTGCAGTGTGTTTCTATGTGTCCTTGGCCTGTGCTAGTAGCCTCTATACTACCTGGAGACTCATAGACACAATCAGCCTGGCAAGCTTTTGTGTGTGTGTGTGTGTGTGTGTGTGTGTGTGTGTGTGTGTGTGTGTGTGTGTGTGTGTGTGTGTGTGTGTGTGTGTGTGTGTGTGTGTGTGTGTGTGTGTGTGTGTGTGTGTGTGTGTGTGTGTGTGTGTGTGTGTGTGTGTGTGTGTGTGTGTGTGTGTGTGTGTGTGTGTCACATGCGTGCACAGGTGCATGTGAAGCCCATTTTAGCTTGCAGTAGATGGATGAGGATACAGAGGTTGTTAGAGGGGGATAAGTCTCTATTTGACACTGTGACCAAACTGGTTTATTCTACCATAAACATGTCCTTGACAGACAAGGAGAACGAGAGGAGAGATAGATAGTGGTGGGGGGCAGGGAGTGGGTGGCGTTCATCCCCCATTTCTCACTGTTTCTCTTTCTCCCTCTCTCCCACATTCCCTCTATGTCTCTCTGGATATCTTTCTCTCTCTCTCCCTCTCTCCGTCTATGTCTCTCTCTATCTCTTTCTCCCTCTCTCCCTCTATGTCTCTCTTGTTCTCTTTCTCCCTCTCTCCCTCTATGTCTCTCTCTTGTTCTCTTTCTCCCTCTCTCCCTCTAAGTCTCTCTCTCTGTTTTTTTCCCCTCTCTCCCTCTATTTCTCCCCATCATTCTCTTTCTCCCTCTCTCCCTCTCTCTGTCTATGTCTCTCTCATTCTCTTTCTCCCTCTCTCCCTCTATGTCTCTCTCTCGTTCTCTTTCTCCCTCTCTCCCTCTATGTCTCTCTCGTTCTCTTTCTCCCACTCTCCCCCTAAGTCACTCTCAGTCTCTCTCTCTGTTTTTTTCTCCCTCTCTCCCTCTATTTCTCCCGATCATTCTCTTTCTCCCTCTCTCCCTCTCTCCATCTATGTCTCTCTCTCATTCTCATTCTCCCTCTCTCCGTCTATGTCTCTCTCGTTTGAACGTACTATACGTTCTATACTTGTTCTCCCTCTCTCCCTCTATGTCTCTCATTCTCTTTATCCCACTCTCCCTCTAAGTCTCTCTCTCTGTTTTTTTCTCCCTCTCTCCCTCTATTTCTCCCCATCATTCTCTTTCTCCCTCTCTCCCTCTTTCCAGCTATGTCTCTCTTGCATTCTCTTTCTCCCTCTATGTCTCTATTGTTCTCTTTCTCCCTCTCTCCCTCTCTCCATTTATGTCTCTCTCTCATTCTCTTACTCCATATCTCCCTCTATGTCTCTCTCGTTCTCTTTCTCCCACTCTCTCTCTCGTTTTTTTTCTCCCTCTCTCCCTCTATTTCTTCCCATCATTCTCTTTCTCCCTCTCTCCCTCTCTGTCTATGTCTCTCTCTCATTCTCTTTCTCCCTCTCTCCCTCTATGTCTCTCTCATTCTCTTTCTCCCTCTCTCCCTCTCTCCCTCTATGTCTCTCTCTCATTCTTTTTCTCCCTCTCTCCCTCTATGTATCTTGTTCTCTTTCTCCCACTCTCCCTCTAAGTCTATCTCTCTGTTTTTTTCTCCCTCTCTCCCTCTATTTCTCCCCATCATTCTCTTTCTCCCTCTCTCCCTCTGTCCATCTATGTCTCTCTCTCATTCTCTTTCTCCCTCTATGTCTCTCTCGTTCTCTTTCTCCCTCTCTCCATCTATGTCTCTCTCATTCTCTTACTCCCTCTCTCCCTCTATGTCTCTCTCTCGTTCTCTTTCTCCCTCTCTCCCTCTATGTCTCTCTCGTTCTCTTTCTCCCACTCTCTCTCTCTCGTTTTTTCCCTCCCTCTCTCCCTCTATTTCTTCCCATCATTCTCATTCTCCCTCTCTCTGTCTATGTCTCTCTCGTTTGAACGTACTATACGTTCTTAACTTTTTCTCCCTCTCTCCCTCTATGTCTCTCGTTCTCTTTCTCCCTCTCTCCCACTATTTCTCCCCATCATTCTTTTTCTCCCTCTCTCCCTCTCTCCAGCTATGTCTCTCTCGCATTCTCTTTCTCCCTCTATGTCTCTCTCGTTCTCTTTCTCCCTCTCTCCCTCTCTCCATTTATGTCTCTCTCTCATTCTCTTACTCCCTATCTCCCTCTATGTCTCTCTCGTTCTCTTTCTCCCACTCTCTCTCTTGTTTTTTTTCTCCCTCTCTCCTCTATTTCTTCCCATCATTCTCTTTCTCCCTCTCTCCCTCTCTCCGTCTATGTCTCTCTCTCATTCTCTGTCTCCCTCTCTCCCTCTATGTCTCTCTCTCGTTCTTTTTCTCCCTCTCTCCCTCTCTATGTCTCTCGTTCTCTTTCTCCCACTCTCCCTCTAAGTCTCTCTCTCTGTTTTTTTCTCCCTCTCTCCCTCTATTTCTCCCCATCATTCTCTTTCTCCCTCTCTCCCTCTCTCCATATATGTCTCTCTCATTCTCTTACTCCCTCTCTCCCTCTATGTCTCTCTCCCTCTATGTCTCTCTCTCGTTCTCTTTCTCCCTCTCTCCCTCTATGTCTCTCTCGTTATCTTTCTCCCTCTCTCCCTCTATGTCTCTCGTTCTCTTTCTCCCACTCTCCCTCTAAGTCTCTCTCTCTGTTTTTTTCTCCCTCTCTCCCTCTATTTCTCCCCATCATTCTCTTTCTCCCTCTCTCCCTCTCTCCATCTATGTCTCTCTCATTCTCTTACTCCCTCTCTCCCTCTATGTCTTTCTCCCTCTATGTCTCTCTCTCGTTCTCTTTCTCCCTCTCTCCCTTTATGTCTCTCTCGTTCTCTTTCTCCCACTCTCTCTCTCTTGTTTTCCCCCTCCCTCTCTCCCTCTATTTCTTCCCATCATTCTCGTTCTCACTCTCTCCCTCTCTCCGTCTATGTCTCTCTCGTTTGAACGTACTATACGACAGTCTACTCTACATGGCTATTCTTCTGTACTCAGAGTAAGCAGTATTGTGGTGGTAGATTTATCCAGGGTTACCAGCTACAGCTTTCTTAAAGTACAGTGTGGCTGGGTAGTCAAAGTCAAAGTCAAAGTCAGCTTTATTGTCGCTTCTCATAATGTCAAGACATACAGAGAAATTTAATTGCGTTTCCCCCTTCCCACGGTGTATATAAAAAAAAATTATCTAATATAAACATAAGGTAACATATAGGACACTATAAACATAAGTAACATATGGGACACAATACACTATACAGGACTATATTATACAGTATACAGTGGCTAATTTTTTTTATGTATGAGAACTTAGTGCAAATCTTTTTAGCAGCAGTGGTACTATTAAGTATAACTAATAAATAATGGCAGTAGAATACAATAATGGCAGTAAAGTGGCAGTGGGATGATAGATATGGCAGTAAACTAATATAATGTAAACTAAAATAATGGCAGTACGTAAAGTGGCAGTGAGTTTGTGAAGTGGCAGTGTGTGTCTGTGTGTGTGTCAGTGGGGGGAGGGGGGGGGGGGGGGGGTTCTTCGTCCAGGTTCTGTGGTGGCAGAGTGAGAGCGGGGGGAGAGCTGGGAGTGAGTTCAGCTTCCTGACAGCCTGGTGTATGAAGCTGTCTTTCAGTCTGCTGGTCCTGCATCTCAGAGGCTCCTCATTCTCCTCCCGGAGGGCAGGAGAGTGAAAAAGCGTTGTGAGGGGTGGGTGATGTCACCCGCAATGCTTAGTGCTTTGAGGGCCAGGCGTGTATTGTAGATGTCCTGGAGGGAGGGGAGGGGGGCACCAACGATCCTCTCAGCTGTTCTGACCGTGCGCTGCAGGGTCTTGCGACAGGATGCCGTGCAGCCGCCGTACCATGCAGTTATGCAGCTGGTCAGGAGGCTCTCGATGGTGCCCCGGTAGAAGGAGCACAGGATGGGCACTGAGGCCCCAGCTCTTCTCAGTTTGCGGAAAGGAGTAGAGGCGCTGTTGAGCTTTCTTCGCCAATGGTGAGGTGTTGGTGTTCCAGGAGAGGTCCTCTGTGATGTGCACACCCAGGAATTTGGTGCTGCTCACTCTCTCCACCACTGCACTGTTGATGGTCAGTGGAGGGTGCTGGGTGTGCGCTCTCCGGAAGCCGACAACAACCTCCTTTGTAGTGTAGAGGTCTAAGCACTCGCCTACCACCGCACAGGCTCTGGGTTCGAATCCAGTTGTCAGCGGCAGCGCCGGCTTGGTCAGTCGTCAATTGGCAGTGTTAGCGGGTGGGAAGCCGGTGGGCTATGAGTCCTGGTCATTGCAAACAGCCACTCCTACTGCCTTTTCAGCCTGGGGGAAATAGCGTGAACTGGAGTTCTCCCAGTGAAACTCCTCACTGTCAGGTGAAAAGCAGTGGCTGGAGACATGTGATAGTCTACACACCGTCCACAGACTGACAGTAGGGCAATGCGCGCAACGACCAGGAATGGAATTAGCATAATGACAAAAGGGACAATTGAGGGATGGGAGAAAAAGAATAGAAAGGCAAACAAAAAAAAGTACATAACCTGAACGGCAGTTTTCCAGAGCTGTTTCCACTGGGTCGTACAAGTGTACATATTTTAAAGTGATAATGTGTAATTGTGACTCCTGTTGGCTGCAAGCGGTACTGTCTCTGTGTTTATAATACATTTTCCATGAGCGTCTTTACTCTGTTGCTCTGGCATATCGGGTATCGCGAGAAGCCTGACCAAGCTGGTCCTACCAGACAAATTTACATTGAGTAATTTTTACATTTAGTCATTTAGCTGAAGCTTTTATCCAAAGCAACTTTTAAGTTCTGTACAACAGGCCAACAACTCTTACGCTGGGCCTAATTAATAGAAAATAATTACACATTGTCGCTTTAACCTAGAAATGTTATAAATTCAATGCTTTGTTGATACAGGTATGTCAACCTAAACTAAACTAACACATTGTTAAACCATCTCTTGGTATGAGACCATAGGAATTCCTTGCTCTGAGGCTGCTATTGTACCGTAGCTCTGTGGTAGACTGCAGAACCCTAATTACCGTGGAAACGGTCTCCCAGTATTATGGGCTGGAGGGTGGAATAAAATAATAATCCCCCTAATTCAGCCTGAGGACAAGGGCATAAGCTAAACAAGGAAAATGATAATAATAAAACAATTCATCCGGGCAAATTCCCTCCTAACGTCCTTGGAATCCGATTATACTCTGTCATAAGTTTGATCCCCTCCCTCCTCCTCCTCCCTCCTCCTCCTCCCTCCTCCTCCTCCCTCCTCCTCCTCTTGCCACCTTCTCACCCTCCTGCTGCACTCCATCCTGATTGCATCAGGCCATACTCTGGGGCGGACAATGACCTTGTGTCCCATTCGTCAGTCGTGGGACTCAAGATATGAAGCCACCGGTAGCAGCTTCATTAGGGCCTGGATCACTGTGGTGACTATTTCTCTCATAATAGTCACGCGTACGCACAGGGGCAAGGAAGTGAAGTTACACACACAACACAGACATTATACACACACAGAGACACATACACACTCACCCACATATACACACACACACACACACACACACACACACACACACACACACACACACACACACACACACACACACACACACACACACACAGAGACACATACACACACACACACACACACACACACACACACACACAGAGACACATACTCACCCACACATATACACACACACACACACACACACACACACAGAGACACACACACCACACACACACATACACGTACACACAGACACATACACACCCACATATACTTACACATTTATACACACACACAAATTCACACCCATTCCCGTCATTCTCCCGGTCTTTAGGGGAGCTTAGCAGCAGAGTTTAAACACTTGGGATTAGCGGAGATGTGAAGTGTTTTGAACCAACAACTAATCCTTTTCCTTTCTGCCTGGCATGATCCCCTCATCTGTTCTGCAGGACGGAGGGAAGGAGACAGACGGATCGGAAGATGGAGGGGCTGAAGGAGAGAGAAGGACAGAAATGAGAGAGAGAGAGAGAGAGAGAGAGAGAGAGAGAGAGAGAGAGAGAGAGAGAGAGAGAGAGAGAGAGAGAGAGAGAGAGAGAGAGAGAGAGTTATTTCCTTGAAAAGCAGGGAGGTATCTAGTATTTCCTGATTATCTGTCTTTTCCTCTTTATTTCAGGCTTATTCAACACATCAGCTCCCTGACGTGCCACCAGAGAGAGAGAGAGAGAGAAGAGAGAGAGAGAGAGAGAGAGAGAGGAGAGAGAGAGAGAGACAGAGAGAGAGAGAGAGAGAGAGAGAGAGAGAGAGAGAGAGAGAGAGAGAGAGAGAGAGAGAGAGAGAGAGAGAGAGAGACAGAACAGTGGATCAGGAAATAGATCGGTCATCTGGTAATCGGAAGGTTCCTGGTTCGATTCCTGCTCCTCCTGGGAAGCGCGTCGAAGTGTCCTTGAGCAAGACACTTAACCCCTAACTGCCCCCAATGAGCAGGTTGGCACCTTGCATGGTGGCCTCTGTCGTCAGTATGTGAATGTGTGAGTGAATGGGTGAATGTTACGAGTGTGAGTCCAGTTGTGGAGGAAATAATGTGAGTCGGAGAATGGTTGCTCTTTCTTTGAGGTGTCTTTTAATGTAAGAACACAGAGTAACAGAGAATCCAGGAAAAGACGCTGAGCGCCAACTTGAGAGAAGAGTAGATACAGCAGATAATTCTAGAGCGAGAAGGTCAGCAATATCTCCAACTCCTTCCACACGATCACAGTCTGAAGCCTCGACAGGGGCAGAGAGAAACAACGAGTGAATAAATAGTCAAAACCCAAACATTCCAATGCATCAATCAGTGACAGGTAATTGACAGCTAGTGACAGCAACCAGTGGTGACAGAACAATCGCAGTGACACATCAGGAATAGGGCGTGACCAACAATGTGTGCAGATACCAACCACCAGGTGAAATAACTCCAGAATGACAGTAGGGTTCCTAAGACAAGAACCCCGAACGTTTCAGGTGAATGTGAGGAACAAAATTGTAAAGCGTTTTGGATAAAAGCGCTATATAAATGGCCCATTTACCATTTATTTACCATTTAATAATAATCTTATAAGTGTTAATAATAGCATAATAAACATATTTATTGTTAGATTATAAGAAGCACTTTTAAGAAACCTGTTAACAATTAAGAATGTTAATAAAAGCTTTATAATAGCATTACAAACACATGTATTGATTCTTACTAACTTAAAAGATCCATGTAATACGAGTTAGTTAATAGGTTATACGGCCCTTATAAGTTCAAATAACATTTTCGATTTTTAAAGAGCTGTCTTAACGTGTGTTTTTGTATTTATATATACTTTTCTATTCACATTGTGTCAAACATGATAACATGTAGTGCTCATTCCAGATGGGGGAGCTGCGAAAAGCATAGTTAACTGTCAATAAGTGCTTAATAAAGGTTTTATTAACCTTAAGCCATTGTTCCACTTTAGCTCTGGTAGCTGTAAAAAGCATAGTTAACTGTTAATAAGTTAACTGTTTAGATCTGGTAGCTGATAAGTACATAGTTAACTGTTGTTTTTTTGTTTACCTTACTAAAGTAACGTGAAGGTAAGGTTTCGTAAAGGTTTAACAATGACATAATAGGTAAGTTGGTCAAACTCAATACATGTGTTTGTAATGTTAATATAAACAATTATGAGAAACTCACAAGCCTTTTATTAACATTCTTAAGCGGTCTATAAATTGTTAACATGTTTCTTATAAGTGCTTATAAATGTCTTATAATCTAACAATAACGAACACACATACATCACACATTCAAGTTCATATTGTACATGCAAACAAGTTCACCAAACCTGCAGCATATACACACATAGACACACAGACTGGTACACACTCACACACACACCTCGACAGACACAAACACACACACACACATGCACACTCACACACATTGCCGACGGACTATTTTAGGTGGCCACACAGGAAGCCTTGTCCACCACAAACACAGTGTATGATACGCAACAAGTACAAAGTATAAAGTGCTGTTGATTGATGGTGGAAACACTCTGTTTTTCTACAGCTGTTCTGACTCTGTACAAAGACCATCTGTCACTCACACTAAATGACTGGGGAAGCACCATAGAAAATGACTGTATATGGTCCAACTACAGAGCTGACAAACGGGTATCTACAGTAGGCAGGGAGGGACAAAACACTTTAGAGAAAGACAGATTACAAGACTGTGCACACACACACACACACACACACACACACACACACACACACACACACACACACACACACACACACACACACACACACACACACACACACACACACACACACACACACACACACACACACACACACACACACACACACAGTGGTCACAGTGACCCTGACCTTTGACCAAAATCCTTTCAGTTCATTCTTGAATTCAAGTGGACGTCTGTGGCAAATTTGAAGAAATTCCTTCAAGGTATTCCTGACATAATGAGGTTTAGGAGAATGGGACAGATGGATGGTTGGACGGACAACCAGAGGAACATGAAGCCTCCGGCCCTTGGCTGTACTGTCCGGGTGGCATGAAGACAGACCTAGACGGGGCCCATGGCTGTGCCGTCCTGGAGGCATGGAGACAGACCTAGACGGGGCTCATGGCTCCGCCCTCCTGGAGGCATGGAGACAGACCTAGACGGGGCTCATGGCTCCGCCCTTCTGGAGGCATGAAGACAGACCTAGACGGGGCTCATGGCTCCGCCCTTCTGGAGGCATGAAGACAGACCTAGACGGGGCCCATGGCTCCGCCCTTCTGGAGGCATGAAGACAGACCTAGACGGGGCCCATGGCTCCGCCCTCCTGGAGGCATGAAGACAGACCTAGACGGGGCTCATGGCTCCGCCCTTCTGGAGGCATGAAGACAGACCTAGACGGGGCTCATGGCTCCGCCCTCCTGGAGGCATGAAGACAGACCTAGACGGGGCTCATGGCTCCGCCCTTCTGGAGGCATGAAGACAGACCTAGACGGGACTCATGGCTCCGCCCTTCTGGAGGCATGAAGACAGACCTAGACGGGGCTCATGGCTCCGCCCTCCTGGAGGCATGAAGACAGACCTAGACGGGGCCCATGGCTCCGCCCTCCTGGAGGCATGAAGACAGACCTAGACAGGGCCCATGGCTCCGCCCTCCTGGAGGCATGGAGACAGACCTACAGTAGACAGGGCCCATGGCTCCGCCCTCCTGGAGGCATGGAGACAGACCTAGACGGGGCTCATGGCTCCGCCCTCCTGGAGGCATGGAGACAGACCTAGACGGGGCCCATGGCTCCGCCGTCCTGGAGGCATGGAGACAGACCTAGACGGGGCTCATGGCTCCGCCCTCCTGGAGGCATGAAGACAGACCTACAGTAGACGGGGTCCAAAGGCTGTGCCGTCCTGGAGGCATGGAGACAGACCTAGATGGAAAATTTGGGTTTTACAAAGGCTTTTGTAATATGTGTACCGCAATAATTCAGCGTGATTATCCAAAATTGCTGTCCACTGCCATTCATTCAGACACGCGAGTCAAAGAACTTGTTGGTCTTCTTCTGCCCCTTTCTCATTGAAATCAGCGCTCGTCTGGGATCGCTTTCGGAGCAGACGCTCCTTGGCTACAACGGTGGTCAATCATTTTCGCCATCAGCGGTGACTGGTCAGTTCAGGACCTGGCCAAACCGGACGTGGTCACTCGTTAGAACGGCTTGTCAAATGCCACTTGTCGGATATTTCGTCTTGTAACTCGAGACTGAAAGCATGCAATAGGTTGAGTGTGGTGTCAAATTCTACTTTCCAACAATGTTTGTTTGTTTGTTTGTTTGTTTGTTTATTTACACATATAAAAACAATTACATATATAATACAATATAATCCACAAGGGATGTGTAGGAGAATTGCCTAAAAACCCTCAAGGGGCTTGCATGTGGCATTCACCAGGAAGCAAAATTACATTATATCAAGATAAAATATAAAATCCCCCCCCCCCCCAAACAAACAAACACACACAAGCAGGCCTACATAGACACCGAAGCAGGCACCCATGCCATACGATTTCTGGTAGAGAAAACAATTAATGACAGGAAGAATATATAATAAAACGAAAATGCAATAACAAAATACAACAAGCCATCAGACCACAGTTTGTAAAGGAAGTCCATATGGGAAGTATTGGTGATCTAGGAGATGAGATTTCAGTGCTCTTTTGAATTTCAGAAAAGAAAATTCCAAAATATGTGGAGGCAAAGAGTTCCACAACTTTGACCCTCGGTAGAGCAAACAAAACTGAGATTGGGAAGTGCGGGAAAAGGGTGGTCTAAGCAAACAGGAACTACGTGTGGGGTAATTATGAATTTGGTGATTGTGGGCAAACATGTCATGAAAAAAAGGGGGAAGGGCTCTGTTTAAAGAGCTATGCACAAATAAACCAGTCTGAAGATGATTCACTTGATAAACACTGAGTATACCTAACTTATGGAATAGAGGCTGAGAAGAATGACTTCGTTGAACACAGCTGATTATTTTTAGAGCTCGTTTCTGCAGACGGTATATGGGCTCAAGTTTGGTCTGATGAGTACTACCCCAAACTAAATTACAGTAATTGATATATGGGTAAACCATAGAGTAATATAACATTGTGGCAACCTCGGTGCTCAGCAAGTGACGTGTTTTTCCAAGAATACCAATACTCTTGGCCATTTTTGTAGTTATGGCTGTGATATGAGGTTTCCATGATAGGGATTCATCAAGCAGAACACCAAGGAATCGTGTAGAACACACCCTAGCTATGGGGATGTCATTGATCACTACTTTAGATGAGGAGTTAAAAATCACAGATTTGAGACCAAAAAAAATGAAATTAGTTTTTTTAATGTTTAGTGATAATTTGTTGCATTTAAACCAAATTGATAGTTTGTTAAGTTCTTCATTTATGACCCTAATGATGGTATCAGGATCTTTATGTGAATATAATACACTTGTGTCATCTGCAAATAAAATTTTCGACAGCCTGTCTGAGACGTTAGGGAGGTCATTGATATATAACAAAAATAACAAAGGCCCAATAATTGAACCTTGGGGCAGACCGCAAAGTAAAGGAAGAAAAGGAGAATTTATCCCATTATAGGATACAGACTGATGTCTATCTTTAAGGTAACTGGTGAACCATAGCACTTTCTCATTGAAATCAGCGCTGTCTCACATTCACCCATTCACTCACACATTCACACACCGACGGCGGAGGCGACCATGCAAGGTGCCAACCTGCTCATCTGGAGCAATTAGGGGTTAAGTGTCTTGCTCAAGGACACTTCGACGAACGGGAACCCGCTGATTACCAGACAACAGCTGTACCTCCTGAGCCACTGCCACCCCTACACTCCCGGGCAGGGCCGCCTGGGAGAAATGCGAGGCCCTGTGCGAGATTTAAACGCGAGCCCCCCCCCCCCCAAAAGGTAAAAAAAAAAAATATATATATATATATATATATAATTTTTTTATTTTATTTTTTTTTCATACAGTCAACATATTCTTAAATAATAGCGCTGCCCGAGGCTGGGCATGATACAGTCAACATATAGCAAGAGAGAGAGCGAGAGAGAGCTCCCGTTCTACAGTCAATATACAGTGTACAGAGAGAGAGAGAGAGAGAGAGAGAGAGAGACACATTGGAAAGAAATTGAAATGCTATTTGGCCCTAAACAGAGAGTACACAGTGGCAGAATACCTGACCACTGTGACTGAAGATCCTTGACTAGGTACAGACTCAGCGAGCACAGCCTAGCCATCGAGAAAGGCCGCCATAGGCAGACTGTGTGTGTTAGAAAGAGAGAGAGAGAGAGAGAGAGAGAGAGAGCATGTGTGTTTGTCGTGTGTGTGTGTTAGAGAGAGAGCATGTATGAGAGAGATAAGCAAAGATGACCCCCTAAAGGATATTCAACTTTTAATGAAAGAACAAAACAGAAGGAAAAGATAACTTCACAAAGGCAACATGAATATACATAGATCCAAAAGGACAAAGATCAACACTTAAATCCAAAGAGAAGAGGGTCTATACCAGAGAAAACAAAGCAGCAAGGAGCCAATGGCCGACATCAGCTAAATAGGCTAGCCAGGTAGGCTACTGACACCAGGCCACACACAGCTTTGGCCAACGGCCCAACGCTACCCAAGCTACACAAACGACCAAGACAATTCATTCACACACAGCACATGTCGTATCTCCAAATGTTGTGAAGTAACATATGTTTTGCCTGGAAAAAAACATCGTTATTAACAAAACATTCGGGAGGGGAAGGAAGGAAGAGTGGGGTAATGTCATGACATTTTCATTCATCTTACCTGCACCAAGGAACGCAGGGCGAAAGGCCGCAACACAGGTCTCCACGTTGACGAAAGGCCTCTCGCTGGCGGGACAAAAATAATCTATGGCCGGAGCCTTGTCATGGTGCAGGCCTGACTACATCTTCTGTCAAAGATGATGTCGTAGTCAGAGTGCCAGAACCCCCTGCTATTCTCACGGGTAATGTCAATGGTCGTAGCACAAGCTAACAGATAACTCTAGGCTAACTGATAGCATCAAGCTAACGTTCCCAGCCGAGTGCAGCCGGCAGCTAACGTCGTAGCTAAACAGCTAACTGGCTAACAGTTAGCTCAACCCGGCTATCGCTAACCATTAGCTAACGCAGAAGCAAGCTATGCGGCTACCACTGAACAACTGTACAACGTGAGAAAAGCAATACAGGTGCTGACACCAGGCCACACACCGTTAGCTACTAGTACTACAACAGCTAGTCGGCCAGTTTGGCTCCAGAGAGATAGAGAGAGATCCACGGCGGGAATAGAATAGAGTTAATAGAATAGGTTAAAAACTCACCAAACGTCCAAGAGGATGGAGACAACCGCGTGGAGTTGACGAAGTTCATCTGCCAAACGACCATCCTCTTCATCTTGGCTGCATGCGCTGTCTCTAGGTTAGCTAACGCTAGTTAGCCTTTAGCTAAGCTAGCTACTAGCCGACATCATCATGGCTATATCCCGACTGCACCATGACAAGGCTCCACCATAGCTTCTTTTTGTCCCGCCAGCGAGAGGCCTTTCGTCAACGTTCCTTGGTGACCGACCGACTGATAATGACCGACCTCTTCGTCTTGGCTGACATAACTAAGCATAACCTCCAAAGCTGCACGCGCGAAATAGTCAAACGCAGCTGACGCACGCCGGCGTACTACACATGATGTAACCACTCCCTTCGTTGAAACCAATAGTATGTCTGCTGCAGAGCCCCAGAGCTCCAATAGTGAGTTTGTCTGCAGACCCAGGAACAAGTCAGACACATTCTACAAACGTGTCTAATGTGAAATATATAAGCATATAAGCAAAACTAGATTTTAGGTCTGTGATGAAAAAGGGCCTCGCGGGAAGGGGGGCCTCGCAAAAATAAATAAATAAATAAAAAAATAAAATAAAAAAAATAATAAATAAAAGATATTTATTTTTTATTTTTTTTTATTTTTTTTTTTGCGAGGCCCCCCTTCCCGCGAGGCCCTGTGCGACCGCACTGCTCGCACACCCCCTGAGGCGGCCCTGCCCCCGGGCCCCTAAACACATATACATACAGAAGGTATGCTTCTCAGAGCTCTCAGCTGCAGTGCTCAGGCCACAACAATGAAATGCCCCCTCCCACAAGAAAAGAAAAGAAACAGGTGACATTCACGTCAATAAAAACAACAAAACCTCAAGTCCTCATTTAACTGCTCTTTCATTTGTGTTTATATTTCCAAAATAACTTCTGGCCACAAATGTACTGCCCCATTATGTCACTTGCTTTCATCACAACTTCACACACATACCTGATGTGCAACAGACAGACGCTGCACTCAACACACACACACACACACACACACACACACACACACACACACACACACACACACACACACACACACACACACACACACACACACACACACACACACACACACACACACACACACACACACACACACACACACACACACACACACACACACACACACACACACACACACACACACACACACACACACACACACACACACACATATTTGTGCTACAGACAGAGACCTCACATACAAATGCATAGATGTTCATACTGTACAAACACAGGTTCAGCACACAAACACACACACACCCACACATACACACACACCCACACACACACACACACACACACACACACACACACCCACACACACACACACACACACACACACACACACACGCACACACACACACTGAAAAGAATGAGACATGTCTTTAATCAAGCCTAGTGTGTCTGTCAGCAGGTGGATGAACACAGGACTTCACCACAACACAGAGGTCTCTACAGCACTGCGTGTATGTGCGTGTGCGTGTGTGCGTGTGCGTGTGTGTGTGTGCGTGTGCGTGTGCATGTGCATGTGTGTGTGTGGACATGTCCAAGCAACACACCCTTCCATCCATCATGTCGACAGGTCAAATAAAGTGGAACCTTTTAGAGCATGCTCTTTAACTAAGGGGGACCGCTTTCATTGACGCGTGGAGGTAATGTGTAATGTTGTACCTGGGAAGAGCCAGGCGCGTAAGTCATAAAACGAACGTGATTTAAGGAGTGGAAACAGATAGATTCTGAGCCTGAGAGCCCATATACACACGTACAGTACAATAGCTGTAGTATACACTACCGACATGTATTAGCAGTGTCTAGAAAGGCATAATATATTAGGGATATATCACATTATGAATAGAAAAAGCCAGGCCCCATGTTCTGAATGTTGAGAATGAGCCAGCTAGGCAGTTTGTGCCTATGGATGAGTTATTAATCTGGTTTTGGAATATCCACATGGACATAGGTGGCAAGTATCTTTGCCACAAGGTTCAGGAACCAGAAATATAAATAACCAAAAATAAAATAACATAATATAAAAATAACATAAATAACAAAATAGCTATTGCACAAATTTGCAATTGCTGCGACCATGTACGTGCATGCATCTATGCCTGCATGCATTCATACACACAAACACACGAGTGGGCATGTGTGTGTGTTTGTGTGTGTGCGTGTTCTTGCCCCATGATCAAGAATTCCACACATTTTGGTCATGTTACGTGAATCCCTGTATCAGTAATGCGCCTCTTTGTTCTAGGCCACTCCCACTACTACACCCCTGTCTAACTGCTTCTTCTCATCCCCGGTCTGTCTCAGTTTGTCATAACGCTGACCTTTGAACTGCGCATGAAGTGTCATGCCCTCTTTATTCACATTATTAGCTAATAGGAAATCTAAACAATCCCCTTGTGTCCCACTTGCTTTCATCCTGCTGACGTTGAAAGTGCTTCATGGCTGCAAGAGGAGAAGAGGAGAAACA
>NC_140181.1:91373827-91453827 GCF_963971535.1 Notolepis coatsorum | reverse complement strand
TTTTTTTTTTTTAATTTTTTTTTGACAATTAATCATTGTTACATGAAAATATGTTTGCACCAGATTTAGCAGAAGCTAATTTCTATCTGTAGTCTATCCAGTTGCTAACTGTATTTGAGTGAGTTAAGTCTTGGTGTTATGGTAGACTCAGACCTAAGCTTTAAATCACAATCAACAAGTTGACAAAAACATAATTCTTCCACCTTAGAAACATAGCTAAAGTACGGCCATTTATAAATCAAAAGGATGCTGAAAACCAGATCCATGCCTTTATCTCAAGCCGACTCGACTACTGTAATGCACTCCTTACCGGCCTCCCGAAAAAATACGATGATAACTATTTTATTGCAATGCACTATTGCATTATTTTATTCTATTTTACTAATTCTAATTCTAATACTAATTTACTATTCTATTTTATCGAGTTAACCCTAGATCTTAGATCCTAATATGAAAAACGATGTGATTTAATGTTCTATGTCTTACCTTGACTTTGTCTATTTTACTGCTATCTATTTTATGCTTTATGTCTGCACTTTATGCATTGCTCTTGATCTGCCAATATTGTGCTCATTTTATGCCTGTCTTTTTTTACTGCTGTGAAGCACTTTGAGCTGCAATTCTTGTATGAAAGGTGCTATACAAACACAGTTATTATTATTATTATTATTATTATTATTATTATTATTATTATTATTATTATTATTATTATTATTATTATTATTATTATTATTATTATTATTATTATTATTATTATTATTATTATTATTATTATTATAAATTATTATAGTTTGCTTCATTAATTAAAGGGTGTGAATTTAAGTGTTCTCTAGTGCCTTTTGTCCGCTTTAAGGTGGTGGTATAAGTTAAAGGTTGTGGTGTCGAAGTAAAGAAAATCCGTGCCCGCTCATGCGGGCACCTATCTGGGCTAAGCCCCGGATCTCCTACAATCCTAAATCCGCCCCTGGTATGCAATCGTCAGGCGTTTTATGCAAAATGTGCCGGATGCTAAAGTGGTTAACCGTCTCTAGTGTGGCAGTGAAAGGTTAAAAGGTTAACCGTCTGTAGTGTGGTAGTGAAAGTGTTAACCCGTTGTAGTGTGGTAGTGAAGGGTTAACCTTCTGTAGTGTGGTAGTGAAAGTGTTAACCCTTTGTAGTGTGGTAGTGAAAGTAACCCTTTGTAGTTTAAGTGAAAGGGTTAACCGTATGTAGTGTGGTAGTGAAATGGTTAATCATTTGTAGTGTGGTAGTGAAAGGGTTGACCATTTGTAGTGTGGTAGTGAAAGGGTTAACCTTCTGTAGTGTGATATGGAAAGGGTTAACCTTCTGTAGTGTGATAGGGAAAGGGTTAACCATTTGTAGTGTGGTAGTGAAAGTGTTAAAAATCAGATACCTTCATGGGTGGAGCAGCACACACACACACACACACACACACACATACACACACACACACACACACACATACACACACACATACACACACACATACACACACACACACACACACATACATACACACACATACACACACGCACACACACACACACACACACACATACACACACACACACACACACACACCAGCAGATAATACATACACACACACACATACACACACACACATACACACACACACATACACACACACACACACACACAGACACACACACACACACACGCACACGCACACGCACACGCACACACACACACACACACACACACACACACACACACACACACACACACACACACACACACACACACACACACACACACACACACACACACACACACACACACACACACACACACACACACACACACACACACACACACACACACACACACACTTGCGGTTTCATGGGTTCCAGTCCAGCTTGCGCTCTTCATCGTATCATCTTGCCTCTTCCTCTCTCCCGTCCTCCCTGTCACTCCTCTATACTGTATGCTGTCAAACGAACGGCAGAAATACCATAAAAATAACCATCAAAGAAGACATGTGGCCCAGGCCGACCATATGGTGTTGATCAAGCTCTGGCTCGTGTCCAGCATGTGGACCCTTCTCCTGATGGGCAGATACGTGTCTTTAACCGCCTGCGTTATCTGCTGGTTTGGCAATGCCACTGAGGCACAAACAGCCAGTAAACTGTAGGGGATTATGTTTCCAAGTATGGAATGCATCAACAGAGATAGAACATTGAATAAGACATCATTGTCATTGTGGGTGACCAGAGGCAGCGCCTCCTCATCTGAATGGTTGCCATCTGGGCGACGATACATACGATTGGGTTTGCAATCGTCAAAAACTAAAAAGAAATAGCCCCATTTTTGCCCGATGCTTAAGAGGTTAAATCCAGGTTAAAAACCGACCTGTTTTACCCTAGGCCTTTTAGCTTTTAAACTGAGCTTTTTAGTCTGGATAGTCTGATCTCAAACCTATCCTGTTTTATGTTTATGTGTATTATATTTGTTTTTATATTTGTTGTTATATTTATTGTTATGTATCTTGTTATATTTGTTGTATTTCTATGGATTTCTCCTCAACATGTTGTGTGTGAATTTACCATGTTGTTTTACTGTGTTTTATTATAGTCCCATTTATATGTAGAACACTGTGTACATGTGCTTTAGAAATAAAACATACTTACTTACTTTAATTTCAAACCTTTATTTAAACTCGAAAGGCCAGAATGGGTTCTGTGGGATATTTGTGGATATCCTGATGATGAATGTTCTCAGTCAACCGAGGTTTGGATAATAACAAAGGTTTATTAACCAAACAGATAGTAAGTACATAGAGAGAATGGCTGAGGGCTTCCCCCAGGTGATCAGCTGAAATGACCCAGGTGAGAAGACCTCGATTGTGGTCGGGAGGAGCCCTATATAGTTCAACAAGGGGGGGTGTGTGGTCCCATTTGATAGGTCAATTGGGGGGGGGGGGGTACAGGTTTGGGGAGAAAGGGGAGGGGAATGTCTTATTCCACAGAGAGGGGGGGGGGGGGGCACAGGTAAGGGGGATACAGGGGAGGGGAGTATATTTACATGAGGACATTATATTATACCACAGTTCCATAGGTTCCAAAATTCCATTCCAATAATGATAATAATAATAATAATAATACACTTTATTTGTATAGCACATTTCATACAAGAAGTGCAGCTCGAAGTGCTTCACAGCAGTACAATAAAAAGCACTTGACCACAAAATTGGCAGATCAAGAGCCATGCATGAAGTGCAGACATAAAATAAGTATAAAACGAGCAAAATGTCAAGGTAAGACATAGAACATATATTTTTATCTAAAAAGTAAAATAATGCAATAGTGCAGGTCTGAATGACTGTTTAAGGTAGCGATACAGCAGAGTGACACGGAGCAGCAGTAAAAAGCAGCTTGCAGTGTTAGGAGCAGGAAGGAAAAATAAAATGACCTTCTACTATCATGCACTTTTCCACTAAATAATCTTCCTATACTACTACCTACTATACTATTATGTACTACTATGCACTCAACACTGGAGCACCCAAGTTTCAACACTGTTTGATGAACATTGTTACTCAGCTGAAAGAGTTGTACCCTTCCTGCTTACTTGTTGTACAGGACTTGTAAGTCGCTTTGGATAAAAGCGTTCAGCTAAATGACAAAATGTGAATGTAAAAGTAATGAGTGTCCTTCCTTACTTACTATAAATTATGCCCATGACAACTGCTGTGTATTTGCGCTATGTACAGTAGGGGAGACCGGGGCACAGTGGATCAGAAATCTTATATTACAGCATTTTTCCTGGCTTGATGACAGCATGGTTCTGGTCTATTGTGGAATTGATAGCAGAATATGTTCTCTATAAAACATGTCTATCATATCCTGCCAACTGCCAAATATGCTGAGATGGGGTTGAATGTAAAAATATATTTGATCCACTGTGCCCCAGTAACGGGGTACAGTGGATCGCTACCTGGGGCACTGTGAATCAGTCCAGATATTATACATAATTTTTTCACAAACAGCATCTTTATTGTGTGCACGAAGCAAAACTTTCATGTACAAATAAGACATGTCAGCAATAGACATATCAACCAGACCAACAGTTGAAAACACTGAAACAATATGAAATGTTTTGCTATACTAGTAGCCTATGTAAAACCCAGCGTAGTGCTGGGAACTTTCGCACACCCATCTGACACATCCTGTACATTTGGGAAAATGAATGTGAATGATACATCATGGTCTCTGACTTCACAAGTTTGTCCAGGTTTACTGATGTACAAAGGACCCCTCCTGGCTACATTCCTATCTGTGAACAAGATAATCACGGCAACAATTGTATTATTTTCATGGTTATAATGAATAAAATGCATCGCAAACTAAACACACAACATTGCTTCAACATATTATTCAATATTGAAAACCCTCAGTTGCAGATGCTGAATTGTTTTACAATTTTTATTTGAATACAAGGAGAAATTGACTGGAAATATCATATGGCGTCCAACACGTGCTGTGCCACCATGTTAATGGGGTTGGGCAGCTTTGCTACAACATCTTCAAACAAAACTTCTGATATGTCTTCGATATTTGGGAAAATGAACGTGAATGACTTTGGTTTCTCACGTCGCATAAACTTCACTTCAAATGTGGTTTCATCAGCATCCACAATGCGGCTTTGGACCTGCCCTACATACATTGCATTGGTTTTCTTTGTTGCAAACTTTGTCAACACAAAATCTGTTGCATTCAGAGCATTGCAATCCGGCAATTCTAAGTCCTCTAGTTGGCCATCATCAAGGTCATCATAATCTGATGCGTCATCACAAAGTCTTCTTGCATCTGCTTCAGAGTTTGACGTGTCTCCCTCCATATCATCATCGAATTCCAGCTTCTGCTACTTATTTTTAGCTACTTTTGGCTTTTTAGACTGTTGACTGCCTTGTTTATTCTTCTTCCTTTTGCTCTGCTCGTTGGCTGCCCTGATTTGTTCTTTGATTGGAGTGTCTGTCAGAACAAGGGTTTTTCCCTTCTTTTTTCCACCTTTGTGGTGGTGCCTTTGGAAAAGGGCTGATTTCTTCTGGTGTGATGATAGGCCTACTCAATTCTGTTGAAGTTGAACCAACTGCTTGAAGTGCCTTTGAAGATGTTGCGGTGTCATCTGGGGCTTCATGTGAAATTTCTGGTGCAGGTTGATGAAGTTCTTTGGCTGGTTGTGGAGGTTCTGGATCTGGGTCTGAAAGCTCTGGTGCTCTCTGTTGAGGCTGTTCAGCTGGATGAGGTGGTTCTGTGGCTGTGTCTGAAAGCTCTGGTGCTCTCTGTGGAGGCTGTTCAGCTGGATGAGGTGGTTCTGGGACTTCAGCGATTGGCTCTGCAGATTATACTGCAACAGGTCGATCTGTTACATATGAACTGAGGAAATCATCATCGCTGAAGATATTGGGGTTGAATGGATAGATGCCAGATACTCGATAACCGGATGTGATATTCTTTGAAGTAAAGGCTAATGGGTAAGCCCACTATCTGAGCGATATCATGGGATTGTGATAGGTTGATCGGGGTGGTTGAGCAATGAGCATGAAAGCATTTGCGGCCTGGTTGAAGAATGCCTTGAAGGGTCTGTACACAGATCGATCCAATGGTTGCATTTTGTGGCTGCAGTGTGGTGGCAGAGTTAGCATAACCACACCGTTGTCCTTGGCAAGATCAATGGTTTCAATCGATAGATGGGTGTCATGGTTATCCAGTATTAGCTACCTCCTTTTACCAACAAATTACCAACATGTGCTTGGTTTCTTATTCCTGGATGATCTATACTAAATCACAAACACAAAAGAAACCCGAAATGTTACATTTGATGGTACAAAACGGGGATTACCTTTCAATTCTTCACAAAAGTGTGTTGCCTGGAAATTAAGCACATTTTCAGATATGGATTAACCAGAGGCACACACTGATGACATCATCAAGGCATTCCTGTGTACAAGTTTCTATAAATAGCCACTGATTCACTGTGCCCCTTGATCCACTGTGCCCCGGTCTAGCTCAAGACTCAAGACTTTAATTATATTCCCGACAGTGTCAGGGATAATATGGATTCACCCCTGGCTGCTGAATCACATGGGCAGGGGTGTAAAGTACTTGAGTAATTGTACTTCGTTACAATACTTAAGTACTGTTTTTGGGGATCTGTACTTTACTCAAGTATTATTAGGTTTGTATACTTGTAGTTGTAGTAATTTTAATTAGTATATTCGTTTCTCTGGCCGAACTAGCGTTAACGTTATTAATCCTGCGGCCACACTTTATTTAAAGACAGCCAATCAAATCCCCATCAATGGAAAATGAACCCGCCCATACCCATGCTGATTGGTTCTTGTGCAAGACTAGAAAGCGAGGACCTTTGATTAAACACCTGCTATCAGAAGAATAGACAGTCAGACTTTTTTAGGCTTTTAAAGGGATAGACCAGGGGTCTCAAACTCATTCCATCGTGGGCCAAGTTTTCATTTTAACTATACATTGCACTAGGTGAGTTAGTTGAAGAGGTGAGCCAATTAGTGAAATCATCAGCTGGTGTTTAGGCAAGGCTGGAATGAAACCAAGCATACACTCTGCCCACAATGGAATGTGTTCTGCGATAGACAATGCTGAAATGAAAAAACAGAGGACACTTTTTTTGGATTAAAATTATTTATTGCACTTCTCCATTGAAGGTAAACTAACATGGACGGCATTCACATCACAGCATGAATAATATCACAATATTAAAAGCAGAATGGTGTATCCTGAATAATATCACAATATTAACCACAGCATACTGGATTATCCTGAATAATATCAGAATATTAAAGGCAGAATACTGGAGTACCCTGAATAATAT
Source organism: Notolepis coatsorum (assembly GCF_963971535.1). Classification (NCBI taxonomy): domain Eukaryota; kingdom Metazoa; phylum Chordata; class Actinopteri; order Aulopiformes; family Paralepididae; genus Notolepis; species Notolepis coatsorum. The sequence continues at coordinate 91,446,960 of NC_140181.1, read as the reverse complement.
CACAATATTAAAGACAAAATACTGGAGTACCCAGAATAATATCACAATATAAACCACAGCATAATATGGATCTGACTGTCTATTCTTCTGATAGCAGGTGTTTAATCAAAGATCCCTGCTTTCTAGTGTTGCACAAGGACCAATCAGCATGGGTATGGGTGGGAATATTTTCCATTGATGGGGATTTGATTGGCTGTTTACCTGCGGTTGCAGGATTAATAACATTAACGTTAGTTCGGCCAGATAAACAATTAAAATATACTAATTAAAATGGTTGGACCTTAAATATGCGTACCTACTGTACTATTCCCCCAAACCACTACAAAGCTGGGTAGTGAGTGCCATGGACAAGTGTACCAGTGCAAGTGGACCAGTGTACTCACTCCCTCTTGGCTGAATATTGTTTTGGGTGGTGATGTAAAAACATCTGCATCATAGCAGGCTCAGGATGGGCAAAGTAGTCTATAGCCTGTTCATCCCTGTCTCTCTCCTCCACAACCTGGCTTGACTAGACATAAGGAGAGAGATGATTACAATTAACTGGTACATTCAGGTCCAGAATTGTTGGCATTCCCTGACAAAGATGTGCAAAAAGCTGTACAATTTAAACAATACCATACTGGTAATGAGCAAATAGTTGTTTATTCAATGAATGCATGGAGCTGTTCCATCTTATTTAATATGATACTAACTACTCAGTTCATACAGATTTCAATTTTTTTTTTTTAACAAATGTTTTTTATTTTCCCTTTTTTAACATAAAACTAGACAAACAATACAGTAACAGTAAAAATCTATGATAAATGACAGGACAATGACAGAAATAATAATAACAATAATGACAGTCCAGTAATTAAATCAAAATAAATGTAGATTAAAAGACATAAAAATAATAAATACAATACAATGCAATACATGTGCTCTTGCTTGCTCTTCCTCACTCTTTCCTTCCCCTTCCCTCCCCCTCCACCCCCCCCAGGACCCCCTCTTGGACTATACATCCACTATTCCATTTAACATCAGAAATGACAAGTTTATATGCTTCCCTTTATCTTCTCCACCACAGCTAACCAGATTGCTATGCTGGCTTCATTAACACCTACAATTTGTGCAGTAGATATCTCTAGATAAATCACATCGAGATAGGTAAGAACCCATACCTTCCGGCACATTTTATCCGGTTGAATCCAGCGTGACGCTATCAACTTTTTGGCAGCCGTAAGACCGGACAAAATTAGTCTCTTTACATGTACAGAGGTTGATAACTGAGAAACATCATTCAACAACAATACAGAAAGCAGTATAGGTATGGTCAGAGATAAAAATAATTGAGTGGTTACTTTTTCCCAGAATATCTTAACAGGAGGGCATTCCCAATACATATGCATAAATGTACCAAGAGCACCGTTTAAACACAATGAGCATTGAGGGTCTTGTCTGAGCCCCATTAGGTGCAAACTGTAACGCTTGGTGTACTATTGAAGTAGAGAACACAGTTTAGCAGACAAGGGAGAATAAACGAGGTAGAGACGAGGGGTGAAGCTTAAAGAAGGAATATTTACTACAATCAAAACTACAAAACAAAGGAGGCACAGCCGGGCTGGCTCTGTAACAAACACGGACTGATCACAAAACAAACAGAAGAACGAGCTCACTGACTGGACAAACTCACATGATAGGACAAAGGCACGATACGGGAACAACACAGGGTACTGGAGGAATGTCGCCACAAGGAAGGGAGGACAGACAAGACACCTAAATACCCACACTAATTAATAATCAACAACACCTGGCCAACACAGAATCACAACATACACAATGACAGTAAAGCAATGACAAACTAAACAACAACTAGACACTACTGCAATGACACACAACAACACAACAGGGGAGTAACATTACACATAGACAGGGGTGGCCAAAGACAATAAACAATTAGACACTATGTCTATTACTTGGAACCACAGTAGAATAGCCACCTGTACCAACAGGCTAGTCTGGCCACTAGAGGGTAGGAGACCAATGTCAGGAGGAGAGCAATGTCCAATGTTATTCTCCTGCCAGTCAGCAGGACCGGCCTTTGGGTCGTAACAGCAAACGTCTAGGAGTCAGGTAAGTCCTATGAACAAAATTAAGATTAAACTGTTGGTGATCCGGGTTGCGTGATGATAGCCGAACGTTTGCCCAGACTTCATCCCAATCAAAATCTACTTCCAAGTTTTGGATATCCTTCCTCCAAATCGAGTCTAGGGGAAGGACATCATATGAGGACGTAAGTAAGTGACGATAAAAGTCAGAGACGAAGCCTCTCGATTTCTCCTTTTCATAAAATAATATGTCAAATCTGTGGTGCTCAAGTGGAATCTTTAATGGGACTCCGTGAGCCTTTAAAGCTGCTCTTAATTGTAGATAGAATAAATAAGTGGAGCTGGTGAGGTTAAATTTGTTAGATATATCTTGACAACTGCAGAAACCATGGCCATCGAAGATATCCCCCAATGTATGTATGCCTTTCTTTTCCCATTTAGGAAATCTGATAGGTTGTTGTCCAATAAGGAGTAAATTGTCATTAAATAGGGGAGAATGACTGTGCCATTTATGGTGGTTTGTACACTTTTTCTGTGTGTCACGCCATATCCGGATGTAATAAGAGGGCCAAATCTCAAGTTGCATTGCTTAATTGATAAGTTGGTGTACACTATATCCTGCAGTCTATGTGGTGCCACCTATGTTCTCCTCTAATGGTCTCCAGGATACAGATGCTTGAGAATCAAACCAGGTGATCAGTGGTCTTAAAGAGAACACTTTAAAATAATAGTTGAAGTCTGGAAATGCTAAACTCCCATCGGCTTTATTTCTCTGTGCAGTGGATCTTTTTATTCGTGGAGGTTTGTTGTTCCAAATGAATTTATATGCAGCAGAGTGTAATTTTTGCCAGTAACCAACAGGGGGGGGGGGGGGGGGGGGGGGGGGGGAACGGCAACATCGAGCTGAATAATTTAATTCTGGGTAAAACATCCATCTTAACTATTGATGCTCGGGCCTGTAATGAGTTTTTTAATTTTGACCACCTGCCGAAGTCATTTGTGATCCTATCTAGGAATCCGGAATAATTATACTTCACCGTTTGGCATATAGTGCAGAATATTTCAACTCCAAGACATCTAAAGTGTTCTACCATGGGTATATTTGCTGGGAGGATGGTAGCCTTCGCAGTCACATTGAGTAGAAGGAAGGCAGATTTTGGCCTTTTATCTTAAATCCTGATAGATTGCCAAAATCATCTATTACTTTGAGAAGATGAGGTAGGGAGGTGGTAGGGTTTTGCATGAACAATAATACATCGTCCGCATATAAGCTAATGTGATGCTGTGTTCCCTTAATTGAGATCGGCGCTATGGACTGGGATTGTCTTATGTACTGTGCCAAAGGCTCTAGGGATAGAGCAAATAGTCTGGGACTAAGAGGACAACCCTTCTAGACGAGCGCAACACAGGAAAGTGTGGGGAGCAGAATTTACCTGTTAAAATCATGGCAGATGGATCTGTATAATATAGTACTTTGATCATATTAATGAACCCCCTTGCTGGAATCTATCACATGCAGTAACCGTCTAATAGTATCCGTGATCAGGCGGCCTCTTATGAAGCCTGTCTGATCAGGGTGAACTAAAGATGTCATATGTTTTTGAAGTCGGATGGCTAGTACCTTAGCGTACAGCTTGAGATCGGTTCCAAGGAGGCTTAAGGGTCTAAAACTACTGCATTCGGTGGGGTCTTTATCTTTTTTAAGTAGGATAGATATGAGTGCCATATTGACATCCCTGGAGAAGTTCCCCTCTTTGACTGAGTATAAAATCATATCAAGTAATAGTGGTCCAATTACATCCCAACATGAGAGGTACAGTGCGGGTGGAATGCCATCTCAGCCAGGGGCTTTACCACTTTGCAATTCAGATATAGCCCCCCTAAGTTCCTCTAGTGTAATAGGTGCATCTAACCGTTTAGCGTCTTCCTTTGAAAGTTTAGGTAAGTTAATTTGATCAAGAAATGTATCCAGTTTATTATGATCGAAGATCACTTCTGACTTGTACAGGTTGGAGTAAAACGTACGGAAAGTCTCGTTGATTTTTTTGGGGTCTGTAATAACAAGTCCCTGTTGGTCCTTAATGGCAGGGATATCAGCAAATTGTTCACTGGGTCATATATTCATAGCTAGTAGGTGAATAGGTTTAGAACCATGAAAGTAATAATGTTGTCTTGTTCTGCGTATTTGAAATTCAGATTGTTGTCTTAAAATGGAGTTAATCTCCTTTTTCAACACTTTAATTTGAGACTCCAGTTGACACGAGTAGTTGCGTTGTAAATAGGAGAACAACGAATAGTGAAGCACTTCCAGCTCTACCATTTGGATTGACGTTTCTTGCGGAGGTTGGAGGCAAAGACAGTAGTGTTTTCCTTGATAAAACCCTTTACCAATCTCCATAACGTTCTGGGGTCTTGTACCAAACACGCATTAATCTGCAGGAATTCACTGAGTATATTTTTTAATTGTAGATTGAATTCATTGTTTTTTTATTTGTGTTTATGTTATGGTTTGTAACTGACCCCAATCGCACAACACAAGACAGGTATGAGAGTAAGCCAAAACAGGGCAAATATTTATTATAGAACAAAAAGTGGCACAGTCCCTTTAAGGGAGAACACAAAAACACAAGAGTCAAGGAAATATGGAAAATGCGGCACTGTGCCTTTAAGAGGCGAACAGGCTAAGGGACTAAGGCTAAGGGCCAGGGCTTAGGACCAGGGCTAAATGTCAGGGCCCGGACCAGGGGCACTGGAGAGGGGGATAGGGACAGAGGCCCGGCGGGCTGGAGACAGGGACAGAGAACAGGGTTAAGGCCTTGGACAGGGCGAGGACCCGAGCTGCTTACAGGGATGAGGACAGGGTTTCCGACGGCGGAGGCCTGGCACGGGAACAGGGGCCCGACGGCGGAGGCCTGGCACGGGAACAGGGGCCCGACAGCGGGGGCCTGGCACGGGGACAGGGGCCCGACAGCGGGGGCCTGGCACGGAAACAGGGGCCCGACAGCGGGGCCTGGCACGGAGATCCTCCTCCTCCTCTTCGGATGCTGCAGACGGGCAGCGCAGAACAAAGGGGGTCCCAGGGGACCGGGATGGGAACACGCCGTCCTCCCGTGGAATACTAGGGAGCGACGACGAGCCTGGGTCCAAGGGGAACGGGATGGGCACACGCCGTCCTCCCGTGGAATACTAGGGAGCGACGACGAGCCTCACCCCCAGGAACGAGGATCACGAAGAGACGCCTTCCTCCCGTGGAAATAGGGAGCGATGCGCGCCGTCTTGACGTCTGGAGTGGGAACACTGGAAAACCTCCCGTAGAGCATTAGAGAGCGAAGACGGTGTCCCACTCCAGGCAAACGGCGACAGTTGGTGATGGCTGGCACGTCGTCTCACGCCGGAGACGCGGCAGGTGATGGTAACGTACAGAACTCCATGAACACAGAGTGAACACAGATACAGAACGAACACAGAGTCCAGAACACAGAACGACCCGACCAGGACTGGAGGGGAGTCTGCAACCTATGTACTCTCCCGAGGTGATTGCAAACTCCCAACAGGTGCGTGAAGGTAGAGGATCAAGGATGTCCAAGGGTGGGGGCTGGTGAAGAGTAGAGGAGAGTAAATCATCGCAAGGGTGGGGGCTGGTGAAGGAGAGTAGACAGGGAAAACACAGCCAGGGACAGGCGAATCCTCACAGTTTATGATGTGTTTTTAATAGAGCTGGGCCGTTAACAGCGTTCACGTGCTGCGTTAACGCGATACTAGTATCGCGCGATAATATAATTGACGCAGTTAATCTAAAAAAATTAATAAATACATTTCTTTTTTCTTTTTTTACCTTTATTTACCCAGGGTAGGTTCGCTGAGCACAGATGCTCTTTTTCAGGAACGCCCTGCTTCACATTCACACAGTTCCATTCACACCTGGGAGCTGCCCAGTACAACCACAGTTGACACCATTGGCCACTGAGCAACTCCACTGGAGCAGTTGATTTGCATTGGCAGGGTTTGGCCCTGTCTGGCACCCAACGGGAAAAATATTATAGGCACTATAAGTAGACACCGCTACATAAAACAAGCTGGTCTGCCTGAGTGACTGGTGGAAGAAGGAGAAATAGAGATTGGACTGATTGAGTCAAGCCATGTCACATAGTTCAAGTTTGAAATGCTTCTTTCTGTTTTGCTCCTGAGAGTGTGCTAGATACTGTACTGTACTGGTAATATTATTTATTTGTGTTAACTTCTGAATAAAACAACTTATTAAACACAAGTACATCTTATTGAACATTATTTTGATATTTCATTACCAATAATAGCAAAACAGCTTTTTCAAACAGTCTGTAATGCATTTTGGAAACAGGATATGGGCTCATGGTGTAATGGGCCACCTGGCCTGAGAAACATAAGGAGGAAAGAAAAAGTAAGGACTTACTTCTGGTCATTATTTGGGTAGAACACACATATTTTGAATGCCTTCTGCAGATATTTTTTTTTAGCCATTTTAATCTAGATTAATCTAGATTAAATCCAGGATTGCAGATAGATTAATCTAGATTAAAAAATGTATCTATGCCCACCTCTAGTTTTTAATTTCCAAATACAAATCTAATCAAATCAAAAAAGCAGTTTTTGCAGTTGAGCTACAGGTGAGGTGTTGTATATTATACAGCTTTTTCATGCATCTTTATCAAGGGAACCCTTATCCTAATGATTTTTTAAATAATATTAAGATGATACGATATGGACCTAGTAGTTGGGTCATCTGTGGCACTTCGTTTCTCAATGGATTTGTCATCTAGGAGGGTTAATAAACAATTTTTTTTAATGTTTTAAAATAGTACACTCATTTGAGTAGTGGAAAAGGGGTAGGATTAAATAAGTGTATACTTCTTCCTACTCCTTTTCAAACATGTAGATTGAGTTGTGTTTTGCTTTTGTTATTGTTTGTTTGTATTCATTGCATGTTCGAAATAAAGATTTCAAATCAAATAAAATCAAATTTAGCCGGGTGTATTTTTTAAAAAAGGCGGGGGAAATTTGTGAGAGACCAAAATCCAAAATGGCTGCTGTGGAAATTTACTTTTTAATGGTTTGACCTACAATGATGCACATTACATGGTACCAGCCCCCTCTCAGTCATGTACCAGCCAGCCCCCTCTCAGTCATGTACCAGCCCCCTCTCAGTCCTGTATACCAGTCCCCTCTCAGTCATGTACCAGCCCCCTCTCAGTCATGTATACCAGCCCCCTCTCAGTCATGTATACCAGCCCCCTCTCAGTCATGTACCAGCCCCCCTCTCAGTCATGTACCAGCCCCCTCTCAGTCATGTACCACAGCCCCCTCTCAGTCATGTACCACAGCCCCATATCAGTCATGTACCACAGCCCCCTCTCAGTCATGTACCACAGCCCCCTCTCAGTCATGTACCACAGCCCCCTCTCAGTCATGTACCACAGCCCCATCTCAGTCATGTACCACAGCCCCCTCTCAGTCATGTACCGCAGCCCCCTCTCAGTCATGTACCACAGCCCCCTCTCAGTCATGTACCACAGCCCCATCTCAGTCATATACCAGCCCCCCTCTCAGTCATGTACCACATGACTGGCGGGGGGGTGATTAGTAAGAGATGTGATTGGGCCAGCCCAGTGTTAGTCAGTACCAATACATGGTACCAGCCCCCTCTCAATCATGTACCAGCCCCCTCTCAGTCATGTACCAGCCAGCCCCCTCTCAGTCATGTACCAGCCAGCCCCCTCTCAGTCATGTATACCAGCCCCCCTATCAGTCCTGTATACCAGCCCCCTCTCAGTCATCTACCAGCCCCCTCTCAGTCATCTACCAGCCCCCTCTCAGTCATGTACCAGCCCCCTCTCAGTCATGTACCAGCCCCCTCTCAGTCATCTACCAGCCCCCTCTCAGTCATGTACCAGCCCCCTCTCAGTCATGTACCAGCTCCCTCTCAGTCATGTACCACAGCCCCCTCTCAGTCATGTACCAGCCCCCTCTCAGTCATGTACCACAGCCCCATCTCAGCCATGTACCACAGCCCCCTCTCGGTCATGTACCACAGCCCCCTCTCAGTCATGTACCACAGCCCCATCTCAGTCATGTACCACAGCCCCCTCTCAGTCATGTACCACAGCCCCATCTCAGTCATGTACCAGCCCCCCTCTCAGTCAACCTGCACGACTAGTGGGGGGGGTGCTTAGTAAGATATGTGATTGGGCCAGCCCAGTGTCAGTCAGTACCAATGGGCCGCTGTCCCAGCCTAGTAGTGGGCCGGTCGTTGACCATCTTTTTATCTTTTTATTCATTTTTTTAATCATAACGGCCCAAATATGCGTCGGCCCACCGGTATGCCAGATGGCCAGTCCAGGCCTGCACTTGTACTTTACGGTGAAATGCTTGGTTCTGTATGAGCCCCTGAGAGTGTGCTTCATACAGTAAAAAAGTTATAAAAAAAGTAATTCAAAGAGGAATATACAATATACAATGCAATATACAATCAAAGGTACAACCTAAGTACAATCTAAGAACAATGAGTAAAAATTAGTAAACAATGAGGTACAAATGCAGACAATGAGGTACAAAACATTATGGTAAGGTGCAAATGCAAATGAGGTATGGATGTAGTGCAAATCTCTTTAATAAATAGATTAATGGATACATTTAAATAATAAATCAAATTGTGCAACCACTTAACTCTTTCTGCGCCAAAAGTGAGTATTCTCGTGTTTCAAATCCAACCGCTCAGCGCCAAAGGCGAGTTTTCTCGTTTTTAGATCCTTTGATTTTTTCCCCCTTTGATCCCCATTCTAGACACTCACGCGGACCTCCCTGTGTCTCCCTGGCACCGCTGCTACATTAAAATTGCAATGACGATCGAATCCCGCCAGGTGGCAGTATCAACTACCTTTTGAACTAGGTCTCTGGTCTCTGGGTCTTTCTCTCTCTGTGAATCGGGATGCAGGAACTCCGCCCCCTCAAAGTGAATCAGGACACAGCAATCGGTCTGAGATTTGATCGCCTCAAACCTATTATTTCCCGTATGATAGCCATGCCCAATATACACAAGGAATTGCAATCGCGATGTGACGACTGGGATTATTCATTTTGCAGTACCTTCTGACTAAGGTAAGGTCTATTTTAGGTCTATTTGACCAAACCTAAAACATGCTTTTGTATCGATCACAGTGTCGTATTTTACCTAACCTAAAACATGCTTTTGGTAATGATCGCAGCTTTGAGGTAAAACGACCCCCCCTTGATGATTTTGTGAAGAAACATATATATATGGTATATACCTTTGATTAGGAAATATTTGGAGTTTCAGGTGAGCAACCCGAACGATTTGGGCATATGCACATCATATCTCACAATCTAGAAAGAAATACTGGATTATTTTGGAAAGGGGCGATGTTTAGCGTGGAATAGCGCACAAACTAAAGTATGTAGACATTTGTAAGTGTTGGACTATAAACAATGCCTGTCAAATGAGCCATACTATTGTCTCCATAGCTATAATACAGAACACACGATGGGTCCGCAAACATTGCGGAAATGGTCAATAACGCTGGCGCCATTGAGTAGAGATGGGAAAACAGTGTGGCGGTAAATTAGTTAACAATAACATTCTACATCAGTGTTACGTTGTCATTGACATTCTTTAAGCTCGATGTCGAGTCAATGCAACACAACAAAGGAGACGGCAGTCAAAGTAGTTTTATAATAAATATTTAATGAAATAATTACCGTAAATGAAATGAAGAATAAACTAAAGTAACGACAGACAAGAACACATACTACACAGACAGGATCAGCACCAGACAAAGGGGAAGACAGAATACTTATACATGAGGGAATGACGAGACAAGACACACCTGGGTTAATTGTAAGTGGGTACAGCTGGGGAAATAACGATAGGGACTACAACACCAGGACAGAGAACTACAACTAGACATGACAAATCACATTAGGAGCGCCTGATCAGGGCACAAACATAGACCCACACATAACAATCAGTAACAATAACCAAAAAAGGAGGAAGAAAATTATGAAATTGTGCGATCCCTTTGCTAGAATAACATAGCTACATAACAATACAATCAATACATCAATAGACACTCAGATATATACTGTAGCGAGAGTGAGATAAGCTTCCATTGTATTTTCTTGACTTGGTTTCTGGTTAACATGACGTTACCGTCACACTTGTTTGTTTCTGAAGGATCGCTTTCTTTGTCTGGAATAACCTGCCCTGGCCTCGAGATTTTTAATTCTTCTCTGAAAACCCACATCTGCTCCCTGGCTTTTGAACTCAGGTTGAGCTGGGCACCCGGTTTTAATATGTATCTCTGTACTGTAGTTCTACAAAAACATAATAAAAAATTTAAAAAATTTAAAGCAGATAGGTATAAAAGACAATAAATGTAGTGCAATGTAGAACGTGAAGACATAAGAATAGGCATAGTACAATAAGTACAGTGTTGCTCAAAGGCACGTGAACCCTCCCCGGAACAGCAAGTTCCCCATCCAAGACACACCCCTTTAAAGCATGTCATGACTGAAGGAAAACACAAACAGCCCGCGTGCCACTCACACCGCCATGCATGGCGAAGGGGATGGCACTCCCACGGGGCCGCTCCATCTCCCCGCGGGCCGCCCCAACCACCACCCCCGGTCCTGGCGACCTCGCCACCACGAGGAAACCAGCGAACCCCATGCCCCCCCACCCCCAAACTCCACGGAGGAATGACCTGCTCCAGGAGCTGCAGCCACGCCAAAGGAGCCACGCAGCAAGGCAGCGACTCCACGACACACTCAAGCAAACAGACACAACAGCCGTCAAATGAGAAGACATGCAGCATCACTGACGGTCCAAGACGAGACCGGGAGCCCCGGGCCCCCCCCGAAACACTGCAGAAGCCGCAGCGAGCCCCCCATTCAAGGAATCCCCAAAACGCCAGCAAACCGAGGGACCCTAACGATGAGAACCAACCAAAATCCATCAAAGCACACGCAAGAGATCAGCACCCAACTCCAGGAAAGGTCCGGGAAAGGTCCCACCACAACCCCCACAGCACCCCAAAGGTCCCAAGTGTCATCCCAGACCACCCACAATGCGCCGCCCCACCAATGCGCATAGTGTTTTTAACTAATATAAGTAAGTCAAAAACTGTTACAGACTGGTGCAGGCAGGCCTGCAAGTGAGCCTCTAAACTTCCGCTGCGTTATAGGTAGTTTCACTCGTTCTAATGATGCGAGTGAAAGTCCATGGAGAGAGAGATGGGGGACATCACAAGTGAACTGGGATGAGAAGGGGGAGATTGGAGGAGAGATGACGGATGGATTTATGCAGACGCTGTCACGTAAATCTCCGAACCATTTAGAGAACAGGAAGCAGAGAGGGAGAGGTGGAAAATGAAAAAGGCAATACTTTTCACTAACCTCACAGTGAATCTGTCCTCACGTAGAAATAGCTGCTTCCTCTCATTCCTGCTCTTACAGCTCTACGGGGATGCCTTCTGTAACCCCCCCTCTCTCTCTTTCTCTATTTGCTTCGTGCTCTCAGTCATTTCTCTCTTTCTTTCATTCTTTCCTACTTTCTTTCAATCATTCTTTCTTTAAATATGTGTTTCTTTTTTTCTTTCAATATTTATTTCGTTCTGTTTGTCTGTCTGTCCTTCACACCTTCCTTTCTTTCTTTCTCTCTCTCTTTCTTTTTCTCTCTTTATCTCTCTTTCTCTATTTGCTTCATGATCTCAGTCCAATCTTTCATTATTTCGTTATGTTTGTCTGTCTGTCTGTCTGTCGTATATTTATCTCTCTCTCTCTCTCTCTCTCTCTCTCTCTCTCTCTCTCTCTCTCTCTCTCTCTCTCTCTCTCTCTCTCTCTCTCTCTCTCTCTCTCTCTCTCTCTCTCTCTCTCTCTCTCTCTCTCTCTCTCTCTCTCCCTCTCTCTCTCTCTCTCTCTCTCATTCACCTACTTTTCTGGCAGACCCCCATTGTTGGCCGTCCACCTCCCCAGAGCAGCGAGACAGGTCTGGGCAGGCCTCACCTCACCTCGCCTCACCCCACCTCCAGGCCAGGGTCCATATGGCATTAGTCTCAGAAATGTGAGTTCCACTGTAGTTTTGCAATGTCACAACGTTACAGTCACTTTATAGTTAAAAGGAGACCATGGTCTGTTGTATATTGGGTAAATCTGGGATCTACTTGACTAAATGTTGGCTATATTCATATATTTTGAGGTAAGAACTTCGAGAACTACTAGGAATACCTGACCTATATCATGCCAGTTAGGGTACCTTATGCATACTTCACATGTGTATACTGTATACTTTACTTACTCATAGGATATATATTCAGTATTTATTATAATTAAATGTACTTTACTTTACTATAATTGTATTGCCTATATTTATGTCTACTATTACCCTGCCCATACCTGTACCTCCCCTCCCCCATGCTGCTATGACACCCACATTTCCCCAAGGGGATCAATAAACATAATAATGTATGTCACGTTGGTTAAGGTACAGTACCTTATGTAATACTGCACCTTTGTATATTGTATACTACTTACTCATAGCTTTGGAACTCCCTCTCCCCCTTCATCCGAGGCTCTGACACCATCAACCTCTTAAAAACCCACCTGTTCACACTTGCCTTCACGCAACACGGCCCTGCTCCCAAGTAGCCCACCCCCTGACTCTTTTATTTTATGCCACAGATCCCGTTGTTTTTGTTGTTGTTTGTTTGTTTGTTTGTTTTTCTGTTTTTAGTTTTAGTTTGACTATATATTTCTATCTACCCTTTCTTTTATATAGCTTCTCTCTCCTTGTACAGTGTCCTTAAGTCTGAGAAAGGCGCTTCTCTCTTCAAATTAAATCGATTATTATTATTATTATTATTATTATTATTATTATTATTATTATTATTATTATTATTATTATTATTATTATTATTATTATTATTGTTATTGTTATTGTTATTGTTATTATTATTATTATTATTATTATTATTATTATTATTATTATTATTATTATTATTATTATTATTATTATTATTATTATTATTATTATTATTATTATTATTATTATTATTATTATTATTATTATTATTATTATTATTATTATTATTATTATTATTATTATTATTATTATTATTATTATTATTATTATTATTATTATTATTATTATTATTTTATATATTTAGATTCTAGTGTTTATTGTAACCATATTTATTGTAATGTATAATATAACTGATAGGGCATACAGACCCTCATCTGCACATTTGACCACACTGCCTACTTGCTCATATGTGTATTCAGAGTTAATTATATTGTTTACACTGCCAATTTTAGCTTTTCTACTGTACTATAATTTGTATTGCCTGTATTTATGTCTTACCATGCCCATACCTGTACCTCCCCTCTCCCCCTCCCCCATGCTGCTAGGATGTCCGAATTTCCCGGAAAGGGATCAATAAAGAAATATCGTGAGACTTCCGGTTTCAGATGTTCGGGTAGACGGCCATTGTAAAGAGCTCCCGGTCAAAGAACAACGAAAAAGGAAGTTAAAATATCTAAAACAAAATAAAAAGTGACAATTCAAGGATATAAGAGAAAAGGAAGGATGAACACGGGAAAAAGCTAAAGAAAGGCGACCCCAGAAGAAGTACAAACACCGGAGGGAAGTTATCGAGACGAGGAGGTGACGCAGGAGGTAATTCAAGCTAGCATGACGCAGGGCGACAGAGCAGAGGTGCCCACTTGGGTAGTGGAGCTACAAGCTAGCATACAGACTAGCATCCAAGCTAACACGCAGACTATCCAGAACAATATAGACAGACTCAGGGAAGAATTCAAGAAGGGTCAGGACGAGCTCAGAGAAGAAATAAATAAGAGACTCGAGACAATTGATGGAAAACTACAGGAACAAGAGAAAGACATAAGGATGTTAGAAGACAGGACAGCTGAAACGGAGGAATGGAATACAGAAATACAAGGAATTCTAATGGCGACTCTCGAACAACAAAACATGTTGAGAGAAAAGCTAACGGACTTGGAGGGGAGGTCAAGTAGAAATAATATACGAATATGGGGACTGAGAGAAAGGATAGAAAGAGACTTGATGACCAAATATGTAGACAACCTAATTTGAGGAGAATTGGAAATGTCAGACAATGTGAAACCTGAAACCAGCTCTCTTCAAAATTATTTTCACACTTAGTCCGTCGCCAATACACATAATCAAGGCTCGTTGAACACAGCTGCCTACAACCATCCTTACAGACAGTACTGGCAAGTATTTTCATATCTTAACCAGCGTTGCAACTTGCAAGACGCTTATAATGAAAACGACATTGTTCATCAATTGATTCAACCTAGAACCTACGCGCGCTCTCTCCCCCCCTCTCTCTCTCTCTCTCTCTCTCTCTCTCTCTCTCTCTCTCTCTCTCTCTCTCTCTCTCTCTCTCTCTCTCTCTCTCTCTCTCTCTCTCCCTCTCCCTCTCCCTCTCCCTCTCTCTCTCTCCCTCTCCCTCTCCCTCTCCCTCTCCCTCTCTCTCTCTCTCTCTCTCTCTCTCTGATTGATTGATTGAATGGAAACTTTATTAACAGATTGCAGAATGGGTACAGTAAAGTACAGCTCAATACATACAATTGTTAAGGGGATGCAGACCAGAGAAATACTTTCGTCTTGTTTACATCAGGGTCCCCCATTTTCAATTCATCATAACATATATGACACACACGACATACAGATAGACAGTACTGCTACATCTATACATTTAAGACATACCAGATATGCAAATACAGTACTGTTTGTGATACAAAAAGTGTCCAGAAAAGAGTGTATATACATTTGACATATAAACTGTACATTGGAGGAGGTCTCTCATTCATCACGGTGGTGAAAAAAGTTAGTCTGGAGCCCATTTTCACATGACCATTTTAATAATCACATTATTACCATTGTTGGGTTATGATCGGCGTGTGTGGGGATTTTTGGCTGGTGAAAATGCTGAGTGGCTAGTGACTTTGGAAAACCACTAGCCACAGTGGCTAGTGAGCCAAAAAGTTAACGTCAAGCCCTGGTTATATGTATGTAAATCAGACAGGGATAGCAGAGGCTACAACCACAAATATTATTTTATGTGACATGGGTAGAACGGGAGAACATTTGGAAAAGAAATATGACACAAGTTAAGGGTCAAAATGATGTTGTTGAATGTTAATGGTATGAATAATCCGATCAAAAGGAGTAAGGTGATGACGAAACGTAAGAAAGAAAAGGCGCAGGTTATCTTCTTACCAGAAACACATCTAATATCACAAGAACATGAAAAGCTGAAGAGATTGGGGTATGAGAATTTGTTTATAGTTCTTTTAAACAGAACATTAGAAGAGGAGTAGCTATACTAATTAAGAACACAGTGAAGTTTGAAATGATCAGGGAAATAAGGGATAAAGAGGGGAGGTATGTAATGGTCAAGAGGAAAATGGAAGGTCAAATGGTAACACTAGTGAATGTGTATGCTCCACCAGAAAGTGAGAAATATCTATTTGAAACAATCTTTGATATCATAGCGATGGAAGGGGAAGGGGTCCTAATCTGTACAGGTGATTTGAATGTAGTACTGAACTATGACATAGACACGACAAGCACAAAGAAATGGAGGACAAACATTAGCAAATATATGAATATACAAATGGCAGAATTAGGAATCATGGATATATGGAGAGAAATGCACACACTAGATAGAGAATACACACATTATTCGCATCCACACACAACATATTCAAGGATAGTCTATTTTCTCATGACAATAGGGGACAGATACAGGGTAGAAGACTGCAGGATAGGGGTAACGGACATATCAGACCATAGCGCAATATATCTGACAGTGAATCTTAAAAGTAGGCAGAGAAATACAGTTTGGAGACTGAACGTAGGACTATTAAATAACAAAGGTTTGGTTAACGAAGTAAAAGGAGACATAATTAGATACAGAGAAGAAAATAATAATGGAGAGGTAGACCCAAACATTTTATGGGATGGACTAAAGGTAGTGATACGTGGAAAATGAAGAGCAAAGACGGCATTACTCAAGAAGGCCAGAATAGAGACATACCAGAACTTGATAAAGAAACTGAAATAATTTGAGAAAGAACACCAAAGCTCAAAGAACCAAAAGACATTTAGAGAGGTAAAGGAAGTTAGAGGAAAGATAAACAAAGAACTGCTGACAGAAATAGAGAAGAAAGCTAGGTACATGAAACAGACATACTATGAAGTAGGGCTGTCCCCGACTAAGGGTTTGGATGGTCTACTATGATTGGCAAAAATTTGCCGTTATTCGACTATTGGTCGAAAAAATATATATATAATTTTTTTTTATAATTTTTTTTATTTTTTATTATTATTATTTTGTATCATTCCATTTGGGCTGTGGGGGTGCTTAATGTCTGAAGGAGTCGACTGAAGGCTTCTTGTCCTCTGCAAAAGCATGCAATTGGTCCACTGATGGATACATCTTGATATTTGTCTAGTCTAGTGTGTTCATTAGATGGGTGAAATCCTCTTTCAGTGCCTCTGTGCCTGTTTTCGTAAGCAGTTAGCCTCTGGTTTGCGTGCCATTAGCATTAGCCACGCTTCTAGGCTTCTTTTCTTTTGGAAAATAAGGGTCAGCCTACTATGAAGGAGGACCGAGAGCGACCAGACTTTTAGCTAGACGAATTAGGACACAACAAAAACACAATACACACAATAAGGGACACGAACACAAACAAAATACTAAGAGAACCAGCTGAAATAGAGAAGACATTTGAAGAATACTATAAGAAACTATACACACAACCGATAGCGGCAGGAGAAGAGGAGATAGAGAATTTTTTTGAAGATTTGGATCTATCATCGATAGGGAAGGAACAGAACGAAATATTAAATGCAGAGATTACAGAACAGGAAGTGGGGAATGCGATCAGTAAAGCAAAGAACAGTAAGTCACCGGGTAGCGACGGATTCCCCTCTGAATTCTACAAAACATTTAGACAGGAACTGAGCCCCATATTAGAAGCAGCATTCAGACACACAATGAAAGAAGGCACAATGCCACCTTCATGGAAAGAAGCCATAATTACTACAATTCCAAAATGAAGGGAAAGATAGAGAACTATGTAGTAGTTTCAGACCAGTGTCCATACTTAATGTAGATTACAAGATGTATATCCAAAAGATTTGAGACATTTATGACATATATTATAGACGAAGACCAGACCGGATTCATTAAAGGAAGACAGACACAGGATAACATAAGGAAGACAGTGCAGATAGTAGAGGAGATACAAAAGGAAGGAGGAAGTGCAGTATGAGTTAGCCTAGATGCCGAAAAAGCATTCGACAGTGTAAGCTGGATATTTCTATATAAAGTATTGGAGAAATTTAGATTAGACAAAAACGCTATGAAAACAATTAGGGCATTATATCGAGAACCGACGGCAAGGATTAAGGTAAATCGCAGTCTGACGGACAGGATTAAACTACAGAGAGCTACCAGACAGGGTTGTTGTCTTTCACCGACTGTTATGTACCAGGAGCCTGATCACTCCTGTGTCACTGTGTAGGCAGGCCTGATCACTCCTGTGTCACGGGGCATGCAGGTGAGGGCTTCCAATTAGCCAATTAGTGCTGATTGGTTACCTGCTGGGAGCTTTAAAGCCAGCACACATAACACACATGCAGTGTCTGTGCTTAGAGAAAAGAGCTGTCAGGTTCTTCCAGTCCTTGTCCGTTGGGTTTACATTAGTACTTTAGTTTACATTTACATGAATGGTTCCTTGATATAGTAGCACTTTGAGTTAGAGCACAGGATTTTGGTGTTGGTTGCACATAGGTTGCGTGCCCATGAGCCAGGGTCGTAACAGTTGGGGGCTGGTCCGGGATCTTTTACCCCTAGAAATTTGTTTGGTGGTTTTTTTTTGTGTTACACAGGGTGTCATGGTATTATGGTTTGGGTGGTGTTCGTTACATATGGTGTAACGTGGGGGCTGAGCCATTTCATCAAACAGGTGAGTATGCCGTATTTGTTTGTAATTTGATGTGACTACTTATGCTGTTAAAATATATAGTTTAGTGGGCACCACATGTAGATAGGGACATTATTTTCTGGTTGTTGGTTAGCGTCCTGTGCACCACGTACTCCTGGGGCAGTCAGGGAAGGGATTAGCACCATCTGCTTGTCTGGTACCGTATCATGTACTGGACGGGTGGATGGTCAAGTATGATCTTTGACTGGTAGCAGGTGTGGTTGAAGATGGTTAGGTCTACAGGGCATTAGTTTAAGGGTAGGTAGATTAGGGCGGCCAGAAAACACAGGTAGTGTGGTAGGGCTTGATTTAGTGTTTCTTAGGGTAGACATGTGGTGGGCCGGTTTTGACTGCAGTTTAGACGTAGAAGCATAATAGTAGTCATATCAGGTTAGAAGGCGCACCTGTTTGGGATTGTTTGTTGGATTTATTTTGTTTGTTTGAGTGTTTGGTGAGCATACCTGGTAGCACCTAACACCGTGCGTGTATGACACGTCTATTTAGGGTGGGTGTGTTTTATTTTTATTTTATTTTTATTTTGCAACCTAGAAAGGTGCGCTCCGTAGAGCTCACATTTCCACCGCGTTCCCTTCTGTTTGTTATTATTGACATTTAGCATTCTTCAGTGGTTCTTCAGTGGTTCTTCATGGTTCTTCAGTGGTTCTTTGTGGTTCTTCAGTGGTTCGTTGGGGGGTGTCTTCGTGGTTCGTTAGTGGTTCTTTGTGACTGTGAGGTAGGGTGTGTAGCTTGGGGTGGCTGGTTCAGTGACAATGGCTTCCATCAGGGACTTTGTTGATCCCCCGTCTCATGACTTGTTAGAGAAGTTTTCCAAAGAACAACTGCTAGAACTTGCTGTACACTACAGGGTGGAGCTTTCTGCAGGGGAGAAACGTTTGAAGCCGTCTGCCTTGAGTGCGTTAAGGGTGTTACTCGTTAGGGAGCAGGTGCTTGAGGAGAGGGTGGAGTAGCCTCCTTCATCTGGCGCATCTCCGCTATTACCTGGTGTAGAGGGTGAGTGGAGGATAAGGGAGTTGGAGTTTAAGGAAAGGCAGCTAGAGCGAGAGCGTGAGTAGAGGAGAGAGGAGCGTGAGCTTAAGGAGAGGCATGAGGAGCGTGAGTTTAAGGAGAAACAAATGTTGTTGGAACACGAGCGTGCACAGAAGGAGCTTTAATATAAGCATGCTGCCTTGCAGGCGAGTGCTCTGCATCCAGAGTCACTTTCCGGTTTTGATGTAGGCAGGAATATTAGGATGGTACCTCCATTTTTTGAGAAAGACGTGGAAAGATATTTTCCCCTTTTTGAACGGGTGGCAACCACATTGAAGTGGCCTGATACCGCCTGGACACTGCTGCTGCAATGTGTTTTAGTTGGTAGGGCACAGGAAGCCTACACTGCTCTGTCCCTTGAACAAAGCGCTGATTATGAGCTGGTTAAAGCTTCCATTTTGAGGGCGTATGAGTTGGTCCCCGAGGCCTATCGTCAGCGTTTTAGAGGTTATCGCAGGTCGGAGGGGCAGTCTTATGTTGAATTTGGAAGGGAGAAGGAGAACCTGTTCGACAGGTGGTGCACTTCTCAGAAGGCAGAGTCAAGAGAGCAGCTTAGGCAGTTGATTCTCCTAGAGGAATTTAAAAGATGTGTTCCTGATACCGTTTCCACACATCTAAATGAGCGTAAGGTATCGAAGATAGGCGACGCCGCTGTCTTCGCTGATGAGTTTGTGTTGACACACAAGTCTGTGTTTTTGGAGGACTACCGTGTTGAGTCCGGGGATAGGCGTCCTGTTCAGGGGGGCCGTTTCCCAAAACCTGTGTCTGCTGGTCAGTTAACTTCACCTCCTAGGCGGGGTGGTTCTGCTGGTGCATTCCCAGAAGGGATTATCTGTTTCTACTGTAAAGAACCTGGTCATATCGTTGCTGGGTGCCCGGTGCTTGAGCAGAAAAATGTCAGAACCGTGGCTCTGGTAGAAACCATATGCAGAACGCCTATGCCAACGTTAGATGGGGATTGGGAAAGTATCAAACGTGTGGACAAAGAGCTCGAGGGTTCCTCAAGGTTTATGATGAATGGATTTGTTTCCCTGACTAAGGCACTAGAGTCCAAACAGGCTATAACAATTTGGAGAGATACCGGTGCTTTTCAGTCCCTCATTCTGGAGGGGGTTTTGCCGTTTTCAGAAAACTCTTCTTTGCATTCCGGTGTCGTTGTTCGGGGCTTTGGGGGTGGATTTGTGGATGCACCTTTGCATGAGGTCACGCTCAATTCTCCCTTAGTATCAGGCAATGTTGTTGTGGGGGTATGTTCTCACATTCCCATAAAGGGGGTGTCCTTCATTCTAGGGAATGATTTGGCTGGTGACAAAGTGTTGGCTACTCCGGTTGTAACTCCCATTCCTGTGGTTTCTGAGGTCCCTAATGAGCTGGCACAGAAACATCCAGGAGTGTTTCCTGTGTGTGCTGTGGCTCGGGAAATGTCAAAGGACAAAAGTGATGTGGTTGATACTTCGACTTGGGACATTACACTTAGTGACACATTCTTTGTTGAATTAAAATGTGTACCTGTTGAGAATTTTGGAAAGCACACTGTGGATCTACCTCTGCATAATGATTCTCTTGATTGCGGCTTTGTGTTAGGCCCGGTGGTGAAACCAGAGTTGACATGCGTGCCGGAGAAGCATGTGGCAGGAGATGGTATGGCAGCGCAGTGTCTCAGGGTCTTCCCAGCCTGTATGGTGGCTGAGGCCACGAACGAATTGGAGGAGGAGTGTGGGAAGGATGCTATGAGAGGTGCTGTTGTTTCATGTGACACCGTTCTAGTTGGAGAGGCTACTAAGCCTGACTTAGGCTGCCAGCCTTCCCACAGTAGCTCTATTGTCCCTAATGTTTCACTTGTGGGCAGGGATGGTCCCAGTATGTCAGTTGATGATTCTGACATTGATCCACATGTCCACACTGATTTTCTGCCCTGCACTAGGTGTGATGGTCAACCTAGTTACCTGTGTCCTATGGAGCAGGAGCCGCCTTCGCGACCTGGTCTGTTGAGTGGCAGCCATTTTGATTTTGATCAGGACAATCTTATTTTGGGTGACGCCATTTTAGATGGTGTTCCAGACGTTTTTGTGACTGTCGTACTGCCATGTTCCAGGTACGGTGGGGCTGTACCTGAGGCGGTACATCCTACTCTGGATGTTCACGGTTTGCAGTATCCTGGACTGCCAGTGCCAGGTGGGATGGATATGGGCGCGGTGGTGGTATCAGTGATCTATGGTTTTTGTTTTGCTGTGTTCTGTTCTGTTGAGCGCAGTTCTCAGGTTGATTTTGGTTTGCAGTCTATTTTTGACAGGTCGGTATCGGTGGAGGGGCCTGTTGAAAGGGAGCATACAAAACGGTTGGTGGTCGTGTTCGACAGGGGCCGAGCCGCTATCACTGTTGTGGTGGTGGCCCTGACAACTAATGGGTCACAGTTTTTTTTGTTTTTTTGTTTATGGGTTGTTGTGTGGTGGTTGCCTCTGGGGCAACCAGTTTGGTGGGGGAGGTGTCATGTACCAGGAGCCTGATCACTCCTGTGTCACTGTGCAGGCAGGCCTGATCACTCCTGTGTCACGGGGCATGCAGGTGAGGGCTGCCAATTAGCCAATTAGTGCTGATTGGTTACCTGCTGGGAGCTTTAAAGCCAGCACACATAACACACATGCAGTGTCTGTGCTTAGAGAAAAGAGCTGTCAGGTTCTTCCAGTCCTTGTCCGTTGGGTTTACATTAGTACTTTAGTTTACATTTACATTAATGGTTCCTTGATATAGTAGCACTTTGAGTTAGAGCACAGGGTTTTGGTGTTGGTTGCACATAGGTTGCGTGCCCATGAGCCAGGGTCGTAACACCGACGCTCTTCGATGTATTCATCGAACCACTGGCTCAACTAATTAGACAGACCAAAGACATCAAAGGGGTGGAGATAAGGGGAACAGAACATAAATTGGGACTGTTCGCAGACGACGTGATAGTATATATGAGACAACCAGACACAAGCTTTCCGACACTGATGGATTTACTGACAGAATATGGATATTACTCAGGGTATAGAGTCAACGTGACGAAGACACAGACTTTAGCGCTGAACTACACTCCAACGATAGAGATCAAAGAAAAATACAAAATTAAATGGGACATGGACAGGATCAAGTACTTAGGGTTGAACATTACAAGAGGGGTGGAGGGGTTTATATGAGGCAAACTATACACAGATTAATCAGAAAATCAAGAGAGACCTAGAAAGATGGACAGTAATGTCCCTAGATTTCAGCCAAGGATTGAAATCATTAAGATGAATATATTACCAAGGTTATTATACCTATTTCAGTCTTTACCTATATTAATACCACAAAAACAATTCAGGGAATGGGATAGACAGATATCAAGATTCATTTTGGGGGGGGGGGGGGGGGGGGAGACCAAGGATCATATATGTGACTCTACAACTACCAAAGGAGAAAGGAGGAATGGCAGTACCCAGTTTAGAAGGCTATTACTATGCAGCACAGCTTAGGACAGTAGCATGCTGGTGCAATGTGAATTATGAAGCCAAATGGAAAGATATAGAAACCGAAAGAGAGGGATTCAAAGTGCAGGCACTAATAGGAGATAGGGAGCTGTTCAGAAGACAGGAACAACTACTAGACCCAATTACCAAATTCACTATAAACATATGGAACACAATAGTAAAGAAATACAAGCTAGAAAAAGAATCCAAGATACTGAGATGGATAACACACGACAACAAATTCAAACCAGGGATAGACGACCATGGGTTCAAAAGATGGGAACGGGGGGGGGGGGGGGGATAACAGCAATATGTACAATGATAGAAGGAGGGGAGATGCAGACTCTACAAAAATTGAAAGAAAGATTCGGACTAGAGAATAGAGACAACTTTAGATATTTACAGATTAGAGATTACTATAACAAAGAAATAAAACAAGACAGAGACAAAGAACAGAATGGGGTAATTAAGATAATGGTAAAATCATATGAAGGAAGGAAGGAAGGAAGGGGAGGGTTATATCAGCACTAGATCAGGCAATAATGGACAGTAAGGGAATTACAACCTTGTATATAAAAGAAAAGTGGGAGAAAGAATTAGAAATAGAGATAACAGAGGAGGAATGGTATAACACATACATGTAAGATACAACAATCAACCACAGGATCAAGGATATGGAGGGAGTTTGGGTGGAAAAACATAATTAGATGTTTTATAACACCAGAAATACAGGGTAATTACAGTACATGCCAACACAAAAGCCATGTTGGAGAAAATGTGGGCAAGAAGTAGCGAACCACACACACATATTCTGGGAATGTCAGAAAATAAGAAACTATTGGGAGGAGATAGGAGGGATAATAAATGAAATAGTAGGATATGAAATACCCCAGACAGGTCAAGTACTATACCTAGGGAACTTGTCACAGAAAGAAATTCAGGGAGAAGACAAATACTTGATTAAGATACTAATAGTGGCAGCCAAGAAAACATTGACTAAACTGTGGTACAGGGTAGAAGCACCGATGAAGGAATAATGGACAGAGATAATAGAGGGGATACAGGAAATGGAGAGAATCACACATATGCTGAAGTGGGAGGAATATAGGAAGAAATCACAGAAGAATGAAAAAGAAACAAGAAAAGAAATTGCAACGTAAACAATGTATGGACTGATGAACCCATGTCACTCCTTTTTATTTATTTTTGTCCCCCTTTTATTTGTTTTTTGATATTATGTTTGTATACTTTTGTCTTTGATGTTTAAAAAATTGCAAATACAAATTTTAGTAAAAAAAAATAATATATATCGTATCTTATCTTATCTTATCTTATCTTATCTTATCTTATTGGGGCGACAGTGTACCAGCAGGGGGTGCTCACATATTGTGCCTATGAATACATAGTAAGTGGATGTGTGGAATAAAAAAAACTGTATATAAACTACGTCTACCAAAAGTACAGAGAACAAGGACACATAGACCCAAACCATGAGGGAAGACTCTGTGAACATGAGTCACAGTGCCATGCCATTGAGCGGCCACTAGGGGCAGAGTGGCTAACCGGGACTGTGAGTGAGTGACATGATCGGCCTATGAGATACTTTGCATCTAAAAATTGTGATATGTCAACCACAAAAGCCTCCATCCATCCATGCACACACATGCATGCACAGATGAACACAACCACTCACACACACACACACACACACACACACACACACACACACACACACACACACACACACACACACACACACACACACACACACACACACACACACACACACACACACACACACACACACACACACAGCTGTGTTATACAACAACACTATGCCACACACACACACACACACACACACACACACACACACACACACACACACACACACACACACACACACACACACACACACACACACACACACACACACACACACACACACACACACACACACACACACACACACACACACAACACACACACAGCTGTGTTATACAACAACACTATGCCTCATATCCCCTCAGAGAGTACTTCCTTTAGAAAGCAGCTGTTTTTGTTTGGACCTTTTAGACCCATAATGCACCTCTGTGAGGAACACACATCTGTCAGTTCTACTAGAGTGGTTGGATATCCTTGTGGCATGCAAGGTCAGTCACACACTTTTTTTAATGATTATTGTACAATGTTAACAATTTCGTTTTTTCACCGCACATGAAACATAATCTTTCATCATTGTCATTATTTTTCTGAAGCTAAATTGTGTCCTTTAACTGTATTGCATCAGTGAATGGTGAATTTCTCCACACCTGGCATTTCATGAATCATCCTGAAGAGGGGTGTTTTAAAAACCACCTAATATTTTTGATACACATTCAAATCTGTCCTTAGCCTTAGGCTATCACTTAGCAAAGTGACAGAAATAGAGGGAGAACTGATGTGTTGTGTAAAGATAGAGTCTGTAATGCCATCAATCAACAACCTGTAGTACAATTGGTCAACATTTTTAAGGGAACCAACATTAACCCTTTCACTACCACACTACAAAGGGTTAACACTTTCACTACCACACTACAAAGGGTTGACCCTTTCACAACCACACTACAGAAGGTTAACACTTTCACTACCACACTACAGAAGGTTAACACTTTCACTACCACATTACAACGGGTTAACCCTTTAACTACCACACTACAGAAGGTTAACATTTCACTGACACACTACAGAAGGTTAACCATTTCACTACCACACTACAGCAGGTTAACCATTTCACTGCCACACGGTTAACCTTCTATAGTGTGGTAGTGAAAGGGTTAAGAGGAGGCAATCAGGCCAAGTCCAACTCTCTGAGACCCTCAGGGGCACCGGCTCTCCTGTCAGCGGGGCTGGCTTTCAGAGGCCACAGCAGGCTCAAGAGAGTGTAGTGGGTTTTAACCCGTTCACTGCCACACTACCAAATGGTTAACCCTTTCACTGCGACAATACAGAAGGCTAACCCTTTCACTGCCACACAACGAAGGGTTAACCCTTTCACAACCACTCTACAGACAGTTAACGGTCTGTGGTGTGGTAGTGAAAGGTTAACCTTCTGTAGTGTGGTAGTGAAAGGGATACAGTTGTTGAGTGAAGATACTGGTACCATATGAAACCAGACAACCTAAGGAATCCATTCGTACAGAACATGGTAAATGTACTGCATTTATATAGTGCCTCACATGCACCCATTCACTCAGCCTTTCACACACCGCTGGCGAAGGCAACCATGCAACCTGCTCATCGGGAGCAGTTAGGGATCAGGTGTAACATTTCCAAGCCTCTCACCCCAAGACAAATGTGTTTTCTCTGCCTATTCTAAATATGATGTATTTGACGATTACTGCATACTGGACTTGGGCAAAATGTGGGAATGACTGGAAAACGGAGACTGTGAAACTTCACAACCACAAACCAGAGACCTGGGGCATTTGGAAAATGTATTGATGTCCTAGGATTATGACCATATGGGAGGTTTCTGAGCAATCTTAATGTGGTAATTTGGGTGGATTCTGACAATCTTTATATATTCTCGAAATGGGTACATTTTAGAATATAATAGAATAGAATAGAAATCCTTTATTTATCCCAAGGGAAATTCGGCACTACAGATGGCTCACAGTAAACAATAAACATTTAGGTAGTCAATAAGACTAAAATAAGAATATGAATATTATAATGCAAGAAATAAGAATACAAATAAGAATAAAGAATAACATAATGTCCGGGATATACATCCTGGTATGTATATACATTCTAAAATTGTACAATCTTAAAATATACAGAAATATACAGTAAAATGTACAGTAATACGTGTACAAATTGTAAAGTGTTCAGGAAGATTATGCCAGACTGTACTGTCACCCTGTGTGTAACAAATTGTATCAACTCAAATATTTCTTATAACCACTTAAGTTATGAGGCATAATTGAGCATGGGAATGGCCATCATACACTTTGATCATAATGTTCTAAGCCCTTATACACTCTAAACGTTCAACATTTTAATGGGCGCCTAAACAGATTATTACAGATGTATGACAAGGAAAACGTGACACACAGTGTTGAGCCGCATCTCAAATGAATCTTCAAGTTCCCAGCCTTCGGATGATGTCACCACTTCTATGTGGCATCTACCGTTGATGTGCCATCTACCCCTAAAGACCCCCCCCCCCCCCCCCCCCATAAAAAAGGGTTTATGTGGGTCTCAGAAGGCACCTGGGTGTGAAACCAGGCCTCTAGCAGGTCAGGTACCTGTCAGGAAGGAGGAAACTCTCCAGGCAGATGGAGATATTAGCTTACAAGGCTTCAGGCAGGGTTATCCTATACTAAACATGCATACCTGGACCACCATCTCCTTTAGCTTAGAGGGAAAGGTGTCGTTTTGGACATGTGGTCCTATTTCCCACACACTGGTGATGTTGTCAGTTGATAGAGTCCTTTCACAGCACAACCCATTCTGTCCGATACTGGATACTGAGCTCCTGCTATAGTTACCCACACACATACAGGAAAGGAATGGGGCTGTACAATAAGGCCCTAAACATACTCCAAAGTGCACACAGAGTAAACACAAGCCAAAAGGGAATTTTAGTGTTTATGTCATCAGTTAGAAGTTAAACTATCGTTACCCATTACTTTGTGCCTGTTCTCTGTCCAGTACCAAGAAGCAACAACTAAATTAAAGGTAAAATGAGCTGAGAGAGGATTCTGCTGATCTGGATTCTGCTGATGCAACATCAATTGCTGAGTAGGAAATGTGTCCACATTTCTAAAGTTCTGAAGTTACCCTTTAGTGGTGAACTACTGTAATTAAAGATACAGAAAATACCATGATATCACCACCGGTATCATGGTTTAAATTGTATTATACTACAATAGTATTTAAGTGCAAAAGTTATACAATGGTGACTTTTACCATGGAAGTACCAAGGTAAAATTAAAATAACGATCATATAATTGTTTTGTAAGGGATGATATATAATTCCAGTTTTTTTTTATACGTGATATTCAAAAGTATCTTTGGCCTGAGAGAGGTCCAATATCACAGTTGAACTGGAATGTATGAATGGGTGTCATAGGGGCATTATTTTATATTTCCACTGTGACAATGGATTTGATTTGGTCGCTTGGTGCGACATTAACGATAGGTTATAACTATAACCAAGTTCTGTGAGTAATGGTGACGCTCGGCGTCACTACTGCACTATACTTCACTCGTGCACGCGCACTGAATAAAAAATTCCACAATGTACCTTTACATCCCAACATTCGTCTGGCCACACCCCCATCCGCTTACCTACATAAGCAGGGGTGTGGTCACCTACTCACCTCCTTCCCAAGCTTTCACCACAAGGTGAGATCAAGGGCCGCAGCGGCGTCTGACGCCGAGCGTCACCATTACTCACAGAACTTGGTTATAGTTATAACCTATCGTTCTGTGTCGTATGGTTCTCGCTCGGCGTCACTACTGCACAAGGGAGGCCGAGCGAGAGCCATCGCCCGACAAATGTAACCCGCTGAGGCCCCCCACAACCATCAGATCGGGGAGGACCGAGCCCCCCGACCCTCCCTAATGGAGGATACCCTCCCTATTGGAGGTTCACGGGAGGGCGACGGATCCGACCGTGCGAAGAGGCACTCAAGCAACTCAGCGCACAGGGTGAGCAGACCGTGGCTTGACCCTACGACTACACACACGCACAACCCGCATGCCACCCGGGAACGAACGGAAGGAACAACCTCGTTACTGCCCCCAGAATCACGGGGTCAAGAGCAAACCCAACCCCGTGGCAAGGCCGTAGCAGCGGAGCGCGAAGGAAGACCCAGACCCACTGAAGGGACTGGATCCCCTGGAAAACGGGGGCCCGGAGAGGTCAATGACGCCAGGCATCAAGACCCCACCAGGCGGTCACTTAGTGACACCGCCCCCCACATCGCCAGCGTATTCGGATAAGGCCCCTCCAAGAGCAGGCCCTTTCCCCCCAATAGCACACCGCCTGGCACACTGACCCTGCAGAACAGGCAGTCAGCATGGCCGTAAGCACACAAAAAAAGGTTAACCAACGGAAGCAGGTAGCGCACCGGGGAAACCAGGCAACAGGCTGTAACCTGAGCCTGGAGCACTGCGGACGAGACAGGCGCCAAAGGAGTCAGCTGAAAACAGCCCCCCCGGCGGAAGGGGCGTATGCTGGCGTTGTTGCATGACAAAGCCTCCATTAAAAAAAAACCACCCAGAGGGGTTGAGGCAGAGATGGCTGACATGATTGGCAGACGTCATGAACGTGCAGGGGCACACTCAACCGGGTAACCCGGGAGTTGACACTGCTCCAACACACCAGGGAATCAACCACCCTGTCGTTACCCTATGCGGTGGTTGTTCCTATAACCCCTCAAGAAAAAACTCCAAAACACACCTGCGGGCATAACTGGCTATACCGCAGTACAAGTGTTTCAGTTTTCAAAAAAGGGTTATTCCAGGCCTACGGGTCGACGAAACATTACTTCGGACCGGGCCCGGCGGCACGGGAAGCACAGGGTTACCAGAGGAGGTCCAAGACCACCCCAACAGCCCCCTCTTCGCCACGCGTGAGAGAGGAGCGAAAAGAATGGAGAACCAGCCCTAAGCACACCGCACTTGGTATTCCCAGGCGGTCTCCCAACCAAGTACTAACCAGGACCGAACCTGCGTAGCGGCCGAGATCGGACGAGATCGGGCGTGTACAGGTTGGCATGGCCGTAAGCCATTACGATAGTGCAGAGTACAATATGTACACAACAAGGGTCTCCATAGCGCCTAACCCTGTGACACCCGGACCGACGTGGCATTTTCCCCCCCGAAAAAAGCACAAGTCCCTCAGGGTACCAGAACAGCAGATCTGCATCCCCGGCGGACAACGGGTTAACTGACTGGACCAGCGTGACCAGACCAGTTCCGTGTCCTAACCACGCCGACATGCCCACTCCAGGAGAGGGGGTAGGTATGCGTGTCGATCTAAAACATGAAAAGAGGGCGCCACCCAGAGGGTCCCCATTTAGACCGTGCTCAGTGGCCCACCCCAAGGGCGTGAGACCCCTCTACCTATGTTCAGATCTATTCCGTTAACATCCCCCAGATATGAACGAGAATCCATCGAGACAACCTAGTAAACTGGCGCTCGGAAGAGACAAAACTCCATCCCAGTTGCCCTATAAAAACGCTGTTTTAACAAGCAACCAAGGCGCACTTAGCCCCTGTGTGATTCTGTCACAGAAACACACCTGAGCCAGCACTATGTATGCGTCGAGACCCAAACACATCAATGGATAGTCTAGCAAGACACCAAACATTGTTCCTCCAAGTCGCCTGGGAGAACGACACGGAGCCGTCGTGCTTCATGTACCTTCCTCTTTTTATTCAAAAAAGAAAGAACACGGACCGACATGAATCCCTCGTGACGCCGCTGAGGGTAAAAATAGTTAACATTTTTACATCCCACCACTCTTCCATAGGGAGGAGACGGAAATCCCCAGAGAGACTTCCCACGCGAGCTGTATAGATTGAAAAGAATATATTGCAACATTGAGCCATGTCAAATTTTGGTTTAGGGCTCTCCGAGGAGGAGGCACTGAACCAATACACACTCAATAATCGAATTGAATCGAATACACACACAATAGAGCAGGACTCCTTTTGGAGTTCTGCTCACCTTGACAATCTGAGGAGGAGGCTCCGCACTCTGAGGAGGCTCCCTCACATGGAAGGAGAGTCCTAACTCACAGAAGGCCCGAGTAGGAGCTTCGTGAGGAGGAGCCCTGACCACTCCCTGAAACAGATCCATCATATGGACCTGAACAGCTCACGGAAGTCTTACCAACAGAGACGCGCACAGTGACGTACTCTATGGCGGGGGAATTTCTGCGGTGCACACGCCCAATATTCCAGGGCGTGGGACCAGGAAACCCCCCCCCCCCCCCCTCTTACCCTGTAACATGCCGAACAGCAACGTGACAGGAACCTTGAAAGACAGGAGGTTGTAACCCCTGCCCGTCAAAAGGGGAGGAAAGGATTATCAGTTCACCCCTTTACGACCCCACACCCATGATACGATGTAATGACAAAAAAGAGCATGACACAGTCACAGTCAGCTACATGAAGTGTCTAACAGCTTCACACAGCTCATGTGCTAACCTGCTATCTGATTTTTACCAAGGAAAAAACACAGAATAGAGAGGGCCCCCTTAAGAGCCCCGGTACCAGACTTACACATGTGCTTCTGTGGCCAACCTAACCCAGTTGTAGATCACACGACACACACAACCCTTTATCACCACAAAAAATGGCAATACACTCTACAGAGGAACGCCGTTTTTCATAATGAGAGAATACACAATTCTCGATTAGTATCGGCCACAGGCCTTGCTAAGCACACACGAAAAGTGACAAAACAATCTTTTCTTTAGGAAAATATAGTTTCTCAAGCGGTTTTAGCACAACCCCAGCAACCAAGCTAAGGGTTACATCGTATCCCACCACACAGTGACACAATATATTGTAACAACATGTCTGAGAGGAGGGTGGGGAAGTCCCCAGGGAACCGGGGGGATCACTCCTCCTACCTTACCCTTAATACGGCCAGTTGAACAGGTAAACCTGTTAATATGTGAACACACTGTTCATTGTCATTACAGGCTGAGAAAAGAATTCATTCTTCACTCATATGTCACTGAGCATAGCTTTATAGGTTAAATTAACCCCCTTAGTTGTGAGTACACGGTACATGAACACACATGATGTTTCTCAACACAACAAACCAGATCATTTTTACATCTGTAACAAACAACCCGATTTGCATGGAGAAGCTAATACCAGTGACAAGACAATTCACACACAACTCGCGTCGTATCCTAATGTATTGCAGCAACACTCATTTTGGAAAACATCGTTATTACAAAACATTAGAAGGGAAGGAAGAAGACGCGTTTTAAGGTCTGGTCAGGACCTTCCTCACCGTGAGCGCAGACTACGCGACCTGCAGTCTCTAACAGGGCACCGATAGTAAACACAGCATCCTGTGTTTGACGACACGGGCAGCGTCGCTGCTCCACCCCGCCGCTACGGTTCTCCTTGTTGACGCAGTCCTCGCCGACCGGGCTCCCGGTAGGTTTGACTAACATCCTCTGTCAAAGATGACGTTGTAGTCAGAGTGTTTAAAGCATGTTATGGAAAAGGTGATCAGGGACCCGCCTCACCCTGCTTACGACCTCTCTAACCCCCTTCCCTCTGGCAGAAGACTCCAAAGTCTCAGGTGCAGGACATCCCGTTTTAAAAACAGTACATATCCCGAGGCTGTCCGTCACCTGAACTCGAGTACAAATGTACAGGCACTTTGTACAATAAGGGCTAGCACCAGCCAACATGCACTTTAAGGCAATATGCACTTTAAAACTGGAACACTGAGCAATTTATTTTAGGTACTGTAGCATTTTTTCTTTTTAATTGTTTGTGTAAAACTCTTATTGTGGGGATTGTACTCTTGTGTTTTTATATTGTATTCTTGTGTTTTTATATTGTACTCTTGTGTTTTTATATTGTATTCTTGTGTTTTTATATTGTATGTTTTTAACATTGTCTGTACTGTACGTGGCACCAAGACAAATCCCAATCAACAGTGTTGAAATGGCAATAAAGTTTCTATCTATCTATCTATCTATCTATCTATCTATCTATCTATCTATCTATCTATCTATCTATCTATCTATCTATCTATCTATCTATCTATCTATCTATCTATCTATCTATCTATCTATCTATCTATCTATCTATCTATCTATCTATCTATCTATCTATCTATCTATCTATCTATCTATCTATCTATCTATCTATCTATCTATCTATCTATGTTATAGTCTCAGAACGTTCAACAGTGTAGCATTAAGCTAACAGCCGAACGGCTGATAGCCACAAGCTAACGTATACCAGCCTGGTAAACACAGCAAGCTAACGCCGCAGCTAACAGCTGCGCGGCTAACAGGTAGGCCACAACTAGCACGCAAGCTAAGCAGCTATCACCTGAACTTGTACACAAACGATATAACAAGCCACACTTCCGACAGGCCGCCGTCTGAAAACCCTCCTCACCTTTAAGAGAGAAGAGAAAAAGAGATGTCAACACAGTTTACAATGGTGATTTTACCAGACATCCGGCGGAGCCAGCACCAGTCCCATCTGGGTTGCAGCCGACTTGAACATGGATCTTCCGATAACGAACATCCATGCCCACATTTCCTCGTTAGGGTATACTCTCATTTGTATATAAAAGATGGGGCCTACACGGTGACAGAGAAGCATCCACTCGTCCAGAGAATCCTGGGATCACCAGTTACTGGTCGTGGCCCACTAGTTGACTATAATGGGCTTCAAACCAAGATCCTCCGCCGTCGCCTAAGAGGCTGAACAGAGGACCCTAATCTGGGGCCGGTTTTCGTAAACATTGTCAGCTAGCCCCCATAGCACTAACAGACAAGTGGTGCTCGCAAGCAAACATTACTCACCCAACCTGGAACCCACCGCTTCTCACAACAGTCGGTGCGTCCTACAGTCCAGCTGTGTTGCTGGAGGGTCTTACCCCATCCAGCCGCAGCAAGGAGGATTGTAGTTGGGAAGCATGTCAGCGGCGTGAGCTCCTAATACGAAAAACCCGGTGGAGGTGTAGAATGATCATCATCTTCCAGACACTCCAGTAACGAAGACAATATTACCGTATTTTCTCGAAAATAGTGAGAGAGAAAATAAAGATATGATGTCAACGTATCTCTTGTTTTCCAACTTTCTTCTACTAACAACCTCGTCAAGTGGGGATCTACCGAAGGCACTTCCTTGTGGTGAAAGCGAAGAAGGAGGTGAGTAGGTGACCACACCCCTGCTTATGTAGGTAAGCGGATGGGGGTGTGGCCAGACGAATGTTGGGATGTAAAGGTACATTGTGGAATTTTTTATTCAGTGCGCATGCACGAGTGAAGTATAGTGCAGTAGTGACGCCGAGCGAAAACCATACGACACAGAACAGACAATTACGGTAGAATAAAATGCGACATTAACAGATAATTACGGTAGAATAAAATAATAAAAGGTAGAATAAAATAAAATGAAAATGATGTTTGTGCAGTGATTACTGGATAACCAGATTCATCCTTTTAGATTTAAAACGTTATTTTTCAGTAGAATCTTTTAGAATTGAATGTATGTGTTTAATCAATTAAGTGTACAGTTTCTGTTTGTGCCTCACCACTTTTACTTTACAAAATACATTTAAAAGTCCAGCAGAAGAACTATGACATTGTACGGATGTGAAGTGTCGTAACTCCTGTTCGTGTTGGTGCACAGTAAATCTCTTCACAGCCCAATGCACTGACACAGGACGGAAAGGTGTGATGGATGGAGCAAAGAAGAGTAGGAGGAGGAGGAGGAGGAGGAGATGGCGGGGGAGGATAAGGGAAGGTCATACCGTATTATTTCACCAGTCAAAAGAGAAGCAGCTGACTTGGGGGCATTTGGGAAAAACATCCACAAGATGGAATTCAGGGAATTCTGTTTTGTTGGTAAAAAAAAAAAAAGAAAGAAGAGAGTTTTGGAAGGTGATCATTAACTTTCCAGGCTGCAGTATCACAACAGAGGGATACTGAGAACTGAAGCCACCGAGATCGGACACCTGACAAAAGGTCACCTGGTGTGATTATTAGTACAGAATTTAAAACACGAGAATGCCCCGTGGAATACCTGGCAAAGGTTAAAAGTTCAAACTGGAACAATTTTTTTATTGATTATTGATTCTAATACAGAATGATTACTGTATTAGAATCATTACTCTCAAAAATGTGAAGGTCCATGTGCACAAGGGGAGAGAAGAGAAGAGAAGAGAAGAGAAGAGAAGAGAAGAGAAGAGAAGAGAAGAGAAGAGAAGAGAAGAGAAGAGAAGAGAAGAGAAGAGAAGAGAAGAGAAGAGAAGAGAAGAGAAGAGAAGAGAAGAGAAGAGAAGAGAAGATTGGAGTGGAGTGCAGTGGAGAGGGTAATGACAGAACAGGTGAGGACATCAATCATTTTTCACAGAAAAAAAGGCATTTAGGTTATTGTGTTTTGAGAGTGTGGAATGTAATTTGTTAATGTCCAGTGTTTTGAGTAACAAGTCACAACACGGTGATAGTTATCTCTGAAAAATATAGGTCAACTCAAATTGTGCATGGAATATTAAGCGTTTGGAACAGTTCAAACATTTAAAAACCTCTAGGCTATTATTATTGCTACTATTTAGAAAGTATTTTGCCATTTAAAACAAATTAATACCCGCTAGGCACACACGCACGCACACACACGCACGCATGCACGCACGCACGCACGCACGCACACACACACACACACACACACACACACACACACACACACACACACACACACACACACACACACACACACACACACACACACACACACACACACACACACACACACACACACACACACACACACACACACACACACACACACACACACACACACACACACACACACACACACACACACACACACACACACACACACACACACACACACACACACACACACACACACACACACACACACACACACACACACACATTTGTGCACTGAAATGTATATGGGAATGTTTAGGAACAGGATTTTTACAAAGAATTTTTCAACTTATTTCTCACATTTACCCATTCAGTCACACATTCACACACCGACGGCGGAGGCGACCATGCAAGGTGCCAACCTGCTCATCGGGAGCAATTAGGGGTTAAGTGTCTTGCTCAAGGACACTTCGACGAAAGGGAACCCGCTGATTACCAGCTGTACCTCCTGAGCCACTGCCACCCCTACACCCCCGGGCCCCTACACACATATACATACAGAAGGTATATGCTTCTCAGAGCTCTCAGCTGCAGTGCTCAGGCCACAACAATGAAATGCCCCCTCCCACAAAAAAAATAAAAGAAACAGGTGACATTCACGTCAATAAAAACAACAAAACCTCAAGTCCTCATTTAACTGCTCTTTCATTTGTGTTTATATTTCCAAAATAACTTCTGGCCACAAATATACGCACATTCTGTCAGTTGCTTTCATCACAACTTCACACACATACCTGATGTGCAACAGACAGAGAACACACACACACACACACACACACACACACACACACACACACACACACACACACACACACACACACACACACACACACACACACACACACACACACACACACACACACACACACACACACACACACACACACACACACACACACACACACACACACACACACACACACACACACACACACACACACACACACACACACACACACACACACACACACACACACACACAGAAATGTGTACAATATGGGCACAGGAATGCCATTTTTCCCCTCCATGTTTTGCAAAACAACAAAAATGTAATAAATTGTTGTCTTATTTCTGTATATTGTGAAGAAGTCAGAGTGTAAACAAAACAGTAATATCAAGCCTTTCAAATGTTGTATCTACTCTTAAATACTTAAATAAAGTTGTTAATTTTCTTTCAAAAGCGGTTACCACTGGTTGCAGG
The DNA here is from genome assembly GCF_963971535.1 of Notolepis coatsorum. NCBI lineage: Eukaryota > Metazoa > Chordata > Actinopteri > Aulopiformes > Paralepididae > Notolepis > Notolepis coatsorum. The sequence goes on along the minus strand of NC_140181.1, from coordinate 91,410,608 downwards.
TTGGAAGAAATAAAACTGTATTGCAAAGCTTCTATAAGCACACTGGGATACAAGCGGTAGACACACATCTGCGTATGCACATACCATCCATGACAGGAAAACCTACCCGCCTGGCTGGAGGAGTTCATTAAGAACCACTTCCCCATTAACATGCATCGCAGAATTACTCTCAACTAGCCGGTGACGGAGATGCTGCAGGGGCCATTATCTGTCTTTTATCTGTACGAGGAGATGTGTTTTCTCTCTTTCTCCATGACACAAGCACACACACATACACACACATAAGCCCCTCACTCGCAGAGTACGAATCCAGCCTGGCGGGTATGAAGGATGAGCGATCCCTCCCTCTCTGTACAGGCCGGGGGAATGTTCCGGAGCATGGGCCAGTGGTTCTGAAGAATGCATCCTCTGACAGAAGAATGCAGGCCCTGTAATAATATCATCATCTTCTAATGCCACAGAGTAGAGCCGGCTCGTTTAACAAGGACCACCAGTAACGAGGGAATGACCACATGCCACAGGCCACTGTGCCTTCTAAAGGCCCTTTCATAGGCCGACCGTAGCCTATGTGGACTGCATATTATTTGGGGGGGGGGGGCAAGGAACTCCCAAACTGATACACATTAGTCCATGGACTAATTTGACAAAATTATGTTTCAGATTTTGGTTGTTAGATATGATTTATGCTGCAGTTGAATAGATACCAGTGGAGAGAATGATCACTATTATATGAAATATTGAAATTAAACTATTCCACATGTTGAGAACTACTGCACAGGGGTTTGTCTATTGCAAACTGCTGCCATGCTTTCTCGCATATCCTCCCTGATGTACTTCAATGTTAGGATTAGAGCTGGGATTTCTAAATACCTGCCTGGCTCTTTAATTGTGGGGGCGTGAAATGGATACAGATCAGCTAGCCTAGCTGTTGGCCTAAAACACCTTTCTCAGAGTTTTAAGTTAGCTGATCCGTATCCACTTCCATTCATTTGTGGTAAGCTAGGACATATTTCTACTGGACATACAGAGAGGAAATTGGTATACATTTTCTTGTCAGACTCTGGAGAAGACAGTAAGCACATAATGTTGGCGTGTTTGAAACATTGAGACTGATGGTCTGAGTTAGAGATGACACGGATGGAGCCTGTAGCCTCCATAATCAGTGGCGGCTGGTACATAGAGGGCGCTAGGGTGCCACCCCCCTGGTGGAGAGAAAAAGAAAGAAGAAAGAAGGGGTTTTGGATTTTAGATTTGGACCGCTAAAAATATAATAATTTTTTTTTAAATAAATAATAATTACTCATTTTAAGTATGTTTTGTTACAGCCACAGCCAGGGTCTCCCTCTCTCCTGTCTGGGAGCAGGTATTCACGCCCTTATATGGGGTGCTTCCTGTCTCCTCTTCCCCACGCTGTCTACCTGGGTCATCCTATACACCTGAGACTCATCACGTCATCACCGAACCTGGATATGAGGCCTGCACTCCTGCCACTCCTTGTCCGAGTGTTGCTTCACCTACCGTGGTACTAGGACTCTAACCTGTATGCTTCTACTGTCTCTGAACTTGCCTTGTTCTAACCTTGCTCTCTCTGTGTGTAGGATGGCACACCCCCGGCCTACCCCCCACCCATGGACGTCACCAGCCTGGACGTAGCTTGGGATCACATGGAGTGACCTTCCTCTGTACATTTCACTATCTGCCTTGTCAATGCCTGGTACCTAATTAAATACCCTAAACCGCCTCATTCTCCTGTGCCTTGTGTTCTGCTCTTGGGTTACAACCTAGACGCCACCCTAACATGTTTTAGTTTAAAATGCACAATACGTTAACGTGTAATATATCAAATATAAATCATTGTTTGTGTGTCATGTTCATCCCCCCTGGCCCCCTCTCTCTTCTCGGGCGCTAGAAATGTGCGCAATGCAGCCAATTGTAAAATTCACAGGGCAACATAAATTAACCTAGCAACTAAATTTCATCCAATCAGCGTCTTCAAATATGATACCTGAGGGCGCTTTTCTCTAGCACCCAAACTAAGTAGAGTCATTGTCGAATTGTCTATTGACTCTATTGGCTGAGCGTGGCATTCGTGTGACGTCGATCACGTCCAACAGGAAATCCCATACGTTCGGCTAATAGTTGTTCTCAAAGTTGTAGTCGGAAATTGATAATAATCACAAGATGTACATTCAGACAGTTTGGGATCTACCAATATGGATTTATATGGACACGTTTATGGATAGTTCAAGCCCGGATCACAAATCTTCTCGAAGCAATTCATACGTAACGTGATGTTCTACAGGCAGCAAAACAAGTGAGTCTATAACAATATATATACTGTTCTGTAGTTACTGAAACTGATTGAATATGGCACTGCCCCACCTAGAATAATTTTCACCAGCCGCCACTGCTCATAATGATGTATAAGGAACCAGCACTCTGTGTACAGGACTAGCCTGTACAGGACTAGCCTTCTGGCCGCCTCAGACCTACTCCTATCCAAGCTCCAGGAGGGTCATCAAAGAGAAGCCGCCTATTCTCAGTCCTTGCCCCACAATGGTGGAATGAACTACCCACCCCAGTTAGGACATCCGAATCCGGTCCAATCTTTCGCCGTCGACTAAAGACGCACTTTTTCAACCATTATCTGAAATAATGGGGGGGGGGGGGGGGATAATAAAAAAATAATAATAATCTAACGCTAACTAACCTTACTGTCATGCACTTGTCCTAATAAACTAACCTACGCTGTAACACGCAACACTTTGATGAACATTGTTACTCAGCTGATAGTTGTACCCTTCCTGATGACTTGTCGTACAGAACTTGTAAGTCGCTTTGGATAAAAGCGTCAGCTAAATGACTAAATGTAAATGTAGCCTGTTGCTGTTATCCCTCCCTATTTCCCTTCCTACTATCTTCTCCATCTCTCTCTACCTCGCTCCCTCCCTACTTTCCTCCCTACCATCCTCTCTCTCTCCCTCCCTAATATCCTCGCTCTCTCCCTCCCTATTTCTCTCTCTCTCTCTCTCTCTCTCTCTCTCTCTCTCTCTCTCTCTCTCTCTCTCTATCTCTCTCTCTCTCTCTCTCTCTCTCTCTCTCTCTCTCGCTCTCTCTCCCGTTTCCTGCTACACCTTGCTCGCTTCATTATCACATTTCGACAAATGAACATTGACTGAAACAATGTTGTTTGATATCCTGTGTCTTAATTGTACTTACTCTGAAAAAAAAATTATATTACCAAAAACATCAAATCTGGGCCACTTATTTGTCAAACACTTACCCTGAAGTTATAAGTTGTTGAAATGGTCCAACTTCAAGATCTCATCCCCCAGTAACGACTTCCTACTCCCCCATCTCTCCCTCCTTCACTCCCATGTTGGTTGTGCAGCACTAGCCTGTAGCTATGTAGCTGTCATAGAGCTTCCACTCTACTGTATGGTATTTCACTGTTGCCACCCCCCACCATGAGAAATGTTTGGGAAAGACTGCAGCGATAATGCCACAAAAACATCTCTGTACGGTAGCTATGTAGCCTAGCACAGTACCTATGTATGCTTTAACCTAGTAATTGGTAAATGGTAAACAGTGCATTTATATTAAAAAAAATTGTATAATAATATAATTGTATCCAAAGCGCTTTACAATTTGTTCCTCACATTTTACCCATTTTACTCATTGCCACACCAATGGCATACCATGCAAGGTGCCAACCTGCTCATCTGGAGCAATTAGGGATTGAGCGTCTTGCTCAAGGACACTTTGACATGCTGCCTGGGAACCTCTGGTTTACAAGACAAGTGCTCTACATCCCGAGGCACTGTCACCCTGTAATATTGTAGCTATGTAGCTATAGCACGGTAGCTATGTAGCCTAGCACGGTATCTACTGTATGTATGCTTTAATCTAGTACAGTAGCTATGTCGCCTAGGACGGTAGCTATGTATACATTAACCTAGTATGGTAGCTATGTAACCTAGTACAGTAGCTATGTAACCTAGGCTAGGACGGTAGCTATGTATACATTAACCTAGTACGGTAGCTATGTAACCTAGTACAGTAGCTATGTAACCTAGGACAATAGATGTAGGCTTTAACCTAGTACGGTAGATATGTAGCCTAGTATGGTAGCTAGCTATGTAGCCTAGCACGGTAGCTATATGTAGCCTAGTATGGTAGCTGTATGGAGGACCAGTGAGGTTACAAGCTTGTTGCTTGTGCATACTGCATGTAAGCACTGTAGAAATCCCATGTATGGTGATGTAAAAAATATCCCAAACTCAGAGCATTTTGTCCACAGACCCAGTCACTTTGCTCTCGTCTGCCGGCTCCGGGCTGCGTTTCTCCCAATCATTCAATACATTGTTGGAAATGTTTTTTTGCCGCCTTTTGATCGTCACCACACTTTATTGTGTGCTTTGGGTCTCGAGTTACAAGACAAAATATCCGGTGAACGTCATTTGACAAGATGTTCCAATGAGTGACCACGTCCGGTAGTGAACCGTCCTGAACTGACCGCTGATGACGAAAATTATTGACCACCGTTATTATTGACCAAGCAATCCCAGACGAGCGCTGATTGCAACGAGAAGGGGGCAGAAGAAGACCAACAAGTCCTAGCTTTGTTTTGACTCGCGCGTCTGAATGAATGGAAGCGGACGGCCATTTTGGATAATCATGCTGAATTATTGCGGTACACACATTACATAAACCTTTGTAAATCACAAATTTTCCATGGGATTTTTATAAACGTTGGCCGATAAGACTTCAGGCCATGGGCGGAGTTTATGGGGGTTCAGGGGGTGCATTGCACCCCCTGGTGGCCGGGGGTGAAATTGCCTTTTTTTTTTTTTTTTTTTTTTAAATCAAGATTATTTTTATTTTAATAAAATTATAATAATTGTGAGAAACAAATCTGAATTCTATTATGTTTTGTTTTACAATACATTCATTTTATAGTAGTAATCATGTCACATTATAAGGCGAACCTTCTGTAGTGTGGCAGTGAAAGGGTTAACGGCAACGCGCGGCCAGCAGCAGCAGCAGCAGCAGCGCGATACAAAGCCACTTATTCTGAGATGATAATTAATGTATCTGGATAACCAATGCACAAATTTTGTCGAGGCAGGTAGCGTTATTTCGGGAAAATTGATATCTATAGCCTGGTATATTTTTCGTCCACGAAAAATGGAGGCTGTAATAATTATTATTGCTCGAGAGTCTCTATGAATAATAATAATTAGAGCCTAAGTCAGTTAAAAATGATCCCCCGTAGTGCTGTGTGTGTGAGTGTGTGTGTGTGCTGCTGTACTACCTAAATAAAATAAAAAATTAGGGGTTAGGGCATTGTAAAAACGCTAAAATAATAAAATAAAGGTCAAAAAAAATCGTATAGTTCGCCAAGCAGTCGCACCCCCTGGCGTCAAGTTCAAACTCCGCCTATGCTTCAGGCTATGGAACCGTTATGTTTTCCAGCTACTACCTCTCACTTACTTACTTACTTACTTACTTACTTACTTACTTACTTACTTACTTACTTACTTACTTACTTACTTACTTACTTACTTACTTACTTACTTACTTACTTACTTACTTACTTACTTACTTACTTACTTACTTACTTACTTACTTACTTACTTACTTACTTACTTACTTAGGCCCATCGCTCCCAATGGAGCATAGGCCATCTACGACTATTCTACGACTATTCTCCATCCACTCCATCCACTCCATCCTACCAACCCAAAAACAGGCATCTGGCAACAAGTCAACACTAAGGAGCAAATATTTTATTTCAGTGTGCTCAAACCTCTGTTTCTCTATTACATATAGCACTCAAAAGTTGGTTGGGCCGTCGGAATGTTAAGAGGTTAAAATTATAATGTAATGCTGTCAGCGACCTCTAGGGAATAGGATTGGGTTTCTTCATTGAGCGTTTATCATTAGGGCACAAGTATCTTGTGTATTAATAAAAATTACTATGTTATGTTCAGCATTTTCTTTGTATATTTATTGTATATTTTAGGCATTCATTATGTATGCTCAATGTCATTGCAAATGAGGGCTTGCCCTCAATGATTTCTCTAGTTGAAAAAAAGATTGAATGAATGTGACAGTGGCTCAGGAGGTAGAGCGGTCGTCTGGTAATAGGAAGGTTCCCATTTTGATTCCCGCTCCTCCCGGGCAGCATGTCGATGTGTCCTTAACCCGTAATTGCTCCCGATGAGCAGGTTGGCACCTTGCATGGTTGGCTCCATTGTTGGTGTGTGAACGTGTGAGTGAATGGGTAAAATGTAGGGATGTCCGATATTATCGGCCGACCGATATTATCGGCCGATATCGGCAGTAAAATGTGATATCGGAAAATATCGGTATCGGTAAAAAAAAAAAAAAAAAAACAATTTTTTTTTTTTTTTTTTTTTTTACATTTATTTAACCTTTATTTACCCAGGCAAGCAAGTAAGAACCAATTCTTATTTTATTTATTGTCAAAAGTATGCATGTTGGTTTAATTCAACAACAAGAGATATGTAATGTTAATTTTTACTTTTTTAATTATCATATTTTGCACAGATAATGCTTACATTTAGAAAGCCTTTTGAATGCATCCAGTGAAATTATTAATTACCTGAAATTATTCAGTTTTTTTGGGGGGAAACCCTGCATATATCGGTATCGGTTGATATCGGTATCGGTATCGGTATCGAAATTAAGAGTTGGACAATATCGGAATATCGGTATCGGTAAAAAAGCCAATATCGAGCATCCCTAGTAAAATGTGAGGAACAAATTGTGAAGCGCTTTGGATAAAAGCGCTATATAAATGCAGTCCATTTACCATTTATGAATGAATAAAGTCATTAACATTAACATTAAAGGTATAATCTGTAATGCTGTGAAACAGCGACCTCTAGGCAAAAGAGCCTTGCTTGGTATTGCACTTTGTTTTTTTTCTCCTCTTTTTTCTATTTTTCTCCCATCCCAATTTAGCTGTGCCAATTCTCCCCTCGCCTGTCTTGATTGTTGCTCGCATGTGCCCCCCACTGGCCAGTTGTAGGGAGATAGAAGCCCATCGCATGTCCCCTCCGATACATGTGTAGGCAGACAGTCGCATATTTTCACCTGCTAACGCGGACTCTCATTTGGCGAGGAGTAACGTGTAGGAGGCTCACACTGTTGACCCTTTCACTAACACACTACAGTGGTAGTGAAATGGTTAACCTTCCGTCATGTAGAAGTGAAAGGGTTAACCATATTGTATGTGGTAGTGAAAGGTTAACCTTCTGTCGTGTGGTAGTGAAAAGTGTAACTGTCTGTCGTGTGGTAGTGAAAGGTTAACCTTCTGTAGTGTGATAGTGAAAGGGTTAACTGTCTGTAGTGTGATAGTGAAAGGGTTAACCATTTCTAGTGTGGTAGTGAATGGGTTAACCGTCTGTAGTGTGGTAGTGAAAGGTTAATATTCTGTAGTGTGCTAGTTAAAGTGTTAACCTTATGTAGTGTGGTAGTGAAAGGGTTTACCATCTGTAGTGTGGTAGTGAAAGGTTAACCTTCTGTTGTCTGGTAGTGAAAGGGTTAACCGTATGTAGTGTGGTAGTGAAAGGTTAACCGTATGTAGTGTGGTAGTGAAAGAGTTAACGTAAGGTTATGTATATAACCAAGTTCTATGAATTATGGTGACGCTCAGCGTCATCTGCACGCACTTCACTTCGTGCACGAGCACTGAATAAAAAATTCAACAATGTACCTTTACATCCCAACATTCGTCTGGCCACACCCCTATCCGCTTACCTTCATAAGCAGGTGTGTGGTCACCTACTCGCCTCCTTCCCAAACGTTCACCACAAGGTGAGATCAAGGGCCGCAGTGGCGTCCTGGCGCTGAGCGTCACCATAATTCATAGAACTTGGTTATATACATAACCTTACGTTATATTTCATTATGGCTGCCGCTCAGCGTCATCTGTACTACAGGAGCTGAGCGGGAGCCTGAAGCTCGACAAATGTACCCCACTGAGGCCCCCCACAACCATCAGACCGGGGAGGACCAAGCCCCCCGACCCTCCCTAATGGGGATACCCTCCCTATTGGAGGATGGGAGGGAGACGGATCCGACCGTACGAAGAGGAACTCAAGCAACTCAACGCACAGGGTGAGCAGATCGTGGCTTGACCCCACGACTACGCACACGCACAACCCGCATGCCACCAGGGAACGAACGGAAGGAACAACCCTCGTTACTGCCCCCAAAATCACGGAGTCAAGAGCAAACTCAACCCGTGGCAAGGCCATAGCAGCGGAGCGCGAAGGAAGACCCAGACCCACTGAAGGGACTGGATCCCCTGGAAAAAGGGGGGCCCGGAGAGGTCAATTACGCCAGGCATCAAGACCCCTCCAGGCGGTCACTTAGTGACACCGCCCCCCACATCGCCAGCGTATTCGGATAGGGCCCCTCCAAGAGCGGGCCATTTCCCCCCAATAGTACACCGCTTGGCACACTGACCCTGCAACACAGGCAGTCAGCATGGCCGTAAAGCACTCAAAAAAGGTTAACCAACGGAAGCAGGCAGCGCACCGGGGAAACCAGGCAGCAGGCTGTAGACCCGAGCCTGGAGCACTGCGGACGAGACAGGCGCCAAAGGGATCAACTGAAAACAGCCCCCCCGGTGGAAGGGGCGTATGCTGGCGTTGTTGAGCACCATGACAAAGCCTCCATCAAAAAAAAACCATCCAGAGGGAGAGAAGGCTGACACGATTGGCAGACGTCATGAACGTGCAGGGGCACACTCAACCGGGTAACCCGGGAGTTGACTCTGCTCCAACACACCAGGGAATCAACCACCCTCTCGGTACACAGACAGTGGCTGTTCCTATAACCCCTCAAGAAAAACTCCAAGACACACATGCGGGTATACACCAGCTATACCGCAGTACAAGTGTTTCAGTTTCCGAAAAAGGGTTATCCCAGGCCTACGGTTACAACGAAACATTACTTTGGACCGGGCCCGGCGGCTCGGGAAGCACACAGGGTTACCAGAGGAGGTCCAGAAGACCACCCCAACAGCCCCCTCTTCGCCATGCGTGAGAGAGGAGCGAAAGAAAGGAGAACCAGCCCCTTATAATAGTGCCAGGTACAAAGCGTACCCAAAAAAGGGTCTCCATAACGCCTAACCCTGTGACACCCGGGCCGACCCGGCATTTTTCCCCCTGAAAAAAGCACAAGTCCCTCAGGGTACCAGAACAGCAGATCTGCATCCCCGGCGGACAACGGGTTAACTGACCTGGACCAGCGTGACCAGAACCAGTCCCGTGCCCTAACCACGCCGACATGCCCACTCCAGGAGAGGGGGCAAGAATGTGTGTTGATCTAAAACATGAAAAGAGGGCGCCACCCAGACGGTCCTATTTATACCACGCTCAGTGGCCCACCCCAAGGGCGTGAGACCCCTCTACCTATGTTCTGATCTATTCCGTTAACATCCCCCAGATATGAACGAGAATCCGTCGAGACCCAGTAACAGGCTCTCGGAAGAGGAAAAAAACCCCATCCCAGTTGCCCTATAAAAACGCTGTTTTAATAACAAGCAACCAAGGCGTTCTAGCCTCCTGCATGATTCTTAACAGAAACACCCCGAGCCAGCACTATGTATGTGTCGGGACCCAAAACATATCAACGGACAGTCTAACCAGACCCCACATTGACCTTCAAGGCGCCTGGGAGAACGACAAGAAGGTTGTCGTGCTTCATATTCTCCACTTTTTTTTATTAAAAAAGAAAGAAACACCGACTGACATGAATCCCACGTGACGCAGCCGAGGGTAATTTTTTTTTTAGATTTTCACATCCCACCACCCTCACTACAGAGGAGAGACGGAACTCCTCAGCGAGACTTCCCACGTGAGCCATAGATTGAAAAGTCATGGTAACATTGAGTCATGTGACCAACCGACTCAAGTTACACGTATATCGAGCGTAGTAGAACAGTAAGTTCCTATGCTCTGCCCCGACAACTTCACAACAACAGACCCTACATACAGGTCTAAACTCACGGAAGCCGTCGTCCAATAGAAACGTGCCTAGTGACGTTTGCTATGATGCGGGGAAACCCAAGACTCAACCGCCTCTGATAGGTGCGGAGTCTGGGAAACCATTCCCCCCCCCCCCCCCTTCCTTGCCAAGCCGCCTAACAGCTTGGCCCTGATCGAATGAAAAGAGATTCCAATAACCCCCCGACCAATCAGAAGAGGGAAGGCGGGGTTTATCCGGTACCCCCTCACAAGCCCAACCCTTGCATACGACAACAACAATAGCCATATGATACCTTCAGCAGCAATGCTAATGAATAGCGCAAGCTAAATCACTGCACGCTAACCACAGACACATCTGTGAACAGGGTTTATAGCAAGACCAAGTTGTGTGTGTGTGAACCCGACACCCATATCTATGTTGTAAGACACAGAAAATCGGATAGAGAGAGAGAGCGGCTGAGCTGCGGTACGTTTTCATACGAGCATTACTGCAAACCAACACAATAGTGTTGCAGCTCAATATCACTGTTTAAGCAACAGAGCACACAACTAACCTCTACTGTTATGTGGAGATTCAAGTCGAGGCAGAAAAAACCCTTTTTCAACCGAGTGTAGGCTGCAGGCCTTGCTTAAGCTCTAACATGAAAATAACGTCTAGCCCTCCTATCAAACCCATACTAGCGAAAGAGTCACACAATGCATCCCCATTATGTTTGGTGAATAAACACACAGTTTGTTAACAAAAAATAGAGTCCCCCTTTAGGAGGGACTCTTTATTTTTCAACAAAAAATCATAGAGGGGCCGGGAAGGGAACGGGGGGGGACCACAGAGGGAAAAAGTCACTGAAGTCTTAGCGACGCCTGCCACGAGCCGCTCGAGGCTTCCCACCCCGTGGAGCCCCGGAGGGACGGTAAACGATCGGCGGCTGGTCTCGACGATCCCTACCGTCACCTCCGGGCGTAGATGGGCCGGCTGCAGTGGCGGAGGCGCCCTCTCTCCTCCTGGCCTTCTTCGCTGAAGGTCCAGCAGTGGCGGTGGTAGCAGTGGCGGCCACGGCGGAGGAACCTCGACGACGACACGGCCGTCTGACTCCACCGGCAACATCGGGCGGGGGGACATGAGGCTGGAGCACGGAGCGCTCCTCCTGCATCTCCCTGCATCTCCCTGCAGGTCATCAGCTGCAGTGCCGACCCGAATAGTCCAGCCTCGGAGAGGGGTGCCGTCAGAAGGGGAGTCCTCTTCTTCTCCGGCACACACGCCTGCTCCAGCCAAAGGTGGCGCTGGGTCAGAGTGGCCAGGGCGCACACTTTCCCAGCGGCTATAGCCTGCGGCTGAATCAGATGCAGGATGGCTCCTGCCGACTGGGCGAGCTGATCATGCTGTAAATCAGTCAGCTCCGTGCCGCCCGTCAATATCCCGGACATGAATCTCGCCAGCTGCGCGATGTTAGAAGTGGCAGCTAGAGATTGTGTTCCGGAGATAAATGACTGGTCGCTCCAAAATGCCAACCGCCTCGCCGATTTCCCTTGGGGAACCGGCTTCCGTAACGGCTCCCACACCACCTCAGGACAAAGGAGCGCCGCCATCGGCCTATCAAGCCGTGGCACGCCCTCCTTAATGCCGTCTACCAAACCCGCCACCCGCGTGACTTGCACGTAGGTGGGAGTAAGGCCCATGATGTGGGAGACCACCTGGCCCTGATGGACATAGGCCGCCATTGAGGGGAAAAATGGGAAGACAACGTCCACCCCTCTCACCGGGCGACGTTGCCATAGATGACCTATGAGATCATCAGGGACAGGAACAGGCAGTGGCTGCGGCAGCGGCACGCCGTTTGCGACTGCCGCCGAAGCCATGAGCTCGGGAAACAAAGCATGCAGTTCCCCCTGCATACTTTCCTCCTCCGAGCCCGCGTCCCTCACATACAGCAGACTACTGGTCAAGGAGCCACATTCTGATGTGGCTGATAGCAGGGCATCCCGCCGCCGAGTCGGAGATTCTAACCCAACATCTGCGGACGAGGAACCCCAAGGAGACATCTCACCCCCCTCCAGTGTTACCTGGACAGGCAGGGGACATGTCTCCACCGGGCCTTCAAACAAGAACCCGTCCGCCTCTATCATGTAGTCCTCTGTCTCCATCGGGCATGTAGAGACCGACGCATCCTCATCTGGCTCCAGCAACTCACCAAAACCAGGCCGTTCGCGTCTGCAAGCCACCATCTTGCGACGGGAGCGAGCTGACGCAAAAGGTTTGCGTCTCAAATCCCCCGCAACCAAAGGAGCCGGCCGCCCAACAGCGGACGACTCCCCGGAAGCAGAGGAACCAGAGCCGGAACCAGGCCATCGCACAGGAGACGGCACTGGTGCACCAGCTCCTTGGAGAGGCAAACATTATGACTTAGCTTTTTATATGAGAGAAGAAAAAAGCAAGAAAAAATGTAAACACGTCTCAACTTTCTTCAGCTAACAACCTTGTCAAGTGTGGGATCTACCGAAGGCACTTCCTTGTGGTGAAAGTGAAGAAGGCGAGTAGGTGACCACACACCTGCTTATGAAGGTAAGCGGATAGGGGTGTGGCCAGACAAATGTTGGGATGTAAAGGTACATTGTGGAAGTGAAGTGCGTGCAGATGACGCTGAGCGGCAGCCATAATGAAATAGAAACCTTTTAAATGTGGTAGTGAACGGGTTAACTGTCTGTAGTGTGGTAGTGAAAGGTTAACCTTCTGTAATGTGGTAGATAAAGGGTTAACCTTTTGTATTGTGGTAGTGAAAGGTTAACCTTCTCTAGTGTGGTATAGTGAAAGGTTAACCTTCTCTAGTGTGGTAGTGAAAGCGTTAACCTTCTGTAGATGCAATCTGCCAACTCAGAATCATTGGTGAAAAATCGATAGACCAGCAGAAGAAGCTGTATATTTGCTTCATCGATTTCACAAAGGCCTTCGACAGAGTTGAACATACAACATTGATGAGAACAATGGAAGAATTCAAAATACCAGTTTCTGACCGAAGAATAATTGCCAACTTATACTGGAGGCAGAAGGCTAATGTTAGAATAGGAAAGGAGAAATCAAGAGACTTCCCGGTGGAGAAGGGTGTAAGACAAGGATGCATCTTGTCCCCTGTACTCTTTAATATGTACAGTGAATCACTGATGAAAAAAGGTCTGAGAGGAGGGAAAGGAGTAAAACTTGGCGAAGAGAACATCACCAATATAAGATACTCGGATGACACTGCTATAGTCTGTAACTGTCAAGAAGATCTACAGGACATGATGAATAAGCTGAATGTCGAATGCAAAAACTATGGAATGTCGCTAAACACAAAGAAAACTAAAGTAATGATCATTGAAAAAACACCAGGAACTGTTTGTAAAATACAGGTGGATGGAGAAAAACTTGAACAAGTGAAGGAGTACATGTACCTTGGAAGCTGGATCAGTGAAGGTGGAAGAGCTAACATGGACATTAAGAGAAGAACCGGAATTGCAAAGGGCGCATTCTGGAACCATAAAGAATTATTGAGAAGAAACATAAGTTGGAAAACGAAGACCAGGATTTTGGAAATGTATGTTATGTCAGTCTTTTCATACGGAGCAGAAGCATGGACGCTGAATGAAGAGGCAAAGAGGATGATAGACTCTTTTGAAATGTGGACACTGAGGAAGATGCTGAAGATAACATGGAAGGATAAGATCAAGAATGAGGAGGTACTGAGAAGAGCGGATATGCAAGGAGGACAGCTGCTGGAGAGGTTGAAAAAGAGAAAGATGGAGTTGTGCGGGCATGTTCTGAGAGGATCCAGCGGGGAGATGTTCAAGAAGGTGGTGATGGGGAAGGTGGATGGAAAGAGAGGAAGTGGAAGACCAAGACCAAGAAGAGGCTGGCTAGACGACGTCTGTGATTGGAGTGGAGTGAGAGGCGGAGTCACGGAGTTGGAGAGAAGAAGTGGGGACAGAATGGGTTGGAGAGTGATAGGCAACCTTCGGAACGAAGAAGCCTAATGATGATGAGTGTGGTAGTGAACGAGTTAACCGTCTGTAGTGTGTAGTGAAAGGGTTAACCTTCTGTAGTGTGGTAGTGATATCGTTAACATGCTGTAGTGTGGTATTGAACGGGTTAACCGTCTGTAGTGTGATAGTGAAAGGGTTAAGCTTATGTATTGTGGTAGTGAAAGCGTTAACCTTCTGTAGTGTGGTACTGAAAGGGTAAACCTTCTGTCAATCAATCACTGAATCAAATGTATTTGTATAGCACATTTAGACATGGCACAACCAAAGTGCTTTACAGTAAGTTGCATAGCTAAAAACAAAGGAAAGTATAAAATAAACAGAAAATATAAACAACCAACGGACAGACAAAGAAACAGAACAACACATCAAAACAAACAAGGCAAGAGTCAGAGTGAGTCAGGGAAGGCCAAGGAGTATAGATGGGTTTTGAGTTTAGATTTAAAAGACTCGATGGAGGGGGCAGATTTGATGGACACTGGGATTATGTTCCAGAGGTCAGGGGCTGTGACAGCAAAAGCACGCCCCCCCTAGACTTGAAATTGGACCTACGGGTATTTAGGAGACCCTTATCAGCCGATCTGAGGGCCCTGACGTTGTTATAGGGGGTGAGGAGGTCTGCTAGATAAACAGGGGCCTTACCATTTAGGGCTTTATAAACTAATAGGAGAACCTTGAATTCTATCCTGTAGCGCACCGGGAGCCAGTGAAGGTAGGCAAGAACAGGGGTGATGTGAGCTCTCTTCTGGGTACCTGTGAGCAGTCTAGCAGCAGCGTTTTGGGGTAGTTGTAGGCGGGCTATGGTTTACTTATTAAGCCCCAGGTACAGGAAGTTACAATAGTCTAATCGTGAGGATATGAAGGAGTGAATGACTCTTTAAAGTGGAGATGAAGCAGTGGACAATGTGATCCTAGTTTGTTTGTTGTGTACCTTGTGTAAGACAGGGTTCTATAATCAAATGTGAAATCTATCTTATTTGTCTGAAAAATCAAATATAATATCCCTGTTTTCAACATGGGCGCCGCCATTTTGTTGCTGACGTCATGGCTGGCGTCATGGGGCTTGTTTGGTGTATACACTGCTGGTTAGCTGCCTATAGTGAATGGGTCAGTCAGTAAATAAAATGTTGTCTACAAAACAACGGGACCGCGGTGGTTCTGTTTGTATTGCTCCTGGCTGTTCAAACTAATTTTACCATGTGAGAGAGAGGAAAGTTGGTTAATTTCCACAAACTACCAGTGAAAAAAACAGTGTTGTTGGCACGTTGGCTCAGGCTGGCTGCACTCAGGCGGCGCGACCAGCCTGTTGGACAGGGAAGGAGGATCTGCAGCTGAAGCCGGACGCGGTTCCCTCAGTCTTCGACAGACAGACCGGCCCAGGCAGTTCAGCGTCGCGGAGCATTCAGCCTGCTGGCTACCTAGATCCACTTCAACCAGCCGAGCGTCGGGAGCTCCAGCAGCTTGTCGATGTGCTAATAGCCTGGAGCCAGCTACCGTTAGCTTGCCGAGGCTCCAGCACACCGACAAGCTGTGTAGCCAGCTACTGTTAGCTTTCCGAGGCTCCAGCACACCGACAAGCTGTGTAGCCAGCTACCGTTAGCTTGCCGAGGCTATTAGCACACCGACAAGCTGTGTAGCCAGCTACCGTTAGCTTGCCGAGGCTATTAGCACACCGACAAGCTGTGTAGCCAGCTACCGTTAGCTTGCCGAGGCTATTAGCACACCGACAAGCTGTGTAGCCAGATACCGTTAGCTTGCCGAGGCTATTAGCACACCGACAAGCTGTGTAGCCAGCAGGCTGAATGCTCCGCGACGCTGGTTGAAGTGGATCTAGGTAGCCAGCAGGCTGAATGCTCCGCGACGCTGAACTGCCTGGGCCGGTCTGTCTGTCGAAGACTGAGGGAACCGCGTCCGGCTTCAGCTGATTAGTGGTCTTCTGGACAAACATCCCACCCCAACAACATAATCCGAGGCAATGAAGTGTTCGCTGCAGATCCTCCTTCCCTGTCCAACAGGCTGGTCGCGCCGCCTGAGTGCAGCCAGCCTGAGCCAACATGCCAACAACACTGTTTTTTTCACTGGTAGTTTGTGGAAATTAACCAACTTTCCTCTCTCTCACATGGTAAAATTAGTTTGAACAGCCAGGAGCAATACAAACAGAACCACCGCGGTCCTGTTGTTTTGTAGGCAACATTTTATTTACTGACTGACCCATTCACTATAGGCAGCTAACCAGCAGTGTATACACCAAACAAGCCCCATGACGTCAGCAACAAAATGGCCGCGCCCATAATGATAAATGCTTCAAAAATGCACATAACAAATCGTTTTTTCTTAGAAACTGCTTATTTTTATAACGTGATTTTTTCTGTGGCTTATCTAAATACTAATGTGATGCTATGAATATGTATTTATCGCACTGCTTCATCTCCACTTTAAAGGTCTGAGGGGGAGAGAATGGCCTTGATCCTAGCTATGGACCGGAGCTGGAAGAAACACCCCTTCACCACCAGTGCACTTGCCTATTGAAAGTAAACTCGGGGTCAAAGAGCAGGGTTTTTCACAAAGGGCTGGACTAGGGCAGACAGGTTACCCAGGCTGCTGGCGATGACACTGGTTTCGGGGGCCGAAAAGGAGGATTTCGCATTTTGAATGGTTAAGCTGTAAGAAATTGTGTGCCATGCAGCATTTGATGTCGTCTAGACAGGATCGGAGACTGTCAAGATTAGATTTATTGTTAGGTTTCATGGGGAGATAGACCTGAGTGTCATCGGCATAAAAATGGAAAGAAATATTGTGTTTTTGAATGATCAGACCAAGGGACAATAGAATAGGACCAAGGATGGAGCCTTGTGGAACCCCGCAAGAGAGAGAGGCAGAGGGGGACGAGCAATTTCTGATGTTAACGGAGAAGCTTCTATCACTGAGGTAGGAGGTGAACCAGGATAGGGCTGTGCCACTGACACCAACTGCCTGGTGGTGACGATCAATGAGGATAACATGATCTATTGTGTAGTGTGGTAGTGAAAGCGTTAACCTTATGTAGTGTGGTAGTGAAATGGTTAACCTTCTGTAGTGTGGTAGTGAAAGCGTTAACGTTCTGTAGGGTGGTAGTGAAAGGGTTAACCTTCTGTAGTGTTGTAGTGAAAGGGTTAACCGTATGTAGTGTGGTAGTGAAAGGGTTAACCATATGTAGAGTAACAGTGAAAGGGTTAACCGTATATAGTGTGGTAGTGAAAGGGTTAACACTCTGTTCAGAATTATTCCCCCCGGTGATGTCACAAGGAATAAATTAGCTTCAATTGATCAATCAGTTCTGCTTTTTGGATATGGGTGTGGCATTTCTAGGCAGGGAAGGAGATAATTGTGTGTGCTACACTCAACCAAACACGAGGAGAAAGAGGTACTGGAAAATAATACAAATTTCATTTAGGTTTCTAAAAACACAAACATGTTCCACAGATTCAAGGAAGTCAAGTCAAATAGTTGAAAAATATACACAACACAGTAAATGGGGGCAAACCACAGGCTCCATTTATGCAGGACAAACAAGACAGTGGACTAGGACAGAGTAATGACTTGAGCAGACTGAAAATTGTCCTTTTTGTGCTGAGTGATTCTCAGCCTGGTCTGGTATCAATCTTTATTTCTCATCAACTCAAGGAGCATCGTTGCCAGGTGGAACCTGCCAACCTCCTGCACAAGTAACGACAGGTCGTCACGTCCATCTGGAGCGCAAAGGATCGTAAAATCCACCATATGGAGGCTGTACCTGTTATAATTACACCTGTGCTGTAATACTGTGTGTGTGTGTTTCAGTTTTTTTCAGTTTTTCCCTGAGATATGTTGTCCGTTTGACCTGAATATGGAACAAGCCTTCTCGGACAAACTGACCCCTTGCTGTGAAGCATCAGCCATGGGCCAGACATTTCATAGGACTTATAAACGTAAGCTAATGGTCCTGATGTTCATCAGGTTTGTGTCGTACGGTTAGTGACCTCAAGAACTGGAGGTCTCACGTCTGCCAAGGAAGAGGCTAAGCAGCAGAGAACACGGGCAGCCAGGCCATGTTTCCAAGAGCGTAATGGAACCTGTATGTGATACTATATTATCTGTTCAAATAGGTATTTAATGTGTGTGTGTGGGGTGGGTGCGTGTGCGTGTGCGTGTGTGTGTGTGTGTGTGTGTGTGTGTGTGTGTGTGTGTGTGTGTGTGTGTGTGTGTGTGTGTGTGTGTGTGTGTGTGTGTGTGTGTGTGTGTGTGTGTCAGCCATGACGGGCACCTTTACTGACTTCTAAGAGACAGATGGGCTACACAAACAACACACCTACAAACACACACAAACACACTTACACTTACAAACACACACGCAGTTATACCTGCAGACACACACATGCACAATCTCTCTCTCTGTCTCTCTGTCTCCCTCTCTCGAATACACACACGCGCTTACAAAGATTGATGATACAGGTTCTCCCATGCCAGCTGGCAGGGGCACACTGCGACCTCTAGCATCCTGGGATGTGCAGTATATAACAGCCTCAGGCTCTACAGCTCAACATATAGGTTCCCCCCCCCTCCCCCACACACACACACACACCCACACCCACACACACACCCACACATACACACACAATAGCAGACTAATGTACAATAAGCACATGGAAAGACAAACTTGCAGTGCAGACGCACACATACTGTACACACACACACACACACACACACACACACACACACACACACACACACACACACACACACACACACACACACACACACACACACACACACACACACACACACACACACACACACACACACACACACACACACACACACACACACACATGCACAATCACACACCTCCTCTCCACCCAGATGCTCTCCTCCTGCCAAAGTTACAGGGTTGAACACTATGGTGTCTGGGACGAAGAAAACGTATGATATGAACAAATATGTGCTTTTCTAGCTGAGTCAGAGGACAGAGCGGAAGGATGAATGAATGAATGAAAACTTTATTTAACAGATTACAGAATGGGTACAACACAGTACGGCTCAATACACACAATTGCAGACCAGAGCAAGACACGTTTGTCTTGTTTACATCAGGGTCCCCCATTTTCAATTCATATTGACATTTATGACATACTCAGCATACATGACATTTATGGCATAGGGACATACAGGTATTTAGTACTGATACATTTGTGACATGTACGGTATTCAAATATACAGTACTGTTACTGACAAGCTCACGTTAGAAGGTAAATACGTGAATCCATGTTAAACATCACATTTGTTCCTGTTCACTTAGGCACAGCAGTCTCTCCATTATGGACTGCATAAATGGTAATTGGACTGCATTTATATAGCGATTTTATCCAAAGCGCTTACAAGCACATTGCTACATCATCATGCAGTGTACACACACATGCAAGGAGAGCAACACATAGGACACACACATGATATGATATGATATATTAATTTATAATGCGCCCCCCAGCCAATTTTTACATTGGTCCGGGGTGCAGCCCGGGGGAAACAATTATAAAATAGACAGGACAATGGAGACAGGGTATACCAGCAGACGGACAGACAGAGAACATAAGAACACCTCAGACACACAACACAACAGCAAAGTAACTCAATGATCATCTAGAGCGAAAAGGTATGTTTTAAGCAAGGCCTTGAAGGTCTGTAAGGTGTTGACAGACTTGATATTAAAAGGGAGCTTATTCCACAGTTTCGGCGCCATCACTGCGATGGCCCGGAAACCCTTTGTCACCAGTTTGGGACTAATCCAAGTGCTCCTGTCCGCTCCTGTCGTCAGTCAAATGCAGGACCAGAAGCGACAGCGTTAGTGCTCTGTTCTGCATGTTTTTCCATTGGGTTTATTTCTTTTTCATGAGGGGAAACCCTCCGAGCACGGGGGGGGGGGACATGCAAACTCCAAACAGAAAGGCCCAGGAGATACCCCACCTGGGTACATGGCAACGCGGTATTCTGGTCCTCAAGCGGTAATCGAACCCAGGACCTTCTTGCTGTGTTGTAGTGTTAACCACTACACCACCGTGCCACCTCGCAGCAGAAGCGCCCAGCATGGAAGTTCACTTTCTACTTTCTAGTTCAGTTCACAGTTCACACTTCAACATTCGTTTGTTCATAATTCAATTTGAACAAAAATGAACTTGTTTATAGTTTATAGTTATTCTTTAAATACGTTGCTGCGAGCTATTATTTGTAAAAAGTATTGCCACAACCCATATACAGTAGAACCACAGACAGCAATCAGAATACTGGCATTTCCATCACCTTTCGGTGTGTGTGTGTGTGTGTGTGCGCCCGTCCCAACTTTTGACATAAGTTTTACTGTGATAAAGTGGCGAGAATTAACGCGTTCACAATTACGTTCATCTAATCTTCTCTCCTTCCTTTCTAAAACACTTGAACGTGCTGTATCCAGCCAACTTACTGCTTATCTCTTACAGAATGACCTCCTAGACCCTAATCAGTCAGGCTTCAGGACTGGTCACTCCACAGAGACAGCCCTCATTGCGGTCACAGAGGCACTTCACTTAGCAAAAGCGAAAGGCCTCTCCTCCGTCCTGATTCTCCTAGATCTATCTGCAGCCTTCGACACAGTCAACCACCAGATCCTCCTCGCGGCCCTCGCAGGAATGGGAGTGGCTGGCTCTGCGCTGACATGGCTGTCATCATACCTCAATGACCGCTCCTACCAAGTGTCATGGAGAGGGACCCTGTCGGCCACCCGCCCCCTGCGGACGGGTGTCCCCCAGGGCTCGGTTTTAGGACCCCTTCTCTTCTCTCTCTACACTAAATCACTGGGTAACATTATCACGTCTCATGGCTTCTCCTACCATTGTTATGCCGACGATACTCAACTCTTCCTCTCCTTCCCTCCCTCAGATATCCATGTC
Source organism: Notolepis coatsorum (assembly GCF_963971535.1). Lineage (NCBI taxonomy): Eukaryota > Metazoa > Chordata > Actinopteri > Aulopiformes > Paralepididae > Notolepis > Notolepis coatsorum. The sequence goes on along the minus strand of NC_140181.1, from coordinate 91,389,634 downwards.
TCTGAGCGGATCTCGGCCTGTCTGTCCGACATCTCCGCCTGGATGACGACCAACCACCTCAAACTGAACCTAAGCAAAACAGAATTGCTCCACCTGCCGGCCAAATCCTCCGCCCTGACCGACCTTTCCATCACAGTCGAGAATGCAGCTGTGACCGCGTCCCCGACCGCCAAGAACCTTGGTGTTGTCCTCGACGACCAGTTGAACTTCTCTGCTCACATCGCAGCGACAACCAGAACCTGCCGATTCCTCCTGAGCAACGTCAGAAGGATCCGCCCCTTCCTGACAAAAGAAGCCACCCAACTCCTCGTCCAATCAACAGTCATCTCCCGCCTCGACTACTGCAACGCACTGCTCGCTGGCCTCCCGGCCACTGCCACTAAGCCTCTTCAACTCATTCAGAACGCAGCGGCCCGCCTGATCTCAAACCTACCGAAGTCGGCCCATGTCACCCCACTTCTTAGGGACCTGCACTGGCTCCCCATTGCTGCACGAATCCGCTTCAAGGCCCTCGACCTAGCATACCATGCGGCAAAGGGAACTGCTCCCGCCTACCTCCGGTCAATGGTCTCTAACTACACACCCTCAAGACCCCTACGCTCTGCATCTTCTGGCCGCCTCAGACCTACTCCTATCCAAGCTCCGGGAGGGTCATCAAAGAGAAGTCGCCTATTCTCAGTCCTTGCCCCACAATGGTGGAATGAACTACCCACCCCAGTTAGGACAGCCGAAACACATCCAATCTTTCGCCGTCGACTAAAGACGCACTTCTTCAACCATTATCTGAATAAAAAAAATTATTAAAAAATCTAACCCTAACTAACCATACTGTCATGCACTTGTCCTAATAAACTAACCTACACTGTAGCACTCACCACTTTGATGAACATTGTTGCTCAGCTGATAGAGTTGTGCCCTTCCTGATGGCTTGTCGTACAGAACATGTAAGTCGCTTTGGATAAAAGCGTCAGCTAAATGACTAAATTTAAATGTAAATGTAGCGGAAATACAGTATACATTCAGTTCACGTTCGCCCCCAAAATATGAATAACTTCATGAACGATCGTTCATTGAACGCGTTCAGGTACATCACTGCCAGAATGTACAGTATGTCTTTCTCTGCTGTGGGAGGAAACCATAGTACCCAGAACGGGTCCCCACCCAGTATCGCTCGTGAGTCGAGATCGCTAACTATTGCACCAACATGTTGCAGTTACACCCCATTTGAAGCCATCAATGGTACAAAAACGGACCTCATTTTTCCAGTCAGAATAATAAGGATGAGGTAGCCTCTCTGTCACAGGGTGCATTATGGAGAAGTTGTGGATGTATATTTAAGCGGCAAAAGCCAAATAAACAGTGAGGCTGTTGGGTTTTGTTTTGGTCTCTGCTCTAAACCGGTGGTGGTGTGCAATGCATAGCCGTGAAACAAGAGCTTTAACAGTGTGATATTAACATACATGTATGCCAACTCATTTGCACACACGCAGACACACACATTTTAGTATATGCACATTACATAATCATTAATGTATGCATGCGTATAGAAACACGTAGCCTACATGTAATACTGTATGTATTGATACGCACCGGTGTACAAATGCTTTTAATATTCTGCACCCAAAATCCACACACATTATCTCACAGATGAGGCAGTTATGGAAACACACAAACCATCATGTGAAGGAGAAGCTGTGAGAGGACCGGGTCAGATGCTCACTATATACACACACATGCACACACGCATATACTGTATGCACCAGTGGAGGTTTCTCTATGACAACACGTGAAACACAAATTCACTCATAATTCATAATTATTATTAATTTACATATTTAATTATTATTATTATACATTTTTTATTATACATTTTTTCATTTGTAAAAGAAAATTCCAGTGAATTTTGTTTTCTTCAAAAAATTGCCAAAATTGACAGCTCTGAGCAGGCCTGCACTGCAGTAATGACTGCAGTATATTCATGCAGATGGCTGCACAGGTTGACCCAGGATTAAATAAATAATAAATAATAGCCAATCAAAATAGGCTATTAACGTCATCTAAGCACGGTCTGTGCAGTTAAACTCTTGCCATTGAATGGGGGATTGAATGATTGACAGCCCTTGACATCCAATACACGGAGGTTGAATATGATTGCCAACCTTGAAAATCCAATCAGAGGTTGCTGCATTGCACAGTCAAAACGGGTCCAGCTGCAGGTCCGTAGGTTAGGTTTAGCTGGGACCAATCTCACGTTTCTCAAGTTTCTTTATTAGTTGTCATACAGAAGTACAGAATACTTTTATACAAAATGTAACAGACAGAAACATTTTGTATAAAGGTATTCTGTACTTCTGTATGACAACTAATAAAGAAACTTGAGAAACTTGAGATTGGCCCGAGCTAAACCTAACCTACGGACCTGCAGCTGGACTGGTTTCACTGTGTGAAAGAGCAAGCTAGTAGTTTAGTAAGCTGTACAGCTATAACAACACAGTAGGCTAAATTAAACTTTGCGCCAACATTAGGACCGAAGTATAAACCAGCAACTGAGCAACATGAAGAAGTGGACTTATGCATCTGGATCAGAAAAAAGGTTGTGGATGAAAAAGTAAGTAGGCTACAGTGTTTGTAAAAGCTTGTATGCTAACAGTAGCTAGCCAGCTTAGCCTACATCACAATGATGATCACCAAGCTAACTTACTGTACACACTTTAGGGCTGGGCAATTAATCGAAACAGAATCGCGATATCGATTCATAGACCTATGCAATCTCATTTCTAAGTTATGACGATTTTTCTTTTATAAATTTTTTTTTTTTTACTTTTTAAATTATTTTATCTGGGTTGAACATGATTTGTGGAACTCCCTCTGGTGTTGTGGTCGTGGTATTCACTGACCTTTGGGAAGTATTTCGACATGCACATGGGTATCTTAGTGGTGTAGTATCTTGTAGACCAGGCCCATTGCAAGTTGCTGTACTCTGTCGTCTACTCTAAGCCATCCTAGGTTGTCAAAGTGGGCAGGGGTGAGGTGGGTTTTAGGAGTAAGGTCAAGCAGTAGTCTGACCAGTTTGTTTTGTGATGTTTGTAATCTTGTTTTAGTGCCTTTGAGGTGCTTTGGTACCATGAGGTGCAAGCATAGTCGTATTACCCTTGAATGAGTGCTCCTGTTAGAGTCTTGAAGGTATTCTTGTTTACCAGAGAGGAGATCCGGTATAGGAATCTAGTACAGGTAGTGAAAACAACACAAGCAGTGTAAACAAATAGGTCAATATAATTTACTATCTAACTAACTGAAATATATTTGCACAGTGTCACATATTGTGCAGTATGCATAAGGTAGTGTTATAATTTACTATCTAACTAACTGAAATATACATTATTCATTATTCACAGTATCACAGTATCCACATAAGGTGCAGTATGCATAAGGTAGTGTTATTGTCCTACTTGGGTTCCTATTAGTTCTAGGTCGATGTCTGGCAGCAGTCCCTGCCCACTGTTGTGGAGCCTGATTGCCACTGGTATGAAGGACTGTTCGAGGCGGTTAGTTGGGGGTGTCGGGGGGGTATGAGTCTGTGGCTTCCTTGTCACCTTCACCTAATATGTTTTGATCTGGTCAGGTGCGCTGTCACCTAATATGATTTCATCTGGTCAGGTGCGCTGTCACCTAATATGATTTCATCTGGTCAGGTGCGCTGTCACCTAATATGATTTCATCTGGTCAGGTGCGCTGTCACCTAATATGATTTCATCTGGTCAGGTGCGCTGTCACCTAATATGTTTTCATCTGGTCAGGTCCGCTGTCACCTAATGTTAATATGTTTTCATCTGTGTCCACTGACCACTGACACACAGTGGGGGATGTTTTAAAAATATAATTTAATATATAATATAATATAATAATTTGTGCTTCACCTACAAATTTGGTCAGCAGCCTCCACTGGTATGCACATGCACACACAGACACCCCCACACACACACACACACATGCTCTCTCTCTCTCTCTCTCTCTCTCTCTCTCTCTCTCTCTCTCTCTCTCTCTCTCTCTCTCTCTCTCTCTCTCTCTCTCTCTCTCTCTCTCTCTCTCTCTCTCTCTCTCTCTCTCTCTCACATATACCCCTCCCAGTGCTCTGTCACTGCTATTCAATTAATTAAGACCTCAATCAGTAAAACCAATTATCCCAGGACTGGAGCCTCAAACCACCCTATTCTCACTCTGACACAGTCTACTGCTCTGTCAAACACACACACACACACGCACACACACACACACACACACACACACACACACACACACACACACACACACACACACACACACACACACACACACACACACACACACACAGACACAGACACAGACACACACACACACACACACACACACACACACACACACACACACACACACACACACACACACACACACACACACACACACACACACTGGGGCTGTGTCTGTATCAGCTCTTGCTCAGCGCTGGCTCTCTCAGGTCAAGACCATTAGCTTGGACCACCCTGCTGAGTAGACGACGCAGAGGAGCTGAATCCACCTGGAAATACACCACCTCCACACACACACAAGCGATACACACTCTCTCACTCTCACACACACACACATATATATATACAAGCACACAAACACATGCAGGTGGCTTCCAGGCACTCAGGGGTTTAGGCTTGATCCTACCAATATAATCTCAGGCTCTCAGCTATTAGTTGGAAAAAACCAACCCGAGGCAATATCCTCAGACTCAATAATGAAACCATTAGGGTTACATAAAGGTCAGTTCAAATCCAACAATACAAGGTATATGTTTATTAAACTAAACTCACAGGAGTAAACTTTGCCAAATTAAATGATATTGTTTTTTTGGGGAAGAAATCCTTCTAATAATAATCCTCAGTTGTGGTTCTAAGACTTTCTCAGCACCTAACCACAAAAGAGAAGCACATTCTCACCCTCTTATCACCGTAGGACCCAGGCATATTATATATTTATTTATTTTAATTTATTTACCCAGGGTAGGTTCACTGAGTACTACAGATGCCCATTTTCAGCTGCTTCACATTCAAACAGTTCCCACACATTCACACTTGGGAGCAGCCCAGTACAACCACAGTCTGACACTGCTGACCACTAGGAGCTGCCAAGTACAACCACAGTCTGACACTGTTGACCACTGTAGCACTCAACACTTTGATGAACATTGTTACTCAGCTGATAGAGTTGTGCCCTTCCTGATGACTTGTTGTACAGAACTTGTAAGTCGCTTTGGATAAAAGCATTGGCTAAATGACTAAATGTAAATGTAAATGTAGGAGCTACCCAGTACAACCACAGTCTGACACTGTTGACCACTAGGAGCTGCCCAGTACAACCACAGTCTGACACTGTTGGCCACTAGGAGCTGCCCAGTACAACCACAGTCGGACACTGTTGACCACTAGGAGCTGCCCAGTACAACCACAGTCTGACACTGTTGACCACTAGGAGCTGCCCAGTACAACCACAGGCTGACACTGATGACCACTAGGAGCTGCCCAGTACAACCACTGAGCAGGTTCACCGGAGCAGTTGGGGGTTAAGTGCCTTGCTCAAGGGCACTTCAATGGTGGGTATCATTCACTTCACCACCCAGATTTTTCCTGCCGGTCCAGGTGATCGAACCGGCAACCTTCTGGTCACAAGCCGCCCGCTTCTCTAACCTTAAGGCCACTGCTGGGGTACCCAACCACCACAGTGAGTGCACCATCTCAGCACAATAAAGCCAAATGTATACGCTTACGTCAAAGTGGCGCCGATGCTTGGCCGAGGGTAGTGCCGCTGGCGCCCAAAGCCAAGGAGTCTACCGGCGAGGCCTCTGCGCAGCTGGCCAGAAAATGTTACTGCAAGTCGGGCAACGCCAACAACGTGTAAGTATGATGGTCGGAGAAAGGAGCAGCTGCAGCCCATGCAGCCCAAGGGATTCCAGAGTCATTCAATTTCACCAGCGCACAAAATATTTTTTATCCAAGTGCTCAAGTGCTCCTGTCCGCTCCTGTCGTCAGGGAAGCAACAGCATTAGTGATCTGTTCTGCATGTTTTCCCATTGGGTTTATCTCTTTTTCTTGAGGGGAACCCTTCTGAGCATGGGGGGGGGGGGGGACATGCAAACTCCAAACAGAAAGGCCCAGGAGATACCCCACCTCTATTCCACGTACCTGGCTAACTGAGTTAGCCGGATAATTTTCAGCATAGCTTGACTTAAGCCAGACATTTCCGTTCCTCGACGTCGGATTTTCTAAGTCGCTATGGCAACAGATCGGAAAGTTTGAACCTGCTTTGGAGCAGGGTTTAGTTCAGTTAGCTGGATGAACCATGGCCACACCCTTGCAAAGAAATACCAGCTCGCTTCCTGAAATAATTATCACAGTGTAGATCTGGATTATACCATTCTGAATTATGTTTTTGTGCTTCGTTTTCCTAGAGGGGGCTTTTGAAATGTAAAATAATAGACCTAAAATGCTGAGACAAAATTTACTTTGTCCTAAATAATGCACGTTATATATACGGCACTCACGAGGTGCGATATACACCTTATGTGGTTATTTTAATAACGCACAGCATTGCAAATGTGAATCCCTCTGGGATATTTTTAATGAATGAAACCTATCGCTCGTTTGGCTCTGATTCCTTTCATATTCTCCGCTGTGGATGTTTAACGGAGCGCCTGGATTTTGTTTCATTCAAGCATAAATTTAAACGTTATGCGTGGATTGTGGCCACGCCCTCGCAAAGAAATGGCATAGTCCCTTCCTCAGAGATCCTATTGACGAAGGAGCAATCATAGTCCGATTAGCATTTCATAGAGAGAGAGAGTGCTTAGAGATCACCAAGATCCGTTAGCTTATACTAATGAGTTCCTGTACGAGCGCTATAGATTCAGCCAACAAGGAATCATTTACCTCCAAGACCTTCTCGGGCCATACCTTGTTAATCAAACACGCTGCAGCAGAGCGTTGAGTGTCTCCCAGACTCTCTGCATTGCCTTGCGTTTCTTTGCCAGTGGTGCTTTTTTTTACACCGTAGGCGATGCGGAGAACATCAGCAAAGCCGCTGCATGCTGTGCTGTTCGCAAAGTATATTTGGCCTTGAAGAAGTTCATGGATGTCTTCATTACATTCCCTGGCCGTGTCCAAGTGAATGTAGTCAAAGAGGGCTTCTATGGAATTGCGGGTAATTGAGTTATTCAATATTTCACCATTTAATGAAAGTGCATTCCTATATATCACTATTCATTACGGAGCTTATTATTATTATGCAGAGTTTCCAAATGTCATTGGCGCAGTGGACTGCACGCACATCAAACTCAAAGCACCCTCTGGCCCAAACGAGGGTGATTTTGTGAATCGAAAAGGCTTTCACAGCATTAATGTGCAGGTAGGCCTACTTATGACAATTTCCCTCAAATTACATTGCTATAAAAACAATCATATTTATTTGAACATAGGGGTCATCATGGACCTTGCAATTGCCTGCTGCACTGTAAACCCGAATAAGTTTCCAGAACTTAAAAAAATTGAGGCCATCCCATGCCTCAATTTTTTTAAGTTGATAAACTCAAATGTTTTCAGTTGGCTAAGACTTACAATTCTCAGTTAAGGCAACTCAAATATGGTCTGTTACTGTGACTTAAGGTTCTCAGTTAAGTCAAATCAAATATGGTCAGTTACTCTGACTTACAGTTCTCAAGTGGAGTCAACTCAAATATGTGCAGTTACTGTGACTTACAGTTCTCAGTTAAGGCAATTCAAATATATTCAGTTACTGTGACTTAGGGTTCTCAAGTGGTGTCAACTCAAATATGTTCAGTTACTGTGACTTACAGTTCTCAGTTAAGGCAATTCAAATATATTCAGTTACTGTGACTTAAGGTTCTCAAGTGGTGTCAACTCAAATATGTTCAGTTACTGTGACTTACAGTTCTCAGTTAAGGCAGTTCAAATATGTTCAGTTACTGTGACTTAAGGTTCTCAAGTGGTGTCAACTCAAATATGTTCAGTTACTGTGACTTACAGTTCTCAGTTAAGGCAATGCAAATATATTCAGTTACTGTGACTTAAGGTTCTCAAGTAGTGTCAACTCAAATATGTTCAGTTACTGTGACTCACAGTTCTCAGTTAAGGCAGTTCAAATATGTTCAGTTACTGTGACTTAAGGTTCTCAAGTGGTGTCAACTCAAATATGTTCAGTTACTGTGACTTACAGTTCTCAGTTAAGGCAGTTCAAATATGTTCAGTTACTGTGACTTAAGGTTCTCAAGTGGAGGCAACTCAAATATGTTCAGTTACTGTGACTTAAGGTTCAACCTTAAATCCATGTGATTAAGTTAACAGAACTCAACGACATTGAGGCCATCCCATGCCTCATTTCTTTTAAGTTAATCAACTCAAATTTTTAAGTTAATCAACTCAAATATTTGCAGTTACTATAACTTAAGGTTCAGTTTTAAAATCCATGTGAAAAAGTTAACAGAAAAATAACTACACAAGCACATTATATCAACTTCAAACAACTATTTTATTTTTTTCTATTCAAAGAGTATAAAAGAGTATACATATATAATCTGTATGTTAGCAATGTACAATAACACTGTAAACACCGTACACTGTTTTTGGACTATATATGTTAACAATACCGACCAGGTATTAGTGCCTTGCAAAGTGCAGATATGAAGTTTTCCCCTTTTTTTTATGCATTTAGGAGGTTTTGTTCTTCATCGAAACTATTTATCTTACAAAAACATTGTGTTACAACTTCAAACTCTTTATATTTATTTCTATTCAAAGAGTATACATCTATTTATCTTACAAAAACATTGTGTTGCCCTCTACAACATTATGGCAATGTTAAAATTGAAAATATATATATATATAGAAAATATATATAGAAAATAAATACATGCATGTTATAACATGTACATACAATGTAATGTATATTACACATTTAATCCCTCTGGTCACAATAGTGTAATAATGTTTGTTATAAGGCTCTGAAAATGTTACTGAATGATGTATCAATGTATTTCCAGCAAATGTTGAAATAATAAAGGGTCTCAATATGTGCAGTGCACATGACCAGAGCCGTTTACATCCTGGCTGAATTACTCAAATTTGTATAGTGTGGTCATAGAATGAGCAAACATGTTGACGGCAACTATTGTGACCGTTGGGATAACACAGTGTATCTATGTACAGTACAGAATAAAATGTATAGATTATCTGAAAATTGTCAATCCGCTTGGCACATGTAAAATTCACAAACGTTGTGCTGTATATTGGGTCCTGCCAATGTGGTTACCAACCCACATTACATGCTATACAGCTGGCAATACTGTTAATAGTGCACATACCTACATATGGAAATGCAGCTGCATGTATTTGCTCCATGATGTATCATGGAACAAGATGGTGTTTTCATTGAAAGAGTTAGTCAGAATGTCAGAGGCACCATCCGTCATTTAGAGCAGGCTATGTTTGCAGAATGATAACTAGAACACTACAGTACTCTGTACTAAGAACACTATACAGTACACTAACTATACTGCCCTGTCAAGGCAGACCGCAGTAACTTCCAAACAGTGAAACTGAGAAAAATGGCTTTAAAGTTTTTTGACTTGCCATCCAAAATGTGTTATAGGTAGATAGATGATAGTACCCAGATTTAACATGTATTAATGAAGTAATCTTTAGGCATACAAAAATATGACGTAGTTATTTTAATTAACCCCAAAAAAGCAGATACTGCACTCTGCTGCACGATTTCCTTAAATAATTATACAGGTAATGTACAGGCAAAGTGCAGTAACTTCAAATGCAATGTTGTTTTCCCTCCAGCTTTCATAACTTCACCTAGCCATTTTATTTGGATCATCATCATTCCAATATATTCAGGTATTAAATTTCATTTTCAAAATGGCTAGGTTAAGTTATGAAAGCTGGAGGGAAAACAACATTGTATTTGAAGTTACTGCACTTTGCCTGTACATTACCTGTATAATTATTTAAGGAAATCGTGCAGCAGAGTGCAATATCTGCTTTTTTGGGGTTAATTAAAATAATTATGTCATATTTTTGTATGCCTAAAGATTACTTCATTAATACATGTTAAATCTGGGTACTATCATCTATTTACCTATAACACATTTTGGATGGCAAGTCAAAACACTTTAAAGCCATTTTTCACTGTTTGGAAGTTACTGCGGTCTGCCTGGGTTTTGAGTGTGATTTTGTAGTTACTGCAGTTTTTAAAACCCCATATCTCCAAAACTGAGCGACATTAACATCTGAAACTTGGTCACAAGATAAAACATTTATTGACAAGGTCAATTTCACTCATAACTAAATTTTTACTTTTTTCAAGTTACTGCGGTTAGCCCTTGACAGGGCAGTATACTACTGCCTACAAGGTCTCAAGGATACAGTCCCACTCTCAGCATACAAGATCGATGGTCTGCTGCTGCTGACTCCCAAGCGATTCATTCAAGTGAAACGGAACTGAGTCCAGCTAATGGTGAATAGTTATTTTATTAATCAATTATTGTGTCTTTATTCACTCTAGTTGTGTAATTGACCAGTTCATATTCTGTATAAGTTCATATTCTGTATATGTTAATAATAACGCTTCTGTGTTGCGTTTATGGCTCCTGGTATATCGCCTTGTACTCTGTACTGAGAACACTAACTCTACCACTGCCTACAAGCAATGGAAGCAGTCAGAGCAGAGTGGCATTTATGCCCATTGCCTCCTATTGTTCCTCGAGAAACAAACGTTTGGGACTTGGATGTTGCCTTTGAGATTCTGATAAACTCTTTCAACTCTAAAACTTACTTGGATGAAATTACAATAATGCCAGCTATAGACGGTTAAGAAAATTCGAACTGTAAAACTCTCAAATGTAAACATATTACATAAAAAATAAAGAACAAGGTACATTGAGTAGTTTGGACCTATTGGCTGAACATCTGCAAAGTAGTACAGCAACTTTTGAAGGTATTATTTTGACATGACAAGACATTTCAGATGAGTTTCTATAGACACACTTTTGAGGTGTTGGTAAGTGCTTTGGGGTAGTGCATAGATTAGTCCAAACATTACAGGAAGGAATCACCAAATCTGGGGAAGCTGATCATGATATGACTTTCAATGACAATAGAGATTGTCACAGGCTGGTAGTGAACTGGACTTGTGTCATGATCACTGATTACAGTAAGGAATAGAAACTCATCTGAAAGAAGGATGTGGGGTGAGGTATTCATTTCCTTGTCATGTCAAAATAATACCTTCAAAAGTTTAATGCAAGAGCGGTCAGGTGACGTAGCGGAGATTGCATTCGTCACCAACGCTGGAGACACTGGATTCGCGTGTTCGAATCCAACTCCCTGCGTTGTCACCAGCTTGGCTGGCCGTTCACACTAATACAATTCGGCAGTATTAGGGGGTGGGGAAGCTGGCGGGTGGGAATCTGGCGTTGTGGACAGCGACGCCTACAGGTCAGGTCTCGGCGCTTGCTAAGCGGGGCAGGACTTGGTGGAGATAGCGTGCCCTCCCACACGTTACACTTCACCAATGAGAGCCCTCGCTGCCAAGTGAAAAGACGTCACTGGCTGTCGGCGCATGTCTCGGGGGAAGCGTGCGATCGACTCGGGACGCCCTTATACCGACTCGTAGGAGAACATGCATACAGCACCAGGTAGGGGAGGGGGGGGGGGGGGGGGGGGATTGGCACAACGACTAATTGGGACGGGGAGAAAATCCATTGAAAAATCAGAAGAAAAAAAAATTATTGCATCATCAAGTCATTCTTGAGAGTCTGCAACCTGGGCGACAGTTTACCAGCTTCTAGACCTAGTAAAATCTTCTGAATGAATTCAAAAGTGTTGGTAAGTCCCTTGGGGTAGCTGAGGTGTAGTGCATAGATTAGTCCAAACATTACCAGGAAGGAATCACCAAATCTGGGGAGGCTGATCATGATGTGACTTTCAATGACAACAGAGATTGTCACAGGCTGGTAGTGAACTGGACTTGTGTCATGGTCGTCACTGATGAAAGTAAGGAGGGCCACTGCAACACCCTGAAGCTCTGGCTCATCAGACGTGTCCTGAAGGAATGAAAGTGACATAATAATCACAAATAAATCCATGGTTTCTACAAAGTGCAGCACAACGCTAAGTATATGGAGTTGTGTTTGTAAGTTGTTTATATTTTAGTTAGACTTTTTTTTTTGGTGAGAAGGTTATTTTTATTTAACCAGGTTAGTCCCGTCGAGATCAAATATCTCTTTCACAAGGGAGACCTGGAAGGAAGGAAGACTGATACTTAGCATTTTGATTAACTGTTCACTTAATATACAGTTGTACTGTAAATTATTTTTACTCTGACTCACTGTGCAGGTTTTGAAAAATCCAGCGACTTCCTCATGCAGATACACAGGCAGGGCATGGAGAACAGTGGTACGCCTGGTGTGAACATCATGGATTTCCTATTAAGATGTAAGATTAAGAAGAAGAAAAATAATTGTATTATATGGAAATGTTTACTGAACAAAGCGGATTTTAAACAGTCCAATCAGATATGTCCACAAATAACATGTTCACATCTTTAATGCAATCAGAAAAATGGCAAACACAATGGTGGACTAATTGTAAAATTCAAATGCTCATTTGAATCATTGAACCTGTTCAATGTTACAGAGGTTCGACCTATGACATGTATAATAATCTATTCACCTGTTCATCGTGGATTTTTAAAATGTGAGCCAAAGCATCTGCTGTGTTCCAAGTTTTGGACGCCTTCTGTCTGAATAACGTCATCAGTCGAGGAAGATGGCGGTCAAGCTCAGCGTAGAATGTGTTGGGCAGGTTCTGGTTGGTAATCAGCTGGAACTCTGCATACACCTATATTTAAAAACAGCAGGACAATATAGTATATCAACATCAATTAGTCACTTCAACTTGGTGGATCTCTTACTTTGTTTGGTTTGGGCTTCAGAGCATGACGGCGGGATTTCTGGTCAACCATGTCATTACATGCTTTGCGGAATCGGTCGCTGATGACTAGCTCGCGGGGGCGCACAGAACACACGCAGATGCGCCGCTAGAGTATATAAACCAGGCTTAAGAATCACAAGTTTCACTTTAAAACACACAGAATGTGCCAAATGTTAACACAGGAAAGAGAGAGCTGATCTATATTACCTCAGACTCCATTTTGAGAGCAGGCCAGAGGTCCATGAGCTCTTTCACTGGTGGTCTGGACTTTACTATGGTCTGTCGGCGCAGGGCAAATGTGGTCTGCATCAGCTTTCTAATGAGGGGCAGGTTCTTCTCAGTCTTCTTGACTTCTTCAGCAATTGTCTGCCTCAACTGCTCAAGCCTCAAGGAATCCTCTCCTTGGGGATAGTTGGGTAGGAAGTTTACTTCTGCTCGCTTGGGTCTTTTAATGTTGGAATGTGAAGGTTCGCCATCAGGATTGCTTCTACCTCTTTTTCCAGCATTTACAGTGACCTCCTCACATCCTGCCCGTCTCAGCTTGTTCCTGAAATTGCCCATCTTGAATTTGATGCTATTCTTCCATCCATTGCAGCCGGTCTCAGATCCTGCTTCCTTCAAGCAGGGATGTTTGGCGACAAGAGCCGCAGAAGCCACTGCTATCTCTTTATCATTTGGATAAGCCTTGAAAGCATACATTGTAGATGCAAGCTTTTCTAAGATGTCGTGCTTTAGGTCTCTTGTCAACTTAAGGTGTCTCTTGTTCTTCTCAAATTCGTTGTTTCCGTCTCTAAGTTTCAGCTCAACATCGAATGCAAATGTAGGAACTGGAAAAGGACCTGGAGGCCATCTGCTTAGACGTTCTGGAGATGATATATCTGAAAGTATATCAGTAGATGCGAGAGAGCTGGAGTCGAGCGAAAGTGAAATGTGCACAACAGCTTTTTGTGGCAATTCCGTAATGTCATCAAGGGAAGTAAGTTTCCCATCAAAGTCTGGATCTTCATACAGCAAACTGAAGTCAAGGTCTATTTCCAACTGTTCTTTTATAATCGTGATCAGTGCATCAACAGAGGCGGGTCGTGAACTGAGTTTTAATTTTCTAGCCCGGTCTGGCTCAACAACACGAAGGATCATGGGTTGTGGGGAGGCAGCTGCCATTGTGCTATGGAAACTTGAATGAATCGCTTGGGAGTCAGCAGCAGCAGCAGCAGACCATCGATCTTGTATGCTGAGAGTGGGACTGTTTCGTTGTGACCAGACTGCAGGTAGATGGACAGTGGACAGATGTGGTCCGGTCGACAGACAGCAGCTCAAGGACCTAAGGAGTAATCATAAACACAACACAGAAAGCGTCATTATTAACATATACAGAATATGAACTTATACAGAATATAAACTGGTCAATTACACAACGAGTGAATAAAGACACAATAATTGATTAATAAAATAACTATTCACCATTAGCTGGACTCAGTTCCGTTTCACTTGAATGAATCGCTTGGGAGTCAGCAGCAGCAGACCATCGATCTTGTATGCTGAGAGTGGGACTGTATCATTGAGACCAGACTGTAGGTAGATGGACAGATGTGGTTGTGTGGTTGACAGCTCATAGGACCTAAGATGTTCTATATACCAGGAGTCATAGTCTCGACACAGAAAAGAAACCTCGTTATTCACAAGGTAGATCTGTTCTATTTGGCTAAATGTAGACAGTCCACCACTGACTCTGACGGAGAGAAACATTCCACAGACATAGTCTGTGCCATCAATGGTTACCTTTGATGTCTGGTAGATTGTGTCACTAACTGTGTGTCCTCTAATGTGTACCTGAGCTACTGCTGGTAGAGATGAAACCAGAACAGAGTCAACCCTGGATGCCTGGGTTTTTGGCTTGAAATATGATGGTGAAGCAAGATGATATGCCATCATGTGTTGGTGTCTGATTGCCATCGTCTTCAAGATATTTTTGAAGTTTTGAGTGTCATGCACCACTCTTTTGAAAAAGCGGTGCTTGGCCTCAAATCGCATGGTCCAAACATGCAGCAGGGGTCCAAAGCACTTAACTAGAGCGGGATAATGCTCCACATAGTGATGTTTAGGACAGAGTTTAACTGCAGGGAAAACCTCTAATAGTACCTGTCTATGATCACTGATTTTGCACTGAAAATAGTCTAAGGTTTCATCAGTATATGATGGGCACAATGCTAACTCTAGCACCTCTTTCAGCTCCATCAAAACTGCCCATGCTGCATCACCCACTGGTACTACACTGCCTACAAGTAATGGAAGCAGTCGGAGCAGAGTGGCATTTTCAAGTGAAGTACTTTCGCCGAATCATCTCTTTAACACAGAGAGAAAGCTCCACAGGAACCATACCTTCCAGAAGATCGTGAAGTATATCTGGAGGAAATCCTGTGATTGTATGAAAGTAATTCAGGGATTCACGTAAGACACAGCCACCTTTAACACCAAAATGGCTGCTCGAAGTGTCATGTGCAGTTTGTACATGCAGGTCATGGCTGACTTTGGTTCTCAGAGAAAACTCTCCCTCTCTGACTTCAGTTGTTTGAAACTGTTCACTTGTGGCCAGACAGAATCTGCAAACATAGCCTGCTCTAAATGACTCCACAAAGCCACCGAATCCATGAGCGCCCAGATTGTCGGCAGAAACACACCAGATTGTGCCTTTGACATTCTGACCAACTCTTTCAATGAAAACACCATCTTGTTCCAGAGTATGAACATCACGCAGCAATGGAGCAAGTACAGC
>NC_140181.1:91331327-91368827 GCF_963971535.1 Notolepis coatsorum | reverse complement strand
CTCACACCTATCACACCTCTCACACCAATCACACCTCTCACACCTATCACACCTCTCACACCTCTCACACCTATCACACCTATCACACCTCTCACACCTATCACACCTCTCACACCTCTCACACCTCTCACACACTATCACACCTCTCACACCTATCACACCTCTCACACCTCTCACACCTTTCACACCTCTCACACCTATCACACCTCACAAACACCGATCCCACCTATCACACATATCACACCTCTCACACCTATCACACCTCTCACACCTATCACACCCTCTCACACCTATCACACCTCTCACACCTCTCACACCATCACACAATCACACCTCTCACACCTATCACACCTCTCACACACCCTCTCACACCTATCACACCTCTCACACCTCTCACACCTCTCACACCTATCACACCTCACACACCTCTCACACCTTCACACCCTCACACCATCACACCTCTCACACCTCTCACACCGATCACACCTCTCACACCGATCCCACCTATCACACATATCACACCTCTCACACCTATCACACCTCTCACACCTATCACACCTATCACACCTATCACACCTCTCACACCTATCACACCTCTCACACCTCTCACACCTATCACACCTCTCACACCGATCCCACCTATCCCACATATCACACCTCTCACACCTATCACACCTCTCACACCTCTCACACCTCTCACACCTATCACACCTCTCACACCTCTCACACCTATCACAACTATCACACCTATCACACCTCTCACACCTCTCACACCTATCACACCTCTCACACCTCTCACACCTATCACACCTATCACACCTCTCACACCTATCACACCTCTCACACCTATCACACCTATCACACCTCTCACACCTATCACACCTCTCACACCTTTCACACCTCTCACACCTATCACACCTCTCACACCGATCCCACCTATCACACATATCACACCTCTCACACCTATCACACCTCTCACACCTATCACACCTCTCACACCTATCACACCTCTCACACCTCTCACACCTATCACACCTATCACACCTCTCACACCTATCACACCTCTCACACCTCTCACACCTATCACACCTCTCACACCTCTCACACCTCTCACACCTATCACACCTCTCACACCTCTCACACCTCTCACACCTTTCACACCTCTCACACCTATCACACCTCTCACACCGATCCCACCTATCACACATATCACACCTCTCACACCTATCACACCTATCACACCTATCACACCTCTCACACCTCTCACACCTCTCACACCTATCACACCTCTCACACCTATCACAC
The DNA here is from genome assembly GCF_963971535.1 of Notolepis coatsorum. Lineage (NCBI taxonomy): Eukaryota > Metazoa > Chordata > Actinopteri > Aulopiformes > Paralepididae > Notolepis > Notolepis coatsorum. The sequence goes on along the minus strand of NC_140181.1, from coordinate 91,367,522 downwards.
CTCTCACACCTCTCACACCTTTCACACCTCTCACACCTATCACACCTCTCACACCTCTCACACCTCTCACACCTCTCACACCGATCCCACCTATCACACATATCACACCTCTCACACCTATCACACCTCTCACACCTATCACACCTATCACACCTATCACACCTCTCACACCTATCACACCTCTCACACCTCTCACACCTCTCACACCTATCACACCTCTCACACCGATCCCACCTATCCCACATATCACACCTCTCACACCTATCACACCTCTCACACCTCTCACACCTCTCACACCTATCACACCTCTCACACCTCTCACACCTATCACACCTATCACACCTCTCACACCTATCACACCTCTCACACCTATCACACCTCTCACACCTATCACACCTCTCACACCTATCACACCTCTCACACCTATCACACCTCTCACACCTATCACACCTCTCACACCTATCACACCTCTCACACCTCTCACACCTTTCACACCTCTCACACCTATCACACCTCTCACACCGATCCCACCTATCACACATATCACACCTCTCACACCTATCACACCTCTCACACCTATCACACCTCTCACACCTATCACACCTCTCACACCTCTCACACCTCTCACACCTATCACACCTCTCACACCTCTCACACCTATCACACCTATCACACCTATCACACCTCTCACACCTCTCACACCTATCACACCTCTCACACCTCTCACACCTATCACACCTATCACACCTCTCACACCTATCACACCTCTCACACCTATCACACCTATCACACCTCTCACACCTATCACACCTCTCACACCTCTCACACCTTTCACACCTCTCACACCTATCACACCTCTCACACCGATCCCACCTATCACACATATCACACCTCTCACACCTATCACACCTCTCACACCTATCACACCTCTCACACCTATCACACCTCTCACACCTCTCACACCTATCACACCTATCACACCTCTCACACCTATCACACCTCTCACACCTCTCACACCTATCACACCTCTCACACCTCTCACACCTCTCACACCTATCACACCTCTCACACCTCTCACACCTCTCACACCTTTCACACCTCTCACACCTATCACACCTCTCACACCGATCCCACCTATCACACATATCACACCTCTCACACCTATCACACCTATCACACCTATCACACCTCTCACACCTATCACACCTCTCACACCTCTCACACCTCTCACACCTATCACACCTCTCACACCTATCACACCTCTCACACCTCTCACACCTTTCACACCTCTCACACCTATCACACCTCTCACACCGATCCCACCTATCACACATATCACACCTCTCACACCTATCACACCTCTCACACCTATCACACCTCTCACACCTATCACACCTCTCACACCTCTCACACCTATCACACCTATCACACCTATCACACCTCTCACACCTCTCACACCTATCACACCTCTCACACCTCTCACACCTCTCACACCTATCACACCTCTCACACCTCTCACACCTTTCACACCTCTCACACCTATCACACCTCTCACACCTCTCACACCTCTCACACCTATCACACCTCTCACACCTCTCACACCTTTCACACCTCTCACACCTATCACACCTCTCACACCTATCACACCTATCACACCTATCACACCTCTCACACCTATCACACCTCTCACACCTATCACACCTCTCACACCTATCACACCTCTCACACCGATCCCACCTATCCCACATATCACACCTCTCACACCTCTCACACCTCTCACACCTCTCACACCTATCACACCTCTCACACCTCTCACACCTATCACACCTATCACACCTCTCACACCTATCACACCTCTCACACCTATCACACCTATCACACCTCTCACACCTCTCACACCTATCACACCTATCACACCTCTCACACCTATCACACCTCTCACACCTATCACACCTCTCACACCTATCACACCTCTCACACCTCTCACACCTTTCACACCTCTCACACCTATCACACCTCTCACACCGATCCCACCTATCACACATATCACACCTCTCACACCTATCACACCTCTCACACCTATCACACCTCTCACACCTATCACACCTCTCACACCTCTCACACCTATCACACCTATCACACCTCTCACACCTATCACACCTCTCACACCTCTCACACCACCTATCACACCTCTCACACCTATCACATCTCTCACACCTATCACACCTATCACACCTCTCACACCTATCACACCTCTCACACCTATCACACCTCTCACACCTATCACACCTCTCACACCTCTCACACCTATCACACCTATCACACCTCTCACACCTATCACACCTCTCACACCTATCACACCTCTCACACCTCTCACACCTCTCACACCTATCACACCTCTCACACCTCTCACACCTTTCACACCTCTCACACCTATCACACCTCTCACACCTCTCACACCGATCACACCTCTCACACCGATCCCACCTATCACACATATCACACCTCTCACACCTATCACACCTCTCACACCTATCACACCTATCACACCTATCACACCTCTCACACCTATCACACCTCTCACACCTCTCACACCTCTCACACCTATCACACCTCTCACACCGATCCCACCTATCCCACATATCACACCTCTCACACCTATCACACCTCTCACACCTCTCACACCTCTCACACCTATCACACCTCTCACACCTCTCACACCTATCACACCTCTCACACCTATCACACCTCTCACACCTCTCACACCTCTCACACCTATCACACCTCTCACACCTCTCACACCTATCACACCTATCACACCTCTCACACCTATCACACCTCTCACACCTATCACACCTCTCACACCTCTCACACCTTTCACACCTCTCACACCTATCACACCTCTCACACCGATCCCACCTATCACACATATCACACCTCTCACACCTATCACACCTCTCACACCTATCACACCTCTCACACCTATCACACCTCTCACACCTCTCACACCTATCACACCTATCACACCTCTCACACCTATCACACCTCTCACACCTCTCACACCTATCACACCTCTCACACCTATCACACCTCTCACACCTATCACACCTATCACATCTCTCACACCTATCACACCTATCACACCTATCACACCTCTCACACCTATCACACATATCACACCTATCACACCTCTATACCCATTCTGCAATCTGTTAATAAAGTTGTACTTAAGTTATGCTTTTACATTATACTTACTTAATAAGTGAATAGTTCCAAGTCAATCAAAAACGATGAGTTTTATTTACTCAAAACATAATGCGGTTTACAGTCTGTATCTACTTAATTATCTTAAGTTGTACCTAATTTATGCTTTTACATTATACTTACTTAATAAGTGAATAGTTCCAAGTCAATCAAAAACTATGAGTTTTATTTACTCAAAACATAATGCGGTTTTCAGTCTGTATCTACTTAATTATCTTAAGTTATACTTAAGTTATGCTTTTACATTATACTTACTTAATAAGTGAATAGTTCCAAGTCAATCAAAAACTATGAGTTTTATTTACTCAAAACATAATGCGGTTTTCAGTCTGTATCTACTTAATTATCTTAAGTTGTACTTAAGTTATGCTTTTACATTATACTTACTTAATAAGTGAATAGTTCCAAGTCAATCAAAAACTATGAGTTTTATTTACTCAAAACATAATGCGGTTTTCAGTCTGTATCTACTTAATTATCTTAAGTTGTACTTAAGTTATGCTTTTACATTATACTTACTTAATAAGTGAATAATTCCAAGTCAATCAAAAACTATGAGTTTTATTTACTCAAAACATAATGCGGTTTACACTCTGTATCTACTTAATTATCTTAAGTTGTACTTAAGTTATGCTTTTACATTATACTTACTTAATAAGTGAATAGTTCCAAGTCAATCAAAAACTATGAGTTTTATTTACTCAAAACATAATGCGGTTTACAGTCTGTATCTACTTAATTATCTTAAGTTGTACTTAAGTTATGCTTTTACATTATACTTACTTAATAAGTGAATAATTCCAAGTCAATCAAAAACTATGAGTTTTATTTACTCAAAACATAATGCGGTTTTCAGTCTGTATCTACTTAATTATCTTAAGTTGTACTTAAGTTATGCTTTTACATTATACTTACTTAATAAGTGAATAGTTCCAAGTCAATCAAAAACTATGAGTTTTATTTACTCAAAACATAATGCGGTTTACAGTCTGTATCTACTTAATTATCTTAAGTTGTACTTAAGTTATGCTTTTACATTATACTTACTTAATAAGTGAATAGTTCCAAGTCAATCAAAAACTATGAGTTTTATTTACTCAAAACATAATGCGGTTTACAGTCTGTATCTACTTAATTATCTTAAGTTGTACTTAAGTTATGCTTTTACATTATACTTACTTAATAAGTGAATAATTCCAAGTCAATCAAAAACTATGAGTTTTATTTACTCAAAACATAATGTGGTTTAGAGTCTGTATCTACTTAATTATCTTAAGTTGTACTTAAGTTATGCTTTTACATTATACTTACTTAATAAGTGAATAGTTCCAAGTCAATCAAAAACTATGAGTTTTATTTACTCAAAACATAAGAACACGTCACACGAACTCAAGACATTCAAGTTAGTAGAACTTTCATAGAATATTGAGTATACCCTACTCAAACTAATTGATTATTTTGAACGTGCGGGTTTACAGTGTGTATGGCTACCCATGTACTGTACAATACCCATGACTTGACCGCAATTCATCTTAGATGATCTGTGACTCCTCCTGCCTCATCACAAATGTTGAGGCCAAGTGGCCGGGCTCCGTCCACGACTCCAGAGTATTCAGAGAGTACACTGTACCACAGCTTCGAGCAAGGTATAGCAAATCTCATGTAATTTAGAAAATGCTTATTTCATGTAGAGGTGATCTAACATTGTATATTATATACTAGGTCATTACGATGGACTCCTAATTGGAGACAGGGGTTATGCATGCAAGCCCTACTTCATGACCCCCTATCCAGAGCCAGCACCAGGGCCTGAATCCCGTTTCAACGGGGCTCATGCTCGGACGAAAGCCCAGATAGAAATGACCTTCGGCCAACTGAAGGCCAGATTCACGAGTCTGCGGGGGCTGTGGGTGGCACCAGACAGGGCATGTGACATCACTGTGGCCTGTGCAGTGCTCCACAATGTGGCAACACTGAGGAAGGAGAGGGTCCCAGTCATCCTGGACCATCCTGAGGATGACCTACAGCCAGTCCACTTGGACGAGCAGACCGGACAGGCTGCAAGGAACAGAATTGCCCACCATCATTTTGGTTAGGTATGAGTTAATTTAGGTTAAGTTGCATTTCATGCCAAAGCTCACAAATACTTTAGGCAAAGCTTCACATGGTTACACTTACATCCAGCTGCCGATCAAGCAATTTAATTTCTTTCTGGAGTTTAAGCATCTTGAGCCGGCGGTACGCCTTCCGGGACGCCGACTCCGACGCAAGGAACGATATCTCCGCCCTCAACTTCCGCTTGTACAGTGCCTGCACACTTTCACGGTCGTTCTAAATTAAAAGAAAGAAAATGTATGTGTGGTGGTCGGATGGCAACTAAACTCAGACCTCCCCTCGCAATGTGAGGGTATTAAATGATAACTCACCTCCCCATCCCCAGCAGAGTGAGAGGGGCCAGCCTCCGGCCGTGGTCCAGTACCTGCCTAAAGGAATGCATTGATTTAGTCCAAATACCACTCAGGGAGTGAGTTGGATAGGAGTATTAGTTTCCACAACTTGCTTTTACCACATCACCGGAAAACGCAGTGACAGTCTCCTCGTCGTCTGGACCAGTGGCGGCCGCTGTGAACTACATTTGGGTGAGCGCAAGTTCATTCATACTACACTAGTACACGTATATGATCATCAATCCAATAATGAACACATATATATCTTGTCATTTTAAACAAGTTACCATTCATTCATTCAGCCATTATGCATCACGCGCTGCGAAATTAACATGCTGTGTTGAGAGCGAGAGAGAGAGAGAGAGAGAGAGAGAGAGAGAGAGAGAGAGAGAGAGAGAGAGAGAGAGAGAGAGAGAGAGAGAGAGAGAGAAAGAATTAACTCACTTTGTTTAATTGAAACGTGGTCCAGCGGAGGGCTTGATAGAGTGTATGTCCACTGACTGTCCCACAGTCCCAGACTGTTGTCGATGTATATCCACTGCCCACTGTCCAGACTGCATCACAACACAACACCATCGAACAGCCTGCAAACTACCTGGCGTTCTATCGCCATGCTCTAAGACAAACTCTAACCTTAACCAACTTTGAAACAGTGCCTAAGCTTAACCGTCGAAAGAACTTGCCGTCAGCCCGTCACTGACTTGTCCAGACTGCATCCGACCAACAGCTGCAAAATGCAAACTACCTGGCGTTCTATCGCCCTGCTCTAAGCCAAACCGAGAAATGTGACTACGGAAAATACTGGCGCTGCTTGCTTAGATGATAATAGATCGCTTTAAAACGCGCCCGGCTTCCATCATAATACATCATATTTCAACGAACAGCGTGTTACGCACAGATTGGCTGCGACGGATACAGCGATGAAACCAGTGCACGCCCACTGTAAGCGCTATTGCGTCTAGCCCGAGAGAAATGTGGCTACGGCTAGCCCGAGAGAAATGCGGCTACGGAGCGTATTCTCTATCAGACAGTCACTTCCTGTTAACTGAAAACAATTATTTATATTTGATATATTAACATTATATTGTGCATTGGAAACACAAACATACTTAAAATGAGTAAATATTATTCCTTTTAAACATGTTTATTTTATTTCTAGGGCTCTAAAAATATATATATAAAATAAATAAATTCTCCTTCTTCTCTCTTTTAACCAGGGAGGGCGGCGCTCTAGCGCCCCTATTGACCAGCCGCCACTGGTCTGGACTCTCCGCCTGTTAGTGAATTAGGAATTATTAGGAACTTTGGAAAATTGTCTTTGGTTTTTTAAAAGACACACACAATGAACATGTATGAATTAATGGTTTTATTTCTGGTCTTTTACAAAGCAAAGCAATGTAGAACCTTTTATAAAAGAAATAAAATGACCGAAAACGTGTAGGCTGAAGCAGATGTTTATAATTGCTATATACCCTTTTTACATTACATTATTTACCAAAAACACCGACATAATTCAGTAGATAATATTGCAATGGTTTGGGATATTTTTCAATAATCTTCTGATTATTGATTTTTCGATTGCTAAAAATAGAACCATTACACAATGATGCAGCAATATCAACTTACATCAGTGGGCTCATCTCCGACCAACATGGGTGGTGGCTGCAGCAAGGCCACCGAAGGTCCAGCCACTGCAAAATGTGACGATGGTTAACTAAATGAATAATTATGAAAGAAACTCATAGAATGAAGTGCACCTACCTTTGAGATAAGGGCTCCTCGCATCACTCCCAACCTGCCCCCAGCTATGCCCATAATGGGTCTACCCCTATTGTGCTGGAGGGCCAGCTCCTCGGCAGGAGTTAAGTCTGGAGTCTTGGGTCCTCCCCCCGTCTTGGCCATATCGGTCCTCTTTTTGTTTGCTGAAATATGAAGGATCATACGACACTGACAAGCTGTTCAATACAATACCATGACACAAATTGTATTCATTCATTCACTCACCATTCTGAATGATATTTTTATGCTTCGTCTTCACTTGCTCCCATGTTTCAAGTTTCAAGTTTCAAGTTCAAGTTTCTTTAATAGTTGTCATACAGAAGTACAGAATACTTTTATACAAAATACTTCTTACTGTTACGCTCCAGAGACTGTGCTAGACAAGATAAGTATCAATAACATAGTATAGCATGTAAATTAGAAGTAGAAAATGAGGTCACAGTGTTCAGTATAGACATATGTACAATGTTCGATGCAGAATAGACATAACTGAGTTACCATATAATATACAATACTATGCAGTGTACTAATATACAATACTATATAGTGCAAAGCAGAAATGGGATGAGGTACAATTTAGGTACAATTTACAGTAAGGTGTACGAGTTGTAGTGCAATCCTTTATCAATAAATATAAAGTGTGGGGAGTGGGTGCTACAGTGTGTTTGTTTAAAGTGAGTGTGTGCTATAAAGTGTGGGGAGTGGGTGCTACAGTGTGTTTGTTTAAAGTGAGTGTGTGCGTGTGGATGTGTGTGCTATGTGCGTTTGATGGTTGTTGTGTAGTGTTCATTGTTCGTTGAGCAGCCTGATGGCCTGGGGATAGAAGCTTCTTCTGAGTCTTTCTGTGCTTGCCTTGAGACTCCGGTATCGCTTGCCTGACCGCAGCAGTTCAAAGAGGCAGTTGTTCGGGTGACTGAAGTCCTTAATGATTCTCTTAGCCTTGCCCCTGCACCGCTTGTTGTAAATGTTCTGGAGGGTGGGGAGCCATCGTTTGGCCTCTGGGTTGTTTCTATACATGGGGGTTGAAAGCACTTATATGACAGTGTTAATAGTACACCATAGCATATCATTATTGTAGAAAATGATTAAGGTGGACTCATGAATTATGATAAGAATAGAGAGAATCACACGCAATTTCGTTTCACTGCTTCAATGTATTGAATTTCTGACCAAATACATATCCTCATGTACGTATAGATTAATTCGTATCAATTACATAAATACGCTTTGGGCTTTTCTATCTACTTATTCTGAAAGTTGAAATAATAAATAATATACATTTGCCCAACTCTTACGCATTTAACTTGTCGGCAATATGTTGCCACACACCCTGCCTTGCCCTCGCAGCGGTGGCAGTGTTTGATTTCGCTATTATTATGCTTGTATAGTCTTTGACGTAACAATTTATGTTCATAGGGCCATTGATTTAAGATTAAATTAAAACTAGCTAGATAAATAATATTAATATGTGGACTTTAGACACATTTGTCTCCAGCCTAAGAAAGACATACTATGTTGTTAACTTGCCACACCCCATGGGCTGGAGGACACAATCCCCCAGACTGACCTAATCAGTCACACACTAGTTTCATGTGACACACACACACACACACACACACACACACACACACACACACACACACACACACACACACACACACACACACACACACACACACACACACACACACACACACACACACACACACACACACACACACACACACACACACACACACACACACACACACACACTGTTACACTGTTACACTGCTGTGTAACCTATGCTTGTATGCTGAATTAAATCACCTTCTTCATCAACTGAGCCATTGCCTCTGAAAACCATCTCCAGTCTGAATTCTTCTTGAAACCAGCGCCCACCCTCATCAAACGATACTTCATCTTCATAGGTATGCATGAGCATTTCCTGCTCCGCAGGATTAAAAAACGTCGCTCTCACTTTCGCCATTTCGCCAAAAATATGGATTTCTGCATTCGACCTCTGATGCCTTTTCAGGTGACGCGGCCGCACACAATTATCCTGCAGTAGTCAAGTCTGGTTCGAATTAACCACAGTCAATCGGCCTTCGAGGAACATAAATAGCCTGGCTTCAATCATCTCGTTAATTGAATCTGGATAATGGGACTCTTGATCGACTTAGTCAAACCAGGTACGGGGAATAGGGCCCCAAGCAGTAATCGAATCCAGGACCTTCTTGCTGTGTTGGAGGACCGGGGGTGAAAGTAGGTTGGGTAGTTTTGCAGCAAAGTTGTTGTTGTGCATTCAGAGCATCAACACGGCAGCAAATATGTTGTTATGCATTCAGGGCATCAATACGGCAGCAAAGATGTTGTTATGCATTCAGGGCATCAATACGGCAGCAAAGATGTTGTTATGCATTCAGAGCATCAACACGGCAGAAAATATCTTGTTATGCATTCAGGGCATCAACACAGCAGCAAATATGTTTTTTTTATGCATTCAGAACATGAGTGTCCATTAGTCAGTAGATGCAGTAGAGACAGAGAGGAGATGAGAGGTGAAAGAAGAGGAGAGGAGAAAGATAATAGATTAAATTAGAGATAAAGGAAAAAATAATAGAAGAGGAAAGAGGAGAAAGAGAGAACAAGAGGCAGACTGCTGCTGATGTGGACCAGGGTGATGATGTTGTCATTGCAGCTATACAGTATGTGAACTATACATGCAGCTATACAGTATGTGAACTATACATGCAGCTATACAGTATGTGAACTATAACTGCAGCTATACAGTATGTGAACTATAACTGCAGCTATACAGTACATGAGCTATAAGTGCAGCTACAGTATATAGTACATGAGCTACAGTATAACTGTAGCTATACAGTATATGCACTATACTGTAAGTGCTCACACTGGCAAATACAATTACCCTCAGCCACCATCCCTCCCTCTCTCTTCCTCCTTCTCTCTCCCTCCCTCTCTTCCTCCCTACCATCCTCCCTCCCACCCCACCCCACCTCCCTCTCTCTCTGACTGCAGCTCCTCTCTGGGGGTCAATGTGAGGAAAACTCAAGCTGACTAACTCAAACAGCAACCTTTAGATTGTGATGAGAATGGAGAGAGATGGTGGATGCTGCATAATAAAACACTGTGCGCCAGCACAGCCTTGGGCCTGTACATATTAAGTGGTGTGTCTGACTCCCAGGGTAAGGGTTAAAGGGTTTAAACGATGTCATTATTGTTATTAATTAAAGGGGCACTATGCAGACATGTTATTACATTTGCCGAGTATTATAAAGTATTCTTTTTTGTATTATTATGTATATATTGTTTTATGTGCAATATTGTGTATTGAGATACAATAAGATAAGATATTCCTTTGTTGATCCCCTTGGGGAGATCCGGGTGTCATAGCAGCATAGGGCAGGTACAGGTATGGGCAGGGTAATAGTAGAAGACATGAATGGTAAATGGTGCATTTATATAGCGCTTATATCCAAAGCACTTTACAATTTGTTCCTCACATTTCTTTACCCACTCACTCACACATTCACACACCGACAGCAGAGGCAGCCATGCAAGGTGGCGACCTGCTCATCGGGAGCAGTTAGGGGTTAAGTGTCTTGCTCAAGGACACTTTGACATGCTGTCCGGGAGGAGCGGGAATCGAACCGGGAACCTCAGGATTACCAGACGACTGCTCTACCTCCCGATCCACTGTCACCCCACATAAATGTAGGCAATACAACTATAGTAAAGATAGAAATAAGCAGTGTAAACAATATAATTAACTCTGAATATAAGAATATGAGCAAGTAAACAGTTTAATCAAAGGTGCAGATGAGTTATCAGTTATATTATATGTTACAATAAATATGGGCAATAAACACTTAGAATCTGAATATATACTATGAGTAAGTAAAGTATACAGTATACACAGGTGCAGTATACATAAGGTACGCTAACTGGCATGATCTACGTCATACACTGTAGTTCATGCAGTTTAGGTGGTAAGATTGCTATTGTGTTAATTGTTTTATTTGAATTAACTAATTGAATTAATGAAGTAATTGTTTTAATTTAATTAGACACTTAAAGGTAAGGTTTATTTGGTGCTGTCACTTCCCCTCCGTGCTCGTCTGTTACAACTTTGAACTTGAAGCAATAAGTCTATTTCCCATTTACGGCGGCGTAACATCTGCGATGAGTTTACAAAATATATTTATAATGCATGTAATTCATAGAATATGTCATCAATCAAAACAAAACGTTATTTTGAAACAAGAGGATACTTTGAATAGTAAATAATGTTCATAGACATAGACATGTGTCATGCCTGTGAGTCGCCACTAGGGACAGAGCGGCTAAGTGTGAGTGAATGACCGCAGGCATAAATTAATCAATTAATGAGTTACTGACATTGCTGGTGATAGAGGTGCTTCGCATTAAAACATTTTAGGACCATGCTGCTTCAAACAGGGTTCCAGGGACCCAATGGACCTGTCTCAAACCCTGCCCCTTTTCTTGATCCTCCAATCACAACTGTCGCTTACCTCGGACAAACTTGGTTTGTCCGAGGTAAGCGACAGTTGTGATTGGAGGATCAAGAAAAGGGGCAGGGTTTGAGACAGGTCTATTTCATATTTCACCTTTCTGAGTTTCAAATGTCTCTCCCGAAACACACAGTTGTAACAAATATGTATGTATTTATAGTAAGTAGGTTAGTAAAACCATGTATTCATTGGAAGGGAATCCTCCCAAACCACTTTCAAAACAAAATCCTCTCTAACCGCTGTCAGCTTTAATTGCAGGGTATTGTCGGCCACATTTGGATGAAGAGTGGAGGGACCACAACCTGTCAGTGCAGGGTGCCAAACGGCTCTGGACAGATTAAGACAAAGGCCTATATTTATTCAAAGGGTAATTTGCTAAAGTATATAGTCATCAATTCTGAATGGGCAATGGTTGTGCAAAGTCTGGTTGTTCTTCAGTGGCTCACCAGTGTCAATTAAGCATGTGTCAAAGTACGCTACACAGAATGCAGAGAAAGAGCTGGGGTATATTTAGAATGATATACATTATTTTATTTTATTACACAGCTTGGTTGAATGCTTTATTCTGATTGGTCAATCGCTGAATTCAGCGGTCTGTTATTTCTTGATAATGACCGCTGCCCTCTATAACAGACCTGTGTCTAATCAAAGCCTCAGAGCACTTGGTAGTTGGTTCATATCAATCCGCACTTCCGCATTAAGAGATGCGAGGGGAGTCGGCGGAGGTACTGGGCTCCAACCACTACAGACAGGGAAAAGTGGAGCAAAATTCTGTCCTCCAATCTAGGCAACAGCAGCACATCTGGTGAGTGTCTCTCATAGTAGCCTGTCATCTAGTAACTAAATGACGCGATAAGCAGTAGTGTATCCTCCTAATATTACATTTGCCTGATTTTAGTCATTGTGTTTCCTAGTTGTGTCCACTGTAAAGCCGCGGCAAGAACCACACGTAGCGATGAATGACAGAGGCGTCAACTTCAATATTCCCAAAGAAGTCCCATTCACTTTGTCTCACTGTACCGTCAATGGAAATGTTCAGTTTAACGTGAATATTAACACTAAATAGGCTAATCATTAGCCGCAAATATGTGTACTATAAGTCTTTATTTGTCATCAGATTAACACACACACACACATGCGACCCACAGGAACACACACACTGAGTCGCTGACGAAATGTTCTCTGCACCTCCCATCCCGTCCTCCTTCCCCCCAAGGGCAGCCGGGAGCAGACAAGCGAGCGCTGTGCCCGGGGACCAATCCAAGTGCTCCTGTCCGTCTTCGTCAGGGACGCGACAGCGTTAGCGATCTGTTGTGCATGTTTTTCCATTGGGTTTATCTTATCGGGAGGGGAAACCCTTGCGAGCACGGGGAGAACATGCAAACTCCACACAGAAAGGCCCGGGAGATACCCCACCTGGGTAACTGGCAATGCGGCAACCTGGTCCCCAAGCGGGAATCGAACCCACGACCTTCAAGCTGTGAGGCGACAGTGTTAACCACTACACCACGTGCCGCCTAATACTAGGCATGCTATGCTCGCAGGCAGCAGTCAGCCTACGACAGGATGCACAGAAGGCACTATTTTCTTGAGCGGAGCATCTGCGGACTTAATGTAAACACATTCTAACTAAATAAAACCATCCTTGTTATAGCCGTTGTGTCAACTGTCTATTTATTAATTTCTTTATTAAGTAGCCATATAATAAGCCGGATAAGTTATGGCCCCATTTTTGCCCGATGGATAACTGGTTTTAAACACCATCTAAAATCAACATGAATGTCCTCGGGGATGAAAGTGAGAGAAAGAGTCGATCGATTCTCAATTGTGTTGCTGAATGCAGACACTGAGAGATGAGGTCGGGGGAGGTATTTCGTACAGGGTTATTTGGCTTTATCACAAGTCAGCAATGTTGGTACTGTGTGTGTGTGTGTGTGTGTGTGTGTGTGTGTGTGTGTGTGTGTGTGTGTGTGTGAGTGTGTGTGTGTGTGTGTGTGTGTGTGTGTGTGTACGTGCATGCTTGTGTGTGTGTATGTATGTGCGTCCTTGTGTGTGTATGTCTGTGCATGCGTGTGTGTGTGTGTCTGTGCATGCTTGTGTGTGTATGTCTGTACATCCTTGTGTGTGTGTGTGTCTGTGCATGCTTGTGTGTATGTGTGTGTGTGTGTGTCTGTACATGCTTGTGTGTGTGTGTGTTTATATTTTCCCATGATTCAGCTCTTTAGTCTGATCCGGAGATCAAAGTGGCGAGCCCTGTACTGCAGTTTCACCAGCTCATAAATAACCATGAGAGGGGGCACTTTATGCAAACCTACACTTCCCTTTTACCTCAGTGGGCGCTACAGAGGTGGCACCGCTGCCATATGCTCCCTGCATGCTGAATACCAAAGTGCTGCAGAGAGGTGCACGCACGCACATAAACGCACGCATACACAAACGGTAATTTACAAAAACTAACTATAGTGACTCAAACTACAGCAACTATACTATCTCTAATAGGTAATGTGTCCGTACGCTAGGAGTTGCGTCTTGACCAGCATTCTGTGTCAGTATCAATGTTTAAAGGCCCTGTGAAGTCAAAATAGATGTTGGTCATTTCCTGGAAAACTAAGCACACAGGTGCGTACTGTATAGATTGTGCGTCCAATGAAATGCCCCCTAGAATGATATTTACAGCACATTGTAACTGAGCTAGCACTCTGGCTCTTTAACTGAAATTAGCAAATGTTCAATGTTAGCCTTCTAGCTAACGTTACTAATGTTGCGTACTGTTGCTAACCTATGTTGCTAACATTAGCTTGCTAGCTAATGGGTCAACCATAATTCAGCACCATTGCCTACTATAAATGCCAATCAATATCAATCACAAGTACCTCCCTAGCGTCCTGTTTTTACAGGAAACACATAAATATGTGTATAAATATGGGGACTTTAAAGGTAGAATCTGTAACATCGTCAAACAGGACCTCTAGGCAAAGGAGCCCCAATTGGTATTGCAATTAGTTTACATTTGTTTTGTTTTGATCTGATGACGTCTCCATTAAAGACAGAATGATAGAATGTCGATGGCAAACACTAGAGCTATTATAGAAGAGCACAGGGTAGGGGAGGATGGAGAGATGGAGATGAGAGGAAGAAAGATGAGATACTCTAAGAGAGAGACAGAGTAAGAGAGAGAGAGAGAGCGAAGGAAGGGAAAGAGAGATTAGGCCCAATCCCAATCTCCTTGGCCCTAGCCAACTTGTACGGTATGCTTCTGTTTATATTAGAATAAATTGTCATTAGATGTCATTATACAGCACAACAAAAACCTAGGCTACAGGTGATTAAACAGTTTTATTTACGATTACATACCCAAAGTAATTTGTGATGTATTATACTTTATACTTATAGCATATGCATTAGTCTGGTCTCTTTTGAAAGGTGACATTCTGAATGTTCTTACTAGAGCTGGGCCGTTAACGGCGTTAACGTGCTGCGTTAACGCGAGACTAGTATTGCGCGATAATATAATTGATGCCGTTAATCTTTTTCTCAACGTTGGGTCTGTATTGTCCTTAAATACTTGCCGTAGTTCCCAGCTGTGGTACCCGGACGTGATTGCACTACCGGAGCTGTAGTCAGAATAATGTGTTAAACTAAAGTAGTGGTCCGGTAATCATTGTTATACAGGTGAGGTTAAGAAGTCCTCAGGATATAACACAATTCGGCGATGAGGACGTCTGAATCTGCGCAATGCAAGAAAGAAGAAGTCCGTTGCGAGCTTTGTTTACATTATTAACGTTAGCTTAGCGAGTTAGCATGTTAACTCACGTTGATCGGGCGGCACTTGGACACATCTACAAGAGGAGGAAATCCACTTTACACACTAAAGGAAGGATCGACTGGACTATCGTGAGTGTTTACAACAGAAATGGCTTGGGTTATTGGAAATATTGGACCGTTTGATGACAATGTAGCCCCTTTCGTGACTGTGATGCACGGTCACTTGCTCCTCAATAGGAAACCAACCTAGATTTACCATGAAGGACTGGTTCTGGCCGAGCCGTTCGTTATACAAGAATCACAGAGACGTTTCAAAGGTGCTCACAGTTGCACGAGGGTTTCGGACAGAGATACAGGATGGTTTGAAAGCTCTGCGTTGCTAATAAACATTTAAAAAAAAAATTATAAACTGCTCAAAACGGCATTATTTCCGCCGTTGGGTGATCACAGCGCATGCGCACCATCCCGTATCTCTGTCCGAAACGCTTGTGCAACTGTGAGTACCTTTGTAATTTCTCTGTGATACTTGTATAACCAATGGTTCGGCCAGAACCAGTCCTTCATGGTAAATCTAGGTTGGTTTCCTATTGAGGAGCAAGTGACTGTGGATTCACTCGGTGCATCACAGTCACGAAAGGGGCTAATGACAATGTGGAGCAATATGAAATGAAAATGGGGGACCCTGATGTAAACAAGACAAACGTCTTTCTCTGGTCTGCATCCCCTTAACAATTGTGTGTATTGAGCCATACTGTATTGTACCCATTCTGCAATCTGTTAAATAACGTTTTCATTAATTCATTCATGATACTGTTACACTGAGCTTACACTGAATTTGCTGAGAAACCTGCTTCTGCAGCAGTCTGTGTGTGAGCAACCAGTCAGCAGCATTGTGAATTTAGAGATTCACTAAAAGACACATTGAGAGACAGGTTTGTGTGTGGATTAAGAAATTAAGGTGCACAGAAGAAACTACTGACAGAGAGTGATTTGACACTGGAGAGAGCTGTCAATATCAGTGTAACAATGTTAATGGCATCAAAGGAAGGGCACAGCAAATTACGATAAATCTGGTTTTAAAAGAAACACTGGAAATTGCAAAAAGAATAGACATGTTCATGCTGTTGAACAAGGAGATAGAACAGCTAGTGACTTCTCAGATGAAGAGGAGAGGATAAATCTCCTCCTCTGGTCATTATTTGGGTAGAACACACCTATTTTGAATGCCTTCGGCAGACTTTTTTTTCTTTTTCTGAGCCATTTTAATCTAGATTAATCTAGATTAATTCCAGGATTGCAGGTAGATTAATCTAGATAAAAAAATGTAATCTATGCCCAGCTCTAGTTCTTACACAATAAAGAAAAATCACTTTGAGTGCTAATGAAATAGGAAAGCTGGAAAGTCTTGGAAAGCTACTGTATGTGTCCTTCTCCTGCAAGGCAGCAGGCCCTTCTTTCAGACTGAGAACATTGTTCCCCAGGCTGTGCTGACCACTTCATGCTTGGCATTTTCAGCACTTTCATGCTGCAACTGCTCTGTCACTTTAGACAAGGCTTCTTCCAGCTGTTTGATTGTGCATTTAGAGTCTGCTGAGAGCCTGAGACTGACAGAGCCCTGTGAGTGGCAGTGCTGAGTTCGTCCTCCACCTTATTCAGATGAATCTCCAGACAAGTAACCTGTGTCTGGGCCGGAGAAAACTGGTCTTTACTTTTGGCCAGATCCAGCTGAAGCCTCTCTAGGTCAGGCTGGGCTTTCTCCTGCTCCAGCGTGAAGGCCTTGTGACTCTTGGGGATTTCTCCAGCTTTTGACATTGTATTTTGGTCCTTGCAAGGAAATGATCATTAAATCCATGTCTTTCTGACATTGTTTACCCTGAAGAAGCTTGTTCTCTAAGCTGCTAACATGGGCCTCTGTCTTGGTCAGCCTCTGGTCCAGGCTGCGTTGTCTGACCGTTTTGCATCTGTTTCGCTGCTCTCTCTCTCCTCAACCAGGGCTTCCTTAAATATTGTATTCATACTTTAGGAGTATGTTCTTTTTCTTTTTTTTGCTACGCTGTGAAGCACTTTGGTTGACAAGTGTCATGTTTAAATGTGCTATACAAACACATTTGATTTGATTTGATTCCCCGTCCTCCTCGGCTTCTCAAGAGTGGTGTTGATCATCACGGTGCTGTTTTGGCATCTCGTCTCAACAAACGGGAGTATGAGAGTGAGCTCCTCTTCCACAACAGAATAGTTCTGTGCGGATTCCTTGTTTCTCAACCTGAGCAGACAACTGTGTGATGGGTGGACCTGTGCTTCCCTTAAAGCTGCCCTAATTTTTAAGAGGAGTGTGTGACAGGGAATGTCTCTTCCTTCTGAGGACTTTTACACAATTCCCATGCCAATTTCACTGTGCATATTTTTCAGCTGTCAGCTGAAACAGCAGCTCCAACATGCAGTCTTGTCCAGTCTGAGCAGCAATCATCAAAAGGGTTTTCCATCTCTTCGTCATGGTGTCTGCACCACCCTTGAGGAGAAGCTCCGCCATCTGTTGGTTCTTCATACTGACGGCCACAGCCAAGGGAGTGACCCCTGTGTGGTTTCTGGCATGGCTCCATGGTCCAGTAGCATCATACCAATGGAGCCAGCAGAAAAACGTAGGGATGCAGGCCGCCATGTGCAGCGCTGTGCTCCCTGACCGGTCCTCTATGTTGGGGTCAGCATGACTCTTCAGCAATAATGATATAATAATATCGTGATGGCACTGCGCTGCTTTAATCAAAGGAGATCTGTTTTGATCATCAAGCAGATCAAGCTTTGCCTTATGATCAACCATGAACGGGACAATGTTGACATGCCCAGCGAGTAGCGACACAGGAGAAATGCAGTGCTGTCCTCTTCTTTTGGTCCAGCTCACTGGACAACCTTATTCAAGTTGTGAAATCATTCTATTTATGCTAGTCATTTCTCATTGATTTCTAGACATGTCATTTGTCTCCATTACATGTTTACCTCAATATTTTCATGTCTATAAGTTAGCTATATATAATCTCGTCTTATTTATTTGGGCAACCTCAATGATTTTAACGAGCATAAAGGTTTGATGATAATTATATACACAGTATATATATATATATAATACAATATATAGCCCCCCCCCCCCCCTCTACGACGAGCTAGTCAAGATGAAAATCACGTTCAGTCACAGACTCATACCCCCCCGACACTCAACTAACCACCTCGGCCAGTCCTTCATACCAGCGGCCATCAGGCTCCAGAACAGTGGGCAGGGACTGCTGCCAGACATCCAACTACAACTACTAGGAACCTATAAAGGACAATAATACTACCTTATGTGAATACTGTATATTTTAGTTAGTTAATTATATTGACTTGTTATATTGTTTACACTGCTTGTTTGTACTACCTGTACCTCCCATCCCCCATGCTGCTATGATGCCTGAATTTCCCCAAGGGGATCAATAAAGAAATATCTTATCTTATCTTATTTGTTGTATTTGTTTTGTGCCAAATAAGCTTGCACCACACACACACACACACACACACACACACACACACACACACACACACACACACACACACACACACACACACACACACACACACACACACACACACACACACACACACACACACACACACACACACACACACACACACACACACACACACACACACACACACACACACACACACACACACACACACACACACACACAATAAACCACTTCACATACAGTACCTTCCTACACCTTCACATGTGCACGTATACACACACATGCTCGTACATACACATGCATGCATAATATGCACCTTCAGTAGACACATTATAAATCAGCGAGCAGTGGGTGCGTTCTGGGCATTCATACCATCACTCCAGTGATTGGTTGGACTAATGAAAGACCATCCTGTCTCTTATCAATGAATTATGCATCACACGTATAATAAAACACTCACCGCATGGGATATTAATGCACACACTGATTCGCACACGTATGAATGTGTGCGAGCGTACACATGCAGGTTTGTGTATATATACACACGCACTTTGTAAATGCACTTTTGTTTAGTTTTAGTTGACCATGCTGTTATATTAGAATACTGTTTTAATTATGCTCTTAAAATCTATAAAATGCCTTATCTATTCTGTTATTACATGGCATTTAACATATTGCCTAGGGACTGCAGTTGAAAACTAGCTACCCACCTAACACTGGCATATTATTAATAATTATTGCTTTTAAGCACCAAAGAACCATGAATGATGCTCTTAATGCATTTTTTTTATTGAAACATGAATACTACTACTAATGCACTTTAGAATATTCACTAAGAATGCTCAATGCACTTCAAACAGACGCCAACGTGTCACTTGAACTTGAAACAACAGGGACAACGATGGAAATAAGTCCCTCATTCATCAACGTTGCGTACGCACAGATATGTGCTTAACCCGTGCGTACGACCATTTCTAAGCAAAGTGTGGGATTTATCAATTTGAACGTGAACTTGACTTTGTGCGTATGTCTACGCACAGCCCAGAGCATGCGTAGGTGACGCCCTGTGGTAGAATATGGGGACTGCATACGGACGGACGGCATAGCTCTCATCAGTTGCATGCATTAGTTTCAACGCGGAAATAAGCTTCCGTGCATTACTGGCACGTGTTCTGTATGAACCGTAATTCATTATAGTTCATTGTGAAATAGCGACAGTAGTGTAATTATAACGGGCTCATGCGCGAACAATAGGTTGGCTTGCTTGTTTGGCACGGGGGCAGATGCAGAACACCAACCTCCAAACGCGATTAAATATTGTTTCAAATAAAAAGCGACATACTATTATTTTGTGTCATGTTTCCAAATAAGATTGGCCACAACGAAATGCTTTCTACTTCAATTTGTTGGTTAGAATAGATTACCTCTGTTATGGTTTGTAACCGACCCCAATCGCACAACACAAGACAGGTATGAGAGTAAGCCAAAACAGGGCAAATCTTTATTATAGAACAAAAGGCGGAACAGTCCCTTTATGGGAGAACACAAAAAACACTAGAGTCAAGGAAAACTGGAAAATGCGGCACTGTGCCTTTAAGAGGCGAACAGGCTAAGGGACTAGGGCTAAGGGACAGGGCCAGGGCTAAATGTCAAGGACCAGGACCAGGGGCACTGGAGAGGGGAACAGGGGAGAACACAAAAACACTAGAGTCAAGGAAATAAGGAAAATGCGGCACTGTGCCTTTAAGAGGCGAACAGGCTAATGGACTAGGGCTAAATGTCAGGGACAAAGGCTAAGGGCCAGGGCTACGGGCCAGGGCTGCTTACAGGGATGAGGACAGGGTTCCGACAGCGGAGGCCGGGCACGGAGGCAGGGGCCCGACGGCGGAGGCCTGTCACGGGGACAGGGGCCCGACGGCGGAGGCCTGGTACGGAGACAGGGGCCCGACAGCGGGGGCCGGGCACGGAGACAGGGGCCCGACGGCGGAGGCCTGTCACGGGGACAGGGGCCCGACGGCGGAGGCCTGGTACGGAGACAGGGGCCCGACAGCGGAGGCCGGGGGGAAGAGGCGCCATCGTCCTGTGGAAATAGGGAGCGATGACGCGCCGGCTTGACGTCTGGAGTGGGAACACTGGCAACCTCCCGTAGAGAATTAGAGAGCGAAGGCGGTGTCCCACTCCAGGCACGGAGATCCTCTTCCTCCTCCTCGGGGGGGCCGGGCACGGAGACTTGACTTGACTTGACTTGAGACAGGGGCCCGACAGCGGAGGCCGGGGGGAAGAGGCGCCATCCTCCCGTGGAAATAGGGAGCGATGACGCGCCGGCTTGACGTCTGGAGTGGGAACACTGGCAACCTCACGTAGAGAATTAGAGAGCGAAGGCGGTGTCCCACTCCAGGCACGGAGATCCTCTTCCTCCTCCTCGGGGGGGCCGGGCACGGAGACTTGACTTGAGACAGGGGCCCGACAGCGGAGGCCGGGCGGAAGAGGCGCCATCCTCCCGTGGAAATAGGGAGCGATGACGTGCCGGCTTGACGTCTGGAGTGGGAACACTGGCAACCTCCCGTAGAGAATTAGAGAGCGAAGGCGGTGTCCCACTCCAGGCACGGAGATCCTCTTCCTCCTCCTCGGGGGGGCCGGGCACAGAGACTTGACTTGACTTGAGACAGGGGCCCGACAGCGGAGGCCGGGGGGAAGAGGCGACAGGTGGTGATGGCTGGCACGTCGTCTCACGCCGGAGACGCGGCAGGTGATGGTAACGTACAGGATGGTAACGTACAGAACTCCATGAACACAGAGTGAACACAGATACAGAACGACCCGACCAGGACTGGAAGGGAGGTCCAGGTATATAAAGCCCTCTGGGGCGCTAATCATAAACTATGACAGCTGCGTGAAGGTAGTCCAAGGGTGGGGGCTGGTGAAGAGTAGAGGAGAGTAAATCATCGCAAGGGTGGGGGCTGGTGAGGGAGAGTAGACAGGGAAAAGTTCAGGGAACAGGCGAATCCTCACAACCTCGCTCCGTTGAAACTTCACTGAGACACTAACAGTAAAAGACAGTCTTTTTTTTTTGCACCGAGTGAATCCACTGTCACTTGCTCCTCAATGGGAAACCAACCTAGATTTACCATGAAGGACTGGTTCTGGCCGAACCGTTCGTTATACAAGAATCACAGAGACGTTTCAAAGGTACTCACTCACTTTTCCACATTTCATGGGGGTGTTCCATTACCGTATATGGTTAATCGAGGCGGTTCTGGTATGCAAATACGTG
The DNA here is from genome assembly GCF_963971535.1 of Notolepis coatsorum. Lineage (NCBI taxonomy): Eukaryota > Metazoa > Chordata > Actinopteri > Aulopiformes > Paralepididae > Notolepis > Notolepis coatsorum. The sequence continues at coordinate 91,344,958 of NC_140181.1, read as the reverse complement.
AAAGTGTGCACGAGCCTCAGCGTAGGAGCAAGGTGATATTTATCATGACAGGTGTGCGTAGGACCTGTGTACGCACGTGTGATAAATCCAGTTTTTTTTGTGCGTGCACACATTCTAAATTCTGTGCTTATGTATGGAAATAGAACATTTTCTAAGAGAACTTGATAAATGACGGCCCAGCTTTTCGTTCTATCCCTGACAAGGCAACATTTTGTTATATGTTTTTGTCAATAAATCTAATACAAAATATTTACAGTGGTGGTAATTTGTCTTATTACTGTTGAATAATGTACACTGTCAAATAAACTTAATAAATAAATCAGTCCAGTTTATTATTCAAGTGTACTCCCAGGAACGTGTAGGTCTCCACCATCTCCCCCTCGGAAAGTGATGGGAGTCGATGGGCCTCCTTTGTGCTTTGCTGGTAGTCCAACCAGCCCCTTGGTCTTGTTGATGTTGAGTTGGAGGCGGTCGTTGTCGCTGCCCCCTACAAAGCTCTCCAGCAGGTACTGTACTCGTGCTCGTTGTCATCTGTGATGTAACTGACGATGAGGTGTCGTCTGAGAACTTCTGCAGGTGGCACGCACGTGCTCGAGGTGTAGCAGAAGTCGGAGGTGTAGAACAGGGAAGGATGACAACAAAGTCCCTTGGGGGGGCTCACCAGCACATCCGGTGAGGGGGCGACAGTGGTCCAGGAGGTAGAGCAGTTGTCTGGTAATCGGTAAGGTTCCTGCTTCGATTCCCACTCCTCCCCGCAGCGCGTTGAAGTGTCCTTGAGCAAGACACTTAACCCCTAATTGCTCCTGATGAGCAGGTTGGCATGTGTGAGTAAATGGGTGAATGTGAGGCATGAGGTGTAAAGCACTTTGGTTAAAAAGCGCTATATAAAGGCAGTCCATTTACCATTCACACCTGACTGGCTGTCAGTGATCCAGGCAAACCAAGCCACAGTCCAGCCACACCACCCAGAGCTTCTCCCTCTCTAGCCACAAAGGCTGGGTGGTGTGAAAGCCGCTGGAGAAGTGGAAGATGACTGTCACTTAGCTGCGCGGCCTCTCCAGGTGCCTGTAGGCTCTGTGGAGCAGCTGCTGAAAAATGTGTTCGACACATTTGCACACGGCTATGCCTTGCCTGTTGTTTTCCCGATCTCCCCCTCACACACACTTCTCTGGGGCTGTTGGCTTGTAAGCTTCCAGTCTGTCCTTCTAGCTGTTCTTCCTTTTTGAGCTCCTTTTAGACATCCTTGGTCCCCTCTGTGTCCCCCTTTTCCCTTTAGTCCATTTATAATGTCCTTATTAATCCAGGGTTTTTTGCATACCTTTTTGATGGGGACAATGCTACCCCCCCCCCACCTCTCTCTCTCTCTCTCTCTCTCTCTCTCTCTCTCTCTCTCTCTCTCTCTCTCTCTCTCTCTCTCTCTCTCTCTCTCTCTCTCTCTCTCTCTCTCTCTCTCTCTCTCTCTCTCTCTCTCTCTCACCAACACACACACATCCCATCCCAGATCAATGGCTCACCTGCCACAGAGCAAACGAGCGCTGCCAAGAGGTCGTCCGGGTACCCAGGGATACAGACTGGTGAATTATTAATTTGATCTTCATGATTCATAGATAAGGAGAGGGAGAGAGAGACAGAGAGAGAGAGAGAGAGAGAGAGAGAGAGAGAGAGCGAGAGAGATAAACTATGAATTATTGTATTATTCTGCAGGCTCTGGATTTGCACCTCCTGTTGTATAAGTCCTGCAGGGGTGGTAGTGCAATACCCGTGGTACGCTCTGCTGAGCGCACTACTCTCTGTAGAGCCTTCCTGCAGTGCAGTTGCCAAACCAGGCAATGATGTTCCCAGTCAGCATGCTCTCCACAGCCCCAGAGTAGAAGGACTGGAGTATCTTCCCTGATACGCTGAATTTCCTGAGTTGTCTCAGGTTGTTCGGCATAACCTTCTTTAGGTTTGCCTTGTTGAAGTCGCCAACCACCACCATGGCCGCGTCTGGGTGTTTTATCTGATACCGGTTTAACGTGTGCTGAAGGTCCAATGTGAAGGTCCAACGTGTGGTGGGTCAAATGAAGAGGATGATTAATAAAGGTACAACTCAACTCGACTCGTCGTACCCATGGAACACTTCGCAAGTTAGCTCTCAGTTGGGTCTGAACGCGCACATCAAGGAGTAAACCGAGAGCTTCCAGGTGACAAATAGTCATCAATAAAGTCAGTTTGACTTATCATGTAATGAATAGCGGCCTTGAATACAAATGTTTATGTACTTCTCTTTCTTCCAACATGGCTGCTTATTACCATTGGTAACCACTTTAGAAAGAAAATACAGAATTTCTAGGCCTAGGTATAACACTGAAAATTATGATATTACGGTTCCACTGCGACTTGTTTATGAGATCCAGGAACAATGTTTGGTCTTTATTCGTTTTACTTTTTTGACTGTATGAAGCACAATCTTAGGGGGCTCATACAGAACCAAGCATTTCACTCTAATGTACATTATACTGTATGTAACAAATAAAACAAAACTTGAAACTTGAACTGGATATATGGAGTGTAGTTATATATTTGTACTGGCGAATCGTGTCTCGCTCTTTCGCCATATTGAGATATACCTCATCTCCAGTACCTACTGTACTTCATTAACGAAAACAAAGCACCCATGCACTTGACCAGGCCCCGCCCCAGTGTCCCCCTATAAGGCACCAGGCATGGTCACACTCACCCTTCCTCTTTTTTCGTTTTCCATCATGGACGTGCATTGCATTCCATGAACTAGCTGTTATGAAATGCAGAGAGAAATTGAACAATGTTGGGTTTTCGCCGGAGATTTGCCAGCCCCTGGAATCTTCTCGGCATGTTCCAACGGCGCGTTGGGCCTATCCTGGGGTTTCCTCGTCTTCTGACAGCGGATCGAGGGACGTCGCGCGATGTTTAGCTGTCGGGCTAACTCGCGCTCAGGTAGGCCCTGTGCCATCAGGCATTAATGTAGGGGTTAGTAATACTGCTTGTTGTCCTGTGAGACAACCGAGTTGTGTATTGGCGCAAGGGGCAGGATATCTGGGTAAACGTGACTCTGAGTTGGACATTTTCCCGGCTATCCTGGAGCGCGCTGCTAATGCTGTAATGCTGGGTCACTGTTCCGTTGTTCCCCGCTGTGGGATGTCACCGCTTTTCCCTCCTCTTAACCGGTTCATTGATGAAGGTCAGTCGGTAGCTAATGTGGGGGGTTTTGCTGAGACTTATTTACCCTTTTTACGGATAAATGGGCTGACAACAGGGCGCAAGGCAGGTGTGCCTTGGCCTGAGAGCCAGGTAGCATCGATCCTTTGCCCTGGCAGGGTTGAACAGTGTCCCACCCGGAAGCCGACGCTTGAGAGCAAGTCGGCCCGGCAGGTGGCAGTATGGACTGATGATGTTTATACCGTAACAGGATGGAATTTAGCTGCGGCCAGTGTCATGGCTCAGCTGACTGTTTTTCTGTCCATATTGATGTTGGGTAGTGGGGCTGCAGGGCCAGCCAACGCTGAAAACATTGTGCGTGTTTTTGGGGTTATAGAAATCTTGAATAAGTCGCAAGCTATAACCGCAGGGAGGATCAGGATGCTATCAACTCTTATTAATAGGCATCTCTGGTTGGAGCAGTCTTCCCTTGGGGAGGAGGAAAGGTTTCTTCTCCTTAAGGTTCCTCTTTCCACGGAAGGACTTTTTTGTCGTTCTGCGGAAACACGGTGGTATTTGACCTGGGCCCCACACCGCCTCAGACCATGCAGCCAGAGGTGAGAGCACGGCCTCATCAGCGACTATGGCGAGGCCCTCGACCAGTGGCCATGTTTCCCCCGCCAGAGGTACCCTGGGCTCCTCGTCAACAGGTGTCCACAAGGCCGACAGCCTTGGCGGCCGAGGGATCGGCTACATTGGATGAGCACGCTCTAAAAAACCGTCGCCGTCCTGCTGTGTGCAGCCCGCTCTCCGATCACTCCCTCCCCCAACACCAGCGGAAAAGGGGCTCTGATTTGTTTCCTTTGGCTGCGGGCCGCGGGTCTTCAATGAAGCGCAAGCGGCCCCACGTTTCGCTTCTCATGGGGACAGGGGCTGACATCCAGTTGATGGCTGAGACTGGGTCTGTCCGTGAGAATGTTGTGCTGTCACGTGGCTCCCTCGCCACGCATTCTGCGTCTGCGTTTGGTGAGCCTGGTGTTACGTCTGTCACCTTCAAAGGTTGTCAGCAGGGGGACTCAAGGCCTCTTTGGGCTCAGCGCGGGTTTCCCCGACCTCGCCTTCGCCAGGCCGGGTATCACGTTGGTGCCTCCCACTCCGGAGAGCCCGGTAGTGGTATGGCAGGCGCGCGTGATTTGGGTGGTAGTAATATCACTGCAGGGCTACGTGTGTAGGAACCCATGGGGTCCTCACACCTTGCATGTCCAGCTGCAGAATAGCTACTCCGCGGTCCATGCTGGAGGGGTGCTCAGTGGGGGAGCTCACCTGGTATGATGTCAGCTTCTTCATCAAACCGGCCCTTTCTGTCGGGGTCCCCCCTTGGGTGTGATTGCCTCGTGGGTTGCATCAGGGACCGATGTCCCGACTCCACAAAACTCCCTGCCCGCACGGTTAGCGGGTCCAGGGTTGGCTACGCACAGCGGGTGGGACCGGGCCGCCTATCTACAGTTCCTAGCGGGCCAGCGCCAAATGGCGGCGGGTGCGCTTTGGGAGTATCATCACATATGGCTACAGCAGTGCCATATGTCGAAGTGGATGGAGAGAATGTTGAGGCAGGGGCTTGTCTTGCAATTCGCACACCCCCCCCCTCCGTTTTCAGGTTTGGTGCAGACCCTGTTGTCAGGGTCGACAGCAGTGACAGCTCTGGCCGACGAGATCCAATCTCTGTTGGCGAAGCAAGCCGTAGTCGTGGTCCCACGGGAGGACGCGATGTCTGGTGTCTACTCCCGGTATTTTCTGGTGCCCAAAAAAACGGTAGGTGTCAGACCTATACTGGATCTGTCTGCGTTCAATCGTCTGATTGTGGCGAGCCGGTTCAGAATGTTGACCGTCAAACACCTGCTAAACGCTGTCAGGGTGGGAGACTGGTTCACCTCCATAGACCTGAGTATTTTCACATCCCGATTTTCCCTCCTCACAGGAAATAACTACGGTTCCTGTTTCAGGGCGTGGCGTACAAATACCAGAGGCTGCCGTTCGGCTACTTTCTGGCCCCCTGCACATTCACCAAGTGCGTAGAGACCGCGCTGGAGCCTCTACGTCATCATGGGATACGAATTATTTTCTATCTCGACGATATTCTGCTCCTCAGCCGGTCGGAGGAGGTCGCCAGGTCTCATACCAGGCTGGTGGTGGAATTCCTTTTGCTGTGAACTGGAAGAAGAGTACGCCTCTTCCTAGTCAACAGGTGGAGAACTTGGGCTTGGTTCTAGCTCAAGGCCCATGAGGGCAACCCTCTCGGAGCAGCGGCGAGTGACTATCCTCGACGAGGGGTCTCCATCCTGGCGGGACGGTTACGGCGCTGTATGTGATGCGCCTGCTCGGTATGATGGCATCTGCTCACTCTGTGGTCCCTCTTGGCTTCCTCTTCATGAGGAGGATACAGAGGTGGTTTTCCAGTATGAAAATAGACCCGGTGAGAGACAAGTGGAAACGTTTGAAGGTTCCCTTGTCGATACGGGGGGATCGCGCCTACTGGAGGAGGCCTGGTACCCTCACCGGCGGGGTCCCCATGGGATTCTGTACGCTTTTCCCCCCATACATCTGATAGGTCAGTTGTTGGAGCGGGTACGGCGGGAGCGCAGGAGCTTGATCCTGATCGCGCCGGACCGGGGCACAGCTGTGTGGTTCCCGGTCCTGATCCAGCTCTTGGTAGCCCCGCCGTGGCCTTTCCTTGGTCATCGCGGGCCCTCTCTCAGGCGCACAGGTCTCTGTGGCAGTTCCCTGTGCTGGGCCAGCCGCTGATGGTTTGGCTGTTGAGAGGGTGAGTCTGGAGAGGATGGACCTTCTGTGGTCGACACCATCCGGAACACACATGCTCCCTCCACTATCGCGGTTTACGCGGGTAGGTGGCGTATTTTCCAAGAGTGGTGTAGAGTGGGGGCCTTGGACCCTGTGTCCTGCCCCCTGTACGCTGTCCTTTCCTTCCTTCAGTCTATTTTGGTTAAACTGTCGGCTTCGACGGTGAGGGTATATGCCGCAGCTATATCCTCTTGTCATGTGGGGTTTGAGGGCGTTGCGTTGTTCAGCCACCCTCTTGTGAAGCGTTTCCTGCTTGGCGCTCTGCGCCTTAAGCCGGTGAAACGTTCTCTGTCTCCGAGTTGGGACCTCCAACTGGTCCTTGGCCGGTTGTCCAAGGCCCCGTTTGAGCCTCTTGAGCAGACGTCTTTGGAACAGCTGTATTTCAAGACTTCGTTCCTGCTGGCCATCACCTCCTCTAAGCGCGTGGGTGAGCTTTGTGCTCTCTCGGTGCGGCCTGAGTGCTTGTCTATTCGTGTCAATAGCGGTGCGACTCTGAGGCCTAATCCAGTCTTCGTGCCAAAAAATATCCGGAGCTCTTTTCGCTCCAGGGATATTGTGGTTCAGGCGTTTCATCCGCCTCCTCACGCTGGTGAGTTAGAGGCGAGCCTTCACCTGTTGTGTCCAGTCCGGGATTTGGGGGTTTACCTCAGCCGGACTCAGGACCTCAGGACTACCGATCAGCTCTTTGTTTGTTACGGTGGCTCTCGCACTGGCAAGGCACTGTCGAAACAGCGCCTGTCACATTGGTTGTGCGAGGGCATTGCCCTTTGCTACACGTTGGCTGGGCTGGCCCCCCCTGGGGGTGTCAGGGCGCACTCCTCTCCCGCCTTGTTAGGGGGGGCCTCGGTGGAGGACATCTGTGCTGCGGCCTCCTGGTCCTCCCCGGGTCCCTTCATTAGGTTTTACCTCATGGACATGACTGGGGGTTCTGTCTCCCAGGCGGTTCTGAGGTCTGGGACCTCCCCTGCTTCCCGCCCTTCGGTGGGTTAGCAGGGGTGTGTGGGTGTGTGCCACGAGGTGATGTGTCACACGTGGTCCCGCCTGTGCTGTGTGTTTTTAGGGGTCTCTAGTTCCCTCTTTTTTGCACTTTGGTGGAGTTGACTGCCACCCCCTCTTCACTAGGAAGGGGGGGTGACGGGACTCCCCTCCCCCCTGGTGGTAGGGCTTGCGGGTCCTCAGGGGGTACATTTGTCGGGTCACACGTCTGCTCTGTCCCATATCTCAATATGGCGAAAGAGCGAGACGCGATTCGCCAGTACGAATATATAACGCTAGGTTATGTATATAACCTAGTTATATGAGTACTGGCTGAGCGTCTTGCTCTTAGCACGCCCTGAGGTCCCTTGGTGGGGTTTTTCTTGATGGAAAACTTTTTCCTTTGGAAGGGCGAGTGTGACCATGCCTGGTGCCTTATAGGGGGACACTGGGGCAGGGCCTGGTCAAGTGCATGGGTGCTTTGTTTTCGTTAATGAAGTACAGTAGGTACTGGAGATGAGGTATATCTCAATATGGCGAAAGAGCGAGACGCTCAGCCAGTACTCATATAACTAGGTTATATACATAACCTATCGTTTGTCAGCATAATCACTAAGTCACTGTAAAATGCATGGTATCAGTAGGTAGACTATGCAGCTGTTTTGGAAGGTTCAGACATAATATGACAGCAAGTGTGGTGGAGAGCTTAATCATGCATGTGGGCAAATCCCCATGGTTGATACAAATTATTTAAAACATTACTTATCAAATACAATTCAGATCAGAATATTTAGTACTTGACTTTCTCTGACCACGAGAGGATCAAGCACCTCCCCTGTTGTTCTGTGAGTTCACCTTTTAACCCTTTTAACCCACCTTTAAAACTGTTACATTTTGTATGATAATAATCATAACACAGCGGCTGATACACTCACTTTTTTGTGCTCTCAGTAGACCATCGCTGTCGGAAGCGTGTAATTAGCACTTTTCAGAAGCATTGTGGGTCCAGTCTTGAACTTTCCATAACGTGTCTCGATACATCCATTTGATTAGATCCAGCACTGAATGCATTGTGATCATTATGGGATCATCCCCATGATCCCCGGGTCCTATGTTCCCCGGGTTCTATGTTCCCCGCTTTGATTGATTAATAGATTGAACATTTTATGAATTTTTATTATTTTATTAATTATTAATGTCCGCCTTGTTTCGAACGGTTAAGCTTAGGCCCTCTTTCGAACTGGTTAAGGTTAGAGTTTGGAATCAGGGCTGGTGGTCAAGTTCAAGTTCAAGTTCTTTAATAGTTGTCATACAGAAGTACAGAATACTTTCATACAAAATGCTTCTTACTGTTACGCTCCAGAGACTGTGCTAGACAAGATAGTATCAAATAACATAATAACATAATATAGCATGAATTTAGAAGAAGAATGAGGTCACAGTTGTTCGGTATAGACATATGTACAATGTTCTGAGTTACCATATAATATACAATACACAATACTATGCAGTGTACTAATGTACAGTACTATCTAGTGCAAAGCAGAAGTGGGATGAGGTACAATTTTAGGTACAATTTACAGTAAGGTGTACGAGTTGTAGTGCAATCCTTCATCCATAAATATAAAGTGTGGGGAGTGGGTGCTACAGTGTGTTTGTTTAAAGTGGGTGTGTGCTATAAAGTGTGTGTAGTGGGTGCTACAGTGTGTTTGTTTAAAGTGAGTGTGTGCGTGTGGATGTGTGTGCTATGTGTGTTTGGTGGTTGTTGTTGTGTAGTGTTCATTCATTGTTCGTTTAGCAGCCTGATGGCCTGGGGATAGAAGCTACTTCTGAGTCTTTCTGTGCTCGCCTTGAGACTCCTGTGTCGCTTGCCTGACGGCAGCAGTTCAAAGAGGCAGTTGTTCGGGTGGCTCGAGTCCTTAATAATTCTCTTAGCCTTCCCCTTGCAACGCTTGTTGTAAATGTTCTGGAGAGTGGGGAGCCCCCCTCCAATTGTGCGTTCGGCTGAACGTGTCACTCTTTGTAGTCTGCTTTGGTCTTTTGCAGTGCTATTCCCAAACCAGGAGGTGATGTTGCCGGTCAAGATGCTCTCTATTGTACATGAGTAGAAGTTCTTAAGGATCTTCTGGCTGACTTGGAACTTCCTTAGGCGCCTGAGGAAGTAGAGGCGTTGTCGTGCCTTCTTCACCACACTGTTAATGTGTATGGTCCATTTCAAGTCCTCGGATATGTGGGCTCCGAGGTACTTGAAGCTGTTGACTCTCTCAACCGGTGCCCCGTCGATGCTGAGGGGGCTGTAGTCCTTGACCCCCGACCTCCTGAAGTCCACAATCATCTCTTTTGTTTTGCTGACGTTCAGGGAGAGGCTGTTTTCCTGGCACCATCCCGCCAGGACCTTGACCTCTTCCAGGTAGGCCCTCTCGTCGTTGGCAGAGATCAGGCCCACCACCACTGTGTCGTCAGCAAATTTGACGATTGTATTGCTACTCCGCTGAGCCACACAGTCGTGTGTGTACAGGGAGTAGAGGAGGGGACTCAGAACACAGCCCTGGGGGGCCCCTATGTTGAGGGTGATGGATGAGGAGGTGCAGTTGCCTGCTCTCACCACCTGGGGTCTGCCAGTCAGGAAGTCCAAGACCCACTGGCAGAGGTCATAGCCCAAGCCCAGGTCCCTGAGCTTGGCTATGAGTATGGAGGGGACTATGGTATTGAATGCCGAGCTGTAGTCGATGAATAGCATTCTCACATAGTTCCCCTGCCTCTTGTCCAGGTGTGATGCTGCTGTGTGCAGCACATGGGATATGGCGTCCTCCGTGGACCTGTTGGGGCGGTATGCAAATTGCAGGGGGTCCATGTTGATGGGGAGGGAGGAGCAGATGTAGCCCTTTACTAGCTTCTCAAAGCACTTCATGGCTATGGAGGTGAGAGCTACAGGGCGGTAGTCGTTGAGGCAAGCAGGCTTGGATTTTTTGGGTACAGGGATAATAGTGGACTTCTTCAGGCAGGTGGGGATGACAGCCTGTTCTAAGGACAGGTTAAATATGTCAGTGAATACTGGGGCCAGTTGGTCGGCACAGACTTTTAGGACGCGGCCGGGGATGCCGTCCGGACCTGCTGCCTTCCTGATATTCACTTTTTTAAAGGTCCGCCTCACCTCATGCTCTGTTACCCTGAACACTGCGCCTCCATCAGCAGCCGACCCCCCCCCCCCCCATTGCCGAGGCTTGTGAGCTGGTGTTGTTATTACCAGCATCAAACCTCGCATAGAAGGTATTGAGGTCGTTTGCTAAGGAGATGTCATTGTTCAGTTTGAGGGAGGCGCCTTTGTAGTCTGTCATCGTTTTGAGCCCCTGCCACATAGCTCTAGAGTCAGCTTGTTCAAACTGGAGTTCAATTTTATCCCTGTAGCGCCGTTTGGCCTCTGACACTGTCCTCCTTACGTTGTGTTGCGCCACCTTGTGGTCATTCATGTTGCCTGCCACTAGGCCGTCATTGTATGCTTTGGTGCGCTCTCTCAGAGCTTCACGGACGGATTTGTCTACCCAGGGTTTTTGATTTGGGTAAACTTTCATTTTGGTAGTGGGGATTGTTTCTTTCACCCTAGTACAGACATAGTCCAGCACTGTCTCCGTGTAGGCATTAATGTTATCTGTGTCGCGGAATACAATCCAGTCTGTGTTGTGGAACACTGACCGGATCGTGTCCTCTGACGTCACATCCCATTTCTGCACCTCTCGCGAGACTACGGGAGTACTTTTAATTCTTTGTCTGTACTTTGGTGTAAGGAAAATGGATGCGTGATCTGACTTGCCAAAGCCACTATCAGAATGAGCCTTGTAGCCACCTTTAAATTGCGTGTAACAGTGATCTAGGATGTTACCGCCTCTGGTGTTGCAAGTCACATGCTGGTAGAAATCAGGCAATACCTTTCTCAGATTGGCGCTATTGAAATCTCCCAGTACTAAAATGGCGGCGTTAACGTTCGTCGCTTGTATATTATTTACCTCGTCGTGGAGTCTGGAGAGCGCGGCGTTGTTGTTGGCTTGCGGTGGAATATACACTCCGACCAGGACGATCGCCGTTAACTCCCTCGGGAGGAAGAAAGGACGACACTTGATGGTTATATATTCCAGTTCTGGGGAGCAGTAGTTGGATAATTCCTTCACATTCGTTGGATCACTCCAATTTTTGTTAAACATGAAGGCAATACCTCCACCACGTTGTTTACCGGACTCTGATTGTGTCCGATCCTTCCTATGGATAAAGAAATGATCCGTTGGTTGAATCGCGTGATCTGGAACCTCCGGTGTTAGCCAAGTTTCGGTGAAGCAAAGGACATTGCAGTCCCTAACGTCTCTTTGATATTGAATCCTTGCTCGGATGTCATCCAGTTTATTGTCTATTGATTGTACATTGGCTAGCAATATACTGGGAAGTGGTGTACGGTGTCGTCTGGATCTCAGCCTGTTTCGGATCCCAGACCTTTTTCCTCGACGTCTTTTCCTGGGGTCTAGGAACAAAGGATCCGGTCCTAGTCTCCGGAGGATTTCTTCCGGCCATTGATGTGGTTCGGAAAGTTGATCCAGCGAGTAATCCAGTTGGTAAGTTTCCCGTAATCCAATGTCAATGATTGACTGACGGTCATACACATATAATGCACCAACAGTTGGTGCAAATAAAACTCCTAATACTATAAAAATTAACAAAATAGAGCACAGTCTCGTCGGAGCGATCAGAAAGGCAGCCATCACAGCAGCGCCAAGTTGGTCTAAAATGTTCAACAATCAATCAATCAAAGCAGGGAAAATAGAACCCGGGGAACATAGGATCCGTGGAACATAGACATGCTCCCATTATTATCAACCTTCGACGACGATAACAACTATTAGGTGCTAGCTATTTCCTGGTAGATTCCCGGACATGATGTCCTACGAATGCCCGGCTGCTCAGCCAATAGACAGCGTTTTATTATTCGCTAAATGTACACTTTTGTCCAGTGCTTTCGTAAGGTGCATGTAAAAGGCACAGTGAGATTACATTTAGCTGTTTTTATACATGTCAACATTTTATATATGAAATTTGACCATCAACAAAAAATGACAGGATGGGATGTCATAATCAATCATCACATGTTGCTATTTGAAAAGCAGGGCTTTTGAGGTGATGAAATCACTGCGCCCAGGCAGCAGTGGTTCGGCAAAAAGAAATTCCAAGTATATATCTGCTTAGAAAATGAAAATGTCTAATTCTTTATTTTTTTTTCTCCACATGGTAAATACACAGGTCACAACATGTTTACAGGAACATTTTGGAGTTGTATTTGGACTGTATTTCGTGACTGTTGGGGACTAGGCTACACTGGCACACCTACTTCTAGTGAATGACGGCAAGTTAGGCTAACGGTGCGGCTGTTCCCTAAGCCCAGGGCCGGATTAACGACCGGGCTGTCCGGGCCGCGGCCCGTGGGCCTCTAGTGATGACGGGCCCCCCCAAAAAAAGGCCCCAAATTAGGATTTTTTTTTTTAACTTTTATTTTTATTTTTTTGGAGGCCCCTCGTCACTAGAGGCCCCAAATATATATATATTTTTTTTTAACTTTTATTTGTAATTTTTTGGTGGCCCCTCGTCACTAGAGGCCCCACATTTTATTTACATTTTTTTTCTTATTTTGGAGATCGATGTCATACTGTGACACTGAAATGAAAACATATTTCATCAACTAAAATATTTAGTCAACAAAAATATTTCATCAACTAAAATATACAGTAAGTCACACCCTGCTGTCTGCAAGTGGCTAATCTTGAGTATTTTTTATCTTCTTCATAAGAGTTTGAGGTTTTCCGTTTGAGGTAAAAACAGCAATAAAAAGTCAAAACTTGCATCTCCACATCCCATCCCCGACGCCTGAATACTTTTACCAACGGATTTCCAGTTCCGCATTCGCGTTCTGCGCTCTGATTGGCCACTGACGTTTCTGGTAGCGCCAATCGTGTGACGCCTCTTTCTTTCACCGGTTAAACTTAGGCACTCTTTCGAAGTTGGTTAAGGTTAGAGTTTGTCTTAGAGCAGGGCGATAGAACACCAGCCCTGATTCCATACTCTAACCTTAACCAACTTCGAAAGAGTCGCCTAAGAAACGTCAGTCAATATTTCTATTGTATTTTTTTTCTTTTATACATACATACATACATACATACATACATACATACATACATACATACATACATACATACATACATACATACATACATACATTACATACATACATACATACATACATACATACATACATACATACATACATACATACATACATACATACATACATACATACATACATACATACATACATACATACATACATACATACATACATACATACATACATACATACATACATACATACATACATACATACAGCCCCACCCCCACCTAATAGACAGTCCCCTCACCACCGTATGTAATGTATATATTCTCTCCCCACCGTATGTATATTTCTCTCCCACCCACCCACCCCCTCCTAATGTACAGTCCCCTCCCCATCATATGTATATACTCTCTGTCAGGATCTATGGGTAACAGTACTGTATATTTGCATATCATATATGTCACAAATGTAACAGTACTATATACCTGTATGT